>NC_133466.1:49115662-49461496 GCF_048565385.1 Saimiri boliviensis
TTAAATCTAAGTATTGTATCCTTCTATATTTACACATCTGCATCTAAGCATTGCACTTCTACATACAACTCTGAACTCATTTACGATCAGGATTCTTAGAGAAATAAGAAAATCTATGTGGCTGGGTACTGTGGCTCACACATGTAATCCCAGCACAGTGTAATGTTCAGTGTTGTATGTAACACTAAACTTCTACATGTGGCCGTGTGCAGTGGCTCACACCTATAATCCCAGCTCCTGAAGCAGGTGGATTACAAGGAAAGAAGTTCAAGACAAGTGTGGCCAACATAGGGAAACCTCATCTCTACTAAAAATTAAAAAATTAGCCAAGTATAGTGCTGTGCACCTGTAATCCCAGCTACTCAAAAGGTTTAGGTAGGAGAAACACGTGAACCAGGAGGTCGAGGTTGCCACCGATTCAACTGAAAGGGAGGGGGCTGAGACAGGAAACTAGACGATCTGGCTTGATGGGTACCACCCCCCCAAGACAAGAAATCTGAAACACTCTGTATTAGGAGTTTCACCATAAGTGCAGCTTGACCCGGGATGGTCCAGCTCAGTGGGGGGAAGGGCGTCCCCCACTACTAAGGCAGTCTGCCACTACCAATGCAGTTCATGCAGTAGATGGGCAGAGCCTGTGGCAGCTCAGCATTACCTCTGCTAACAGACTGTGACTAGACTACTCTGCGCTGGACAGGGCATCTATGAAAAAATGCAGCAGCACGACAGGAACTTATAAATAAAGCTGAACTTTCTAGGAAAGAGCACTTGGGAAAACAGGAGGTTATGAGTTCAGCTGCAGTAGACTTAAATGTATCAGCCCAGCACCTCTGCAAAAAACAACAGTACTCCCAGCACAGCACGTGAGCTCTTATAAGGGACAGACTGTCTCCTCAAGCAACTCTCTGAGCCCCATATACCCAAAAAGACACCTCATAAAGGAAAGCTCAGGCCAACATCTGGTGGGTACCCTTCTGGGATGAGGACAGTAGAGGGAGAAACCAGCAGCAACCCTGGCTGTTCTGCAGCCCCTGCAGGCGATCCCGAGGTGAGTGAGATCCAGAGTGGATCCCCAGTGGTTCTGCAGCAGAGGGGCCTGACTGTTAGAAGGAAAACTAAGAAGCAGAAATAAATAGCTTCAACATCAACAAAAAGGATGTCCACTTAGAGACCCCACCTGAAAGTCACCAACTACAAAGACCACAGGTAGATAAAGCCACTAAGATGGGAAGAAACCAGCATAAAAAAGAAGAAAACACTAAAAACCAGAAGGCCTCTCCTCCTCCAAGGGATTATAACTCCTCACCAGCTAGGGATCAAAGATAGGTGGAGAATGAATCTGATGAACTGACAGGAACAGGTTTCAGAAAGTGGGTAAAAACAAACTTCTCAGAGCTAAAAGAACATGTGCTGACCCAATGCAAAAAAATTAAGAACTTAGATGAAAGGTTAGATGAGATGCTGACTAGAATAAACAGCTTAGAGAAGAATAGAAATGACTTGATGGAGCTGAAAAACAGCACAACAACTTCATGAAGCATCAAGTCTTAATAGCTGAATGGACCAAGCAGAAGAAAGAATATAAGAGATTGAAGATCAACGCAATGAAATAAAATGAGAAGGCAAGAATAGGGTGAAAAGAAATGAACAAAGCCTCCAAGAAATATGGAATTCTATGAAAAGACGTAATCTACGTTTGATAAGCATACGTGAATGTGACAGAGAGAATGAATGCAAGTTGGAAAACACTCTTCAGGATATTATCCAGGAGAACTTCCCCAACCTAGTGAGGCAGGCCACCATTGAAGTCCAGAAAGTACAGAGAACACCACAAAGATATACCTAAAGAAGAGCAACCTCAAGGCACATAATCATCAGATTCACCAGTGTTAAAATGAAGGAAATAATGCTAAGGGCAACAAGAGACAAAGGGAAGCCCACCAGACTCACAGCAGATCTCTCCACACAAACTCTACAAGTGAGAAGAGAGTGGGGGCCAATAGTCAGCATCCTTAGAGAAAAGAACTGTCAACCTAGAATATGATATCCAGCCAAATTAAGCTTCACATTCGAAGGAGAAAGAAAATCCTTTATGAACAAGCAACTACTGAGAGATTTTCTCACCACCAGGCCTGCCTTACAAGAGCTCCTGTAAGAAGCACTAATCAAGGAAAGGAACAATCAGTAACAGCCACTCCAAAAATGTACCAAATGGTAAAGACCATAGATACAATGAAGAAAATTTGTCAACTAAAGGACAAAACAGGCAGCTAGCATCAAAATGGCAGTATCAAATTCACACATAACAGTATTAAACTTAAATGTAAATGGACTAAATGCCCCTATCAAAAACACAGACTGCCAAATTGGATAAAAAGTCAAAAGCGGCCCTGTGTGGTGGCTCAAGCCTGCAATCCCAGCACTTTGGGATGCCAAGGTGGGTGGATCACGAGGTCAAGAGATCGAGACCATCCTGGTCAACATGGTGAAACCCCGTCTCTACTAAAAATACAAACAATTAGCTGGGCATGGTGGCGCGTGCCTGTAATCCCAGCTACTCAGGAGGCTAAGGCAGGAGAATTGCCTGAACTCAGGAGGTGGAGGTTGCGGTGAGCCGAGATCGCGCCATTGCACTCCAGCCTGGGTAACAAGAGTGAGACTCCATCTCAAAAAAAAAAAAAAAAAAAAAAATCAAAACCCATCTGTGTGTTGTATTTGGGAAGCCCATCTCATGTGCAAGGACATGTGTAGGCTAAAAATGAAGGGATGGAGGAAGACATATCAAGTAAATGGAGAGGAAAAAAAAAAAAAAGCAGGAGCTGCAATCCTAGTCTCTGATAAAATGGACTTTAAACCAACAAAGATCAAAAGACACAAAGAAGGGCATTACATGATGGTAAAAGGATCAATGCAACAAGAAGACCTAATGATCCTAAACATATACACACACAATACAGGAACACCCGGGTAGCACCCAGGTACATAAAGCAAGTTCTTAATGACCTACAAAGAGACTTAGACTCCCACACAGTAATAGTGGGAGACTTTAACACTCCATTGTTAATATCAGACATATCAACGAGACAGAAAATTAACAAGGATGTCCAGGACTTGAACTCAGATCTGGACCAAGCAGACCTAATGGACATCTACAGAAATATCCACCCCAAATCCACAGAATATACGTTCTGCTCAGAAGCTGGTTTTTTGAAAGGATCAACAAAATAAACTCCTAGCAGAGTTAATTAAATAGAAAAGGGAAAAGAATCATATAGATGCAATAAAAACTGACAAAGGGGATATCACCACTAATTCTACAGAAATTCAAACTACAATCAGAGATTACTACAAATACTTCTATGCACATAAACCAGTAAACCTGGAAAAAAAGGATAAATTCCTGGACACTTACACCTCCCAAGCCTAAACCAGGAACAAGTTGAAACCTTGAACAGACCAATAACAAGGGCTGAAGTTGAGGCAGCAATTAATAGCCTACCAACCAAAAACAGTACAGGCCCAGAGGTGTTCACAGCTGAATTCTACCAGACATACAAAGAGGAGCTAGGACCATTCATTCTGAAACTAACCCAAACAATATACAAAGAAGGAATCCTTCCTAAATCATTTTATGAGACCATCATCATCCTGATACAAAAACCCGGCAGAGACTCAAAACAAAACAAAAAAAATGGTCAGGCCAATCTCCATGATGAACACAGATGCTAAAATCTTCAATAACATACTGTCAAACGGATTGCAGCAGCACATCAAAAAGCTTCTCCATCATGATCAAGTAGGCTTCACTCTGGGGCTGCAAGGCTGGTTCAACATATGCAAGTCTATAAATGTAAACCACCACATAAACAGAACCAAAGACAAAAACCACATAATTTTCTCAATAGATGCAGAGAAGGCCTTTGACAAAATTCAACAGCTCTTCATGTTTAAAACAAAACAAAACAAAACTCTCAGTAAACTAGGTATTGATAGAACGTATCACAAAATGATAAAAGCTATATATGACAAACCTACAGCCAATATCATACTGAACGGGCAAAAGCTGGAAGAATTCCCTTTGAAATCAGGCACTAGACAAGGATGCCCTCTCTTACCACTCTTATTCAGCATAGTATTGGAAGTTCTAGTCAAAGCAATCAACCAAGAAAAAGAAATGAAGTGTAATCAATTAGGAAAGAAAGAAGTCAAACTGTCTCTATTTGTAGATGACATGATTGTATATCTAAAAGTCCCCATCGTCTCTGCCCAAAATCTTCTCAAACTGATAAGCAACTTCCACAAAATCTCAGAATACAAAATAATATGCAGAAATCACAAGCATTCGTATATACCAATCACAGGCAAACAGAGAGCCAAATCAAGAAGGAACTCCCATTCACAATTACTACAAAGAGAATAAAATACCTAGGAATATAACTAATAAAGGATGTAAAGGACCTCTTCAAGGAGAACAACAAACGAAATAAGAGAGGAGACAAACAGATGGAGAAACATTCCATGCTCACGGTTAGGAAGAATCAATAGGTCAAAATGGTCATACTGCCCAAAGTAATCTATAGATTCACTGCTATCCCCATCAAGCTTCAAATGACCTTCTTCACATAACTGGAAAAAACCACTTTAAACTTTATATGGAATCACAAGAGACCCCACATAGCTAAAACAATCCTGAGAAAAAAGAACAAAGCTGGAGGCATCACACTGCCAGACTTCAAACTATATAGAGGCTACAGTAATCAAAACAGCATGCCACTGGTACCAAAACAGAGACATAAACCAATGGAACAGAACAAAGACCCCGGAACACACATCTAAAGCACCACACATCTAGAACCATCCGGTCTTTGACAAACCTGGCAAAAACAACAACGGGGAAAGGACTCCATGTTTAATAAGTGGTGTTGGGAAAACTGGCTAGCAATGTGCAGAAAGCAGAAACTGGACCCCTATTTGTCACCTTACACTAAAACTAACTCAAGAAGGATCAAAGATTTAAACATAAAACCTCACATGATAAAAACACTAGAAGAAAACAGGCAAAACCATCCTGGACATAGGCATAGGCAAGGATTTCATGACTAAAACACCAAAAGCAATGGCAATAAAATCCAGGATAGACAAATGGGATCTTATTAAACTCCAGAGCTTCTGTACAGCAGAAGAAAGCAGCATTGCATGAATCAGCAATCAAGAGAATGGGAAAAAATGTTTGCAATCTACCCATCTGACAAAGGGCTAATATCCAGAATCAACAAAGACCTAAAACAGATATACAAGAAAAAAACAACCCCATTCAAAGTGGGAGAAGGATATGAACAGACACTTTTCAAAAGAGGACATATTTGAGGCCAACAAACACATGAAAAAATGCTCATCATCACTGGTCATTAGAGAAATGCAAATCAAAACCACACTGAGATATCATCTCATGCCAGTTAGAATGTTGATCTTTAAAAAATCGGAGACAACAGATGCTGGAAACAATGTGGAGAAATAGGAATACTCTTACACAGTTGGTGGGAGTGTAAAATAATTCAGCCATTGTGGAAGACAGTGTGGAAATTTCTCAAGGATCTAGGAATAGAAATTCCATTTGACCAAGCAATCCCACTATTGGGTATATACCCAAAGAACTATAAATTGTTCTACTATAAAGACACATGCACACATATGTTGATAGCAGCCTGTGTACAATAGCAAAGACCTGGAACCAACCCAAATGCCCATCAATGATAGACTGGACAAAGAAAATATGGTACATATACACCATGGAATACTACACACTCATAAAAAATGATGAGTTCGTGTCCTTTGTAGAGACTTGGATGAATCTAGAAAACAACATCTCAACAAACTGACACAAGAACAGAAAGGCAAACACCGTATGTTCTCACTCATAGGTGGGTGTTGAACAACAAGAACACATGGACTCAGGGAGAGGAACATCACACACTGGGGGCAGTTGGGAGGGGTAGGGGAGAGACAGTGGAGGGAGGAAGGTGGGAAGGGCTAACATGGGAAGAAATGCCAGATATAATATGCACCTAAAATAAAATAAAGAATAAAAAAAAAAAAAAATAGAAAAAGTCACGAGGGGCCGGGCACGGTGGCTAGTGGCTGAAATCCCAACACTTTGTGAGACCAAGGCAGGCAGATCACCTGAATTCCGGAGGTTGATACCAGCCTGGCCAACATGGGGAAACCCTGTCCCTACTAAAAATACAAAAATTAGCTTGGCATGCTGGCATGCACCTGTAATCCCAGCTACTCAGAAGGCTGGGGCAGAAGAATCACTTGAACCCAGGAGGCGGAGGTTGTAATGAGCCAAGACTGCACCACTGAACTCCAGCCTAGGTGACAGAGCAAGACTCCATTTCAAAAAAAGAAAAAAAAGTAACGAGAAAAGATTGAGGACTGAGCCCTAGGAAACAACAATGTGCAAAAGGAGAAAGTTGAGAAGCAAGTAAACAGACCATGACAAAAGGACTAGAAAGGCAGGAGGCCTGAGGGAGTGAGGTCCTTCAGCGGGCTAATTGAAGATGCTATTAGGGAGGAGATGCCCTCCATTTGGTTTAATATTGCTGCCAGATTACATAAAATGAGGTGTTAGAAAAAATCCCTAGATTTATTACAGAGAAACGTTAAGTGATAACCTTGAGAACAATAACCTCGAGGAGCGTTGAATTTGAAGACTTACTGGCATGAGATCAAGACTGAATGGAAAGAAAATCTGAGTTCATGAGTGTAGATAGTTCTTTGAAAGAGACATAATTGGGAGTCAGTCATGGAAATGTGATAGGCAAGAAACAGTAGTTTTCAAATTTTATATAGCAATGATATATTTTAAAGGTTATAAAAATTATACACTTATAGTGTTAAAAAATCCTAGACTGAGGTATTAAATTCTTAAAATTATAGAACTAAAAGACCCCTTGAACATTTCTAAATTACAAAAGCTGGTTATCATATTCATGCTTACACATAAAGACCAAGGAATACTAAAAGTTTCAAAGAGAGTATTTCTTGCTTGATAAAAATCATCCAATTCTAGGATAGTTGATACTCATCAAATATACAAAGTAATAATCACAGAAAAATACTGAATGCTATTAACAGGAATAAAATAGAAGAAAAGCAGAAAAAAATCATATTTTATAAATGAAATGTTAAAAATTATATGAAGTTACTGTTGAAAAATGTGGTGAGGTGACTACTTAAATATATCCTTATTTCAAAGGAAGAAGAATGCCACACATGCAGAGCACTTTTACCAATCAGATTCACTGCATTAGCAGCACCTTCCTTTTAGCACAAGGATCAGCAAATTAGCACTTGTGGGCCAAATCCAGCCCACTGCCTGTTTTTCTAAGTAAAGTATTTTGGAGCACAGCCATGCTTATTCACTTTATTGTCCGTAGAGTCCATTAGCTGGCTGTGATGTTGCACACCTGTGGTCCCAGCTAGCAGAGAGGCTGAGATGGGAGGATCACTAGAGCCCAGAAAGTCAAGACTGCAGTCAGCCATGATCATGCAATTGCACTCCAGCCTGGGAGACAGAGTGAGACCCTGTCTCAAAAAAATAAATGTATATAGCCCACAAAGCCAAAAATATTTACTAACTGAGTCTTTGCAGAAAAAGCTGGCCAGCTCCTGGTTTAGTGGATCAAAGATCCTTTGATGTATTTTCATAAAAGTTTTACCCAATGTACTGAAATGTTTATATTAAATATAGATTTCTAACTAGTTTTCCCATCCCGTCCCTAAATTCTAAGTATAATCCTGGTACTCACTCCCAAGTTTATGTTAAATGCTAGCCTATACAAAAAATACTCTTTCTCTTACTTTCTTCTTTTTGTTATTTACATGTTGCTTTGTTTCAAGAAAGAATACAAAAATGCCCTACTAAAGGGATTCTGTTTGTTCACATGCTGCAAGAGGGGAAAAACACAAAGCACATTTTACAGAAAATAATTTGTTACAAGTCAGAACTAAGATATGAAGCCAAGCAGGGCACTCCAGGACTGAATCTGCTGGCTTCTTGCTCTCTTTCTTTCCTGGCAGCTGTGAGTCCCACAGGTAATAGAGTGTCAGTCCCTAAGAGAAACACAACTCCGACATTCATCTTTATCTATTAAGTTCATCTGTCCCAATTCTCTGGATGCTGACTTTCAGTCATTGATGATGATACACATGGACATTTATCATCAACTTTGGATCTTTGACAATTATCATCAACTTTGGATCTTTGACAATTCTTATTATTAAGAGTCAAACTAGTAGGATGCAAGTTATAAATGCTGATTATCCAAATACCTACTCAAAATACCCTGTATGAATATTCCATTAAATATGCATAGAAAAAAATCAGTCATTCCTGCTACTGTTTACTCTTCTGTATTCACCAGAAAATGTCCTATTCCTTCCGCATGTCCAGGTTAAATGCTAGTGTACAATCTGGAAACCAGTGCATCATCTGAGCTTTCTCTCTATCCCCCAAACTTTTCTTATTCGATTATCACTAAATCATATTAACTATACCTCTCTTCTGTCTCTGCTTTATAGTCCCACTGCCATTTGGGACATAAACATTTAGAAAATGGCTTTTATTTAAATAAAAATGGCCAACTATTAATGTTATTTCTTACATAAAAAAAACTTAAGCAAAACAAATGAAAAAGACATAATACCACAAAAAAGGCCAACATTTTTAAATGAGAAACTAAGATTCCTAAGTTTCTTTTTTTTCACCATGCATGGGTGAAAACCTCTCACTACATTGACACTAGTTCAAGGATGTGTGACAAGGAAACTATAGCTGACTACTACTGCAAAAGCTTCCTTTGTCTCCTGGTTTCTTTACATGGTTACCTTCCATCAATCCTTTATGAGGGGTCAGCAAACTACAGGCCACAGGCCAAATCCAGTCTGCCTTATGGCTTTGTAAATAAAGTTTTCTTGGATCTCAGTCATGCCTATTTGCTTACATGTTATCCGTGGTGGTTTTCACACTACAACAGCAGGGTTAACTAGACACAACAGAGACCACATAGTCTAAAATATTTCCCACCTCATCCTTTACAAGAAAAGTTTGCTAACCACTTTTACACCATAACCAGAATGCCTTAATACTCAAATTTAATCTTGTGACTCCCTTACTCAAATTTCTCCAATGAGCCTCTGCAGCAAACACTGCTGGCTCCCTACCAATAGCCTTTCCTTATTCTTTCTTGCCTAAGAAACACAAGTCTATTGGGATGTTTATTATCCCAATTCCCCTCCTCAGCTTCAGAAAGAGAAATGAGTATTCTAAGCTAATCACGTATCTGCTTTCCCAGTGCCTGGTTTTGGGATGTGCATGTGGTTTGACCCATCCAATGAAATGTTACAGGAAGCCCCTTGCATGCTTCTAAGTTTTCTACCCATTTAAAAGACACTGTGAAGAAAAGCAGCCCTTGCGATGTTGTGTTGTGAGAACAAGATGTTTGGAGCTGCTGCAGATTAGCCAACTATGAAAGGAGACATAATAAAACACTGCCAACAACACAGCTGAAAGAGGGACAAGTGGGATCCTGGGATATCACTGAACAACCCAAACAACTCTGATTCCTACTGTTTTAGCCACTGCTCATCTAGTATGTGCAGTCCAAAGCATTCTACTGGTAAAATGCCCATGGCCCACCAGATAAGAGCTATTCATTTCATTCATTCATTCATTCATTCATTCATTCCTTTATTTATGGAGATAAAGTCTTACCCTTTTGCCTAGGCTGGTGTGCAGTGGCACAACAGCTCACTGCAACCTCTAGCTCCCAGGTTCAAGTGATTCTTGTGCCTCAGTCTCCCAATTAGCTGGGATTACACATGCTGGCTACCACACTCGGCTAATTTTTGTATTTTTAGTAGAGATGGGGTTCCACCATGATGACCAAGGCTGAATACCTACTCGTTTCTATAGTATTAAAAAGTCTATTATAAACTTGCCTTAGCTGAGTATTCACCTCACTCCCAACCTCTCATATCTCACACTTTTGGTACTAGCAAAAGTGAACTGCTCACAAACCCTGCAAAGCTCACTCAAGCATCTTGTCTTCTGCACTTGCTGCTCTTCCTCCCAGAGGGAATCGTGTTAGAAGTTCCTTCCGGCAGACACACAATCTTGTTACATCTTCCTTCTGCCAATCATCATTCTTCTGCTTCTTTACCTTGAAACATTCTACTCAGTCTGCATGCTTACCTTCAATCCTACCTACCTTTATTCAAAAAGCTTTCATTCCTCATCAGTTATGTCTGGCACATAATCAATATAATAAATAATCATAATTATAAATTTCCAGTGGGCATCCAGCACACAGCAAGCCCTGATTAAAGTAGCAAAATAATAAAAAATGATAATCATAATAATGAGCTCCTCTCTGTTTGTATTTTTATTTGTGTTCTGTAGCATTAGAAAAAAAATGTATCTAAAAAACATTTCATAGTTATTTGTTAAGCGGACAAGTTAAAACATAAATAAAAATGTTTTTTTTGTCAATTCTGTTGAAAAAGCACAGAAATGAAATAGAGACAATTGTGTTATGAGCACCTTAAAGATCAAAATTACATCAATTTCATCTTTGTCTCCTTGTTATCAAAAGCTCTCTGATAAATAGATGGCTAAATTAAAGGTGTCCTTATACAATCTGGATTGTACAATGTATTAGGTGTCCACATCCAGCATACTAGCATTTTTGTTATTGTGAAACATTTTCTACTTTTATTATCATCTGCTGAGCCTAGAGTTGGGCAATTTGTATATTTATTATGACAATCTTTTGATGAATGGTAGCCGAGCATCTTGTTCTAACAAAATTACTGTTATCATGACAATTAACCCACAGATAGAAGAACACATCTTGTTCCAACAAAGTAAATATATCTCTTTTCATTTCAAATTAGGAGGAGTGAAGTCAGCAATAGTGAGACCTTGCTGGTACAAGCATAGGTTTCCTGACCAGTGCCTCACAGATTGGCACCAGTCCATGGCCTATTAAGAACCTCACTACACAGGAGGAAGTGAGCAGGAGGCAAACCAAGGAAGTGTCATTTGTATTTACAGCCACACCCCTGGCTCATCTTACTGCCTGAGCTCTGCCTCCTGTTAGATCAGGGACAGCATTAGATCCTCACTGAAGCATGAACCTTGTTGTGAACTGCCCACATGAGGAATCTAGATCATGTGCTGCTTACGAGAATCTAATGTCATATGATCTGTCACTGTCGCCCTTTGTCCCAAGATCAGACCATCTATTTGTAGGAAAAGAAGCTCAGAGCTCCCACTGATTCTACATTACGGTAAGTTGCTAATTATTTCATTATATATTACAATGTATTAATAGTATAAAGTAGCAAAATAAATGTAATGTGATTGAATAATCCTGAAACTACCTCAACCTTTCCCTAGTCCATGGAATAACTGTCTTCCACAAAACCGGTCCCTGGTGCCAAAAAGCCTGGTGACAACTGGCCTAAAGTAACTCACTATCAGAAGTCTTACCTGGATTGCTGTTTTCAGAAAACTTTTTTGACTTCTGTTTTTCTTTGTAGTCCGAAAGTAATTGGCAAATTCTGTGTATAAAAATGTAATAAATAAAAAGACTTTTAATACTGAGATAAAAAATACTTACCAAATGTGAAATGCTTAGAGTAATTCAAACAATATCAGAATATCAGAACTTAACAATATTATTCCATCCACCTATGTGTACATTCTACAAACTTATCATAAACAAGAAAAAGAGTAAAGTGAAATAGTCAGAAATCAAGGGCACTATGACCCAGTAAGTTAACTCGCATTAGTCTGACATAATGTGTACCAACTCTGCCTAAGTCCTAGCTGCATAATGAACAGCTATTTGTTCTTGGACAAGTTGCTCCTCTTGGGCTCAATGTCATCTTCTACAAAATAAGAACTTTGCTGTCTTATTTCACTAGATTGTTATAAAGATTTAACAAGATAACATTTTTTAAAAGCTCACAGAAATATTAAAGCAATGGAATAATCTGTTCCTAAATTTTATGACTGAAATCATGTTGGAATTTCAAATAAAACCCAATCTGTATTTTGTGCATATGTTCCAATATGAAAAGGTTGCTGTTTTCAGGAAATGTTATTAAGTCCTAATTTTGCTTATTAGTTGTCCTACTCTTTGTGGCTCATAGTTCAGGGCATCTCAACTATTTCACAGTTTGTAACTAAATTTATTGATAAATAACTCCTTAAAGTAGATGACATGATTATCCACTATTATGGAGTCTATCAATCACACTAAGGACAGAAAAACCAATGGATGTTAAGACCTGGCTGGGACCAATGATCCTTCCCTATAGACTCAAACTCTCAAACAGCAGATGTTTGTCAGGATGATGCTTTATATCCATGTTCATCTCCAGCTGACATGAGAGACCAAAACCCTACTTTCATTTATTTTTAGGTTCCATGAAGAAGTTGCAAGATACATACTAACAACATATTTTGCACACAACACCACACACATTATTCAGTTCCAGTGTTATCTCATAGACCACCTTACATGACTATTTTTGCAGTACAAATAACAACTTCAATATTTTGGTGACACCCATTTTGCTTTGAATCACTCTGTTGCATTATAGCTAGTCAGCAAACAGTCAAATGACCTTCCACTGACTGTGCAAAATATGGAATGCTTCAAAAATCTGTGTGGCCTCCTTATGCAGGAAGCCATGCTATTTTTCTCTTTATTGTTTCAATTTGAGAATGGGTACTGCTGAAGCAAACAGAAAGTTCTACTTTTACATGTGATTAGAAAGAACTTACAGAGTACCTACATAAATTGGTTATGAGTAACATATAAGCAGGGAATAATACACTGCAGAAGGCCGCAGGAGGCCTCTGAGGAGGAAGGCCTCTTCATGCCTCATGCTCCAGTTCAGGGTGACCTTGGCTCTGTTACCATAAACATTGTGCTCAAGGCTATAAAAACTCTTCGTAGAACTATGATGTAGCCAGACTTGTGGGCTCCTTGTAAGGTCTGTGTTCCATCAGCTGTACTTAGATAACAAGCTAAAGATAACCACACGTTCTTCTTTTGTGAAACCCCCAAACTGCCACTGTTATCAATCCTTAGAATGACACACCACTTCCCGTTCACTGATTCAGTTCTGGCTCACTGGTTCACTCCACCATCATCCTCTCCCCACCATTACTCCACCCCTACCCTGTAGATCAAAGTGATTGTAACCAATAAATAGAGTGGATGGTCAGAGCTCAGGGCCTTCACTGTCACCTCCAAAGTAATAAGTGATGGCCCTCTGGTCCCATCATCTCTCTTCATCTTTCTTTTTCTCATTCCTTTGTTGCCACCAAACTCAGGGTACCCACAGGTGATGTAGGGGTGGCTCCCTACATTCTGGTGCCCAATGTGGGGCTCATGGAGCCCTACATTCTGGCACCCAACATGTGGGGCTTATGGATCCCTATGTTCTGGCACCCAGTGTGCAGGGCTCATGGATTCCCTACATTCAGTGATGAGACATGGACAAGGTATGGCTCTGTTAAGTCCAACTAACCTACTTGAGATTCTGAGAATTATCTTCAATAGCTTCCTGTGAGGTAGAATTTGAAAATATTTTTAAATATTGAGGTAGAGTTGCAAGTAGCTTGGGCAATTTTCATTATTATTTAAAACAGCTCAGTCAAGGGGCCAATCACAACTGGGAGTCCGCCGCTTCTGGGAAGGTAAATATGGGATTTTCTACTGCCTCAGGTATTATACAGGATATAAAGGTGCATGAGGGTACAGAACTGGTAGCAAAGAAGAAGGAAACACTCATCTCTTCCTGCCACATTATTTCAACCTCTCTGACCATTTAGAACAAGCCCAATGAATATCTGCTACAGAAAAGACCAACAAAGGCCTGAAAGGATCTCTTACCATGAAGGTCTCAGCTAAGTCTAGGCTGAATATGGGGGAGATGGTCAATTAGCTCATTTTGTGTGTGGATAAAGTCACATTGCCAGAGAATGGTGCTGGTGCTTTGGGAATAATGGCTGAGCATATAAGCATAGGTATGTGAATTTAAAAAACGCTGTAACTTCAACATCTTTGTATGAATCACCATGAAGACCTGAGGGATCTGAATCAGTAAGGGCATCTTGGTGTCAAAGATCAACCATTACCAGGCAGCAGGACCAGTTTCAGGGGCAAAAATGCAACAGAATCAACAGAAACAACAGAATGATTGGAGTGCCCTTTGTTTCTAGTCCTTCTGATTTGATAAAAGGGATTGTCTTCCTTGGATTTAGTAAATCCTTTGGTTCTTGAAAAATTCAAAGAGTATGGAAGAGATAGTCTTCAGAAGACAGTAAATGACTTTCTGATAAACTGGACATTTCAAGACCCAAATAACTAATTAAAAAAAAAAAAAGAAAAAAGAAAGATGTGACACTATTTTTTATCTCATTCATAGGTGTTATACTTGGATGAAATGAACAATGTTGGAATCTGTAAACATAAAGGTCTTACAAGTCCTGAGATAAAGAATCCTGAACACACTGGTACTTCTAACCGGTCTACCTTTTGCTTGATTTCTAGCTGATGCAGGGGACTAACTCATTGCCACTTTAAAACTACCCAAACCAAACTACTACATCTCACTTGATATATAAGATACAGTTGTTGTAATTATTTTAAGCCTTAATTTAGTGTTAACTAGACTTTTCATGTAAACACTTACATATTATGTTGACTAGACACAGCATAATCCCTGGCAGTTTTTCCAGATTTATCTTGACAAAATGCATCAATATCTTTATCAAGTAGAAGGCCAACCATACTTGCTGATCCACAACATACGGCAAGTATAAGCACAGTCCTAAAATGACAGAGAGGTAATTTTTCCCTAACTGTAATAAAGTTGTAAGCTAATCTGGCATACTTTACCCATTTAGTATCTTGCCTGTCAATGCAGAATTAAACATTTGCATGCACTAAAAGACATAAGCATCTTGGGTGCTCAAGTGTTAATCTCTGTAAAATACCACCAAAGTTAAAAGGAAGGGACAAAAAGAAAACCTCTTATCTCAGTGGGTGTTAAATAGTAGAAGCTGCTAATTTAAAGGCCTTTGATGGGCAAGAAACTATGCTAGGGCCACTTATCTGAAGTGAACAAAGATTTCAGTAAAGATTTCCTTCCCGCTTCCTGAGACTGATATACAGTAACAGAAAATCAGCTGTGGGGTCACATAAGAGCTATCTGCATGCTGAAAGCAGTAATATTAATAAGAATGGTGAAAACAGTAGTCATAATAGTTTCAGTTAATGATGCCAATAAGCATGTGCTGGGCACTGAATTAAATGCCGCACACACACATCTTTCTTACTTATGCACAGGCAATTTTGAAGGAGATATTCTCCTCCTTTTCATATATGACAACACATTTGGTGGTAAATAACATTGCCAAGGTCACACACCTATCAAGTAAGAAAGCTAGGAATTAAACCCAGTCTTGTGTGAATCCGAAGCCTAGCTCTTTTCTCTTATCACCCACCTACACCTTGCCTTCATTAAAGGAACAGTGTACCCACTTAAAACTACCTCTACTTCCTCTCTCCATACCAATTAAAAATAAGGCCAGACACAGTGGCTCACACCTGTAATCCCAGCACTCTGGGAGGCCGAGGCAGGCGGATCACAAGGTAAAGAAATTGAGACCATCCTGACCAACACGGTGAAACCCAGTCTCTACTAAGAAATACAACAATTAGCTGGGCACGGTGAAGCGTGCTTATAATCTCAGCTACTCAGGAGGCCGATTCAGGAAAATTGCTTGAACCTGGGAGGTGGAGTTTGCAGTGAGCAGAGATGGTACCACTGCACTCCAGCCTGGTGCCTGGTGACAGAGCGAGACTCTGTCTCAAAAATAAACAAACAAACAAACAAACAAATAAATAAATAATCAAAACATCAAAATACACTGGAATTAAAACAAAAGCTGATGAACTTACAGTATGTGGGAATAGCAATTAATTGTCTTGGAGGCATAAGCTAACATTTATATTCTTCAAAGAAAGCAACTCATCACAGAGTTATTCAAAAGACAAAATGATTATCAACTCCTATTTATGTTTAATAAAGTGTATTAGTGGAAAAGCATATAAGACATAGAGATTAAAAACTACTAGAAAGAGTTAAGTTCAATACTAAGTCATAAGTAAACTAAAAGTTAAAGTTCACACTTCATGAGACAAATATGAAATCCATTTAGCTAACATAAATCATATAACCAAAAATGTCACATAATAACATCAGTCAGTGTAGTAAGAGGAATCCCACTAAAACTGTTCTTTATGTTGCCCAGTCTAATTGTTTTTCTACTTAACTGATTTGTTGATCCTGATCACTATGTTGCAGTAAGTTAATCTTATAAATGTTTATGACTTGAGTGACTGCTATCATTCTACAACACAGAGATTAAAAAAAATAACTATACCTTCCAAATTTATCAATTGCATTTACATTAGCTTTTTTCTTGATTAAAAATTTCATCATTTTCTCTTTTTGTCCATATACAGCAAGTGAAAGTGGCGTGAGGCCACACTGTAAAACAATAAAAGCAAAAATGATATTTGATTCAAAAAATTATGTACTTCTCAACTGAACTGGAAACTATATAAGATCCTATAAACTTACACTCATAGAAAGTAAACAAATTATAGTCACTTCCTTCTTACTCTTCGGTGCTTTCTCACACACTGCTCTTTCCCTTGGAGACACCTCTCTTCTGCCTCAACACATTAACTCTGATCATCTCAAAAACTCAGTTTAAACACTTACTGGTTCCAGGAATCTTTGCTTCTATGCCAGCGTTTGGCGTGGTATTATTGGATGATAATATTTTTTCCATCTAAACAAAGAGCTGTATCTTTTAGCTCTATATTCTCAAACTCTAAGACAAATTGTTGGGTATAAAGCAAGAATTTGTAAAATATTTCTTTAGTTTCATGTTTTACCAAAAGATCAAGCTCCAATGTGCAATAAATATTGCTACTAAGTCTCATACTGCCCATTTCAACAATTTTTCCAACATGTATTCATTTAAAATCAATTTGTATTTAAGTTTTCCAGATTGGTAACTAAATAAATAATCAGTTCACAGAACTAGTGAAACCAAATTTACAGAATCCCTATATGTAGTCTCAATAACTCCATGGTTTTCAGTGTTTAAAACTGCCATCCTGATTAAGCAAATGCTCTACAAACGTTTTATTTTTTATTATTTATTGTACTTTAGGTTCTGGGGTGCATGTGCAAATCATGCAGGATTGTTGCATAGTTACAAACATGGCAAGGTGGTTTGCTGCCTTCATCCCCCTATCTCCTCTATCTTGTATTTCTCCCCTCATTATCCCTCCCTACCCTCCCCATGCCCCTGCTGTCCCTCTCCTAGACCCCCTCAACCGACCACAGTCTCTGATGCTCCCCTCCCTGTGTCCATGTGTTCTCATTGTTCAACACCCACCTTTGAGTGATAATATGTGGTGTTTGGTTTCCTGTTCTTGTGTCTGTTTGCTAAAATGATGGTTTCCAGAGTCATCCATGTCCCTACGAAGGACATGAACTCATCATTTTTTATGGCTGCATAGTATTCCACGGTGTATATGTGCCACATTTTGTTTATCCAGTCTATAATTGATGGACATTTGGGTTGGTTCCAGGTCTTTGCTATTGTAAACAGTGCCACAATGATCATATGTGTGCATTTGTCTTTATAATAGAGCAATTTATAATTCTTTGGGTATATACCCAGTAATGAGATTGCTGGGTCAAATGGAATTTCTATTTCTAGGTCCTTGAGAAATTGCCACACTGTTTTCCACAATGATTGAACTAATTTGCAATCCCACCAACAGTGCAAAAATGTTCCTATTTCTCTACATCCTATCCAGCATCTGTTGTCTCCAGGTTTTTTAAAGATCACCATTCTAACTGGTGTGAGATGGTATCTCAATGTGGTTTTGATTTGCATTTCTCTAATGACCAGTGCTGATGAGCATTTTTTAATACGTTTGGTGGGCTCATATATGTCTTCTTTTGTAAAGTGTCTGTTCATATCCTTTGACCACTTTTGATTGGGTTTGTTTGTTTTCTTATAAATCTGTTTTATTTCTTTGCACATTCTGGATATTAGTCTTTTGTCAGATGGGCAGATTGCCAAATGTTTTTCCCATTCTGTTGGTTGCCAGTTCACTCTAATGATTGTTTCCTTTGCTGTACAGAAGCTCTGGAGTTTAATTAGATTCCATTTGTCTATTTTGGCTTTTGTTGCCATTGCTTTTGGTGTTTAAGCCATGAAGTCCTTGCCTACGCCTATGTCCTGAATGGTTTTGCCTAGGTTTTCTTCTAGGGTGTTTATGGTGTTAAGACTTATGTTTAGATTGTTAATCCATCTGGAATTAATTTTAGTGTAAGGTGTCAGGAAGGGGTCCAGTTTCTGCTTTCTGCACACTGCTAGCCAGTTTTCCCAATACCATTTAGAGAGATACTGGATAGTCTATAATAAAGCTTCAATTGATCAAAGAAGTTTAGAACTTGCTACAATTCTAACTGAGAAAACTCTGATCTTACTAACAACTTACTGAGCTAAGCACTTGAATGGTAACAAAGAGACACAAAATCCTGAGAGGACCATCCTCTACTTATTGAAGACTACTCACTGCAAATTTCTAAAGACCTTCTGAATGGCAGTGAATAACTGATGTTAGGAGAAGGTATTATTCCGTAAGCTGATTGATACTGCCAATAATATTCATTTTAACATCCCAACCACAGAGATAAAAGTCAGATTAGGCCAGCAATGGTGGCACACACCTGTAATCCTAGCATTTTGAAAGCCTGAAGCAGGTGAATCACTTGAGCCCAGGAGTTCAAGACTGGCCTGGGCAACATGGCAAAAAACTCATCTCTACTTCAGAAAAAAAAAAATACTAAAACTGAGGTTGAAGGACCACCTGAGCTTGGGGAGGTCAAGGCTGCAGGGAGCTGTGATCACACTACTGCACTCCAGCCTGGCAGAGACCTTGTCTCCCACCCCCCAAAAAAGTCAAACTAGTATTATGGGAAATGAAAGATATAAAGGAATTAGCACATATCCAACTCCAACTGCAACTATTCTAGAGATCTTAAGTTTCTGAGATGTAAGAATTTATATATTACACTTATTTATTCAGTGATTCCTCAGCAGGAGTGTATCCAGATTTTGAGGAATTTGTCATCATTGTTTAGAGAAAGGTCTCATTATGTTGCCCAGGCTAGACTCAAACTCCTGAGCTCAAGCAATTTTCCCCCTCAGCCTCCCCAGCAGCTGAGACTACAGCCATTCACCACCATGCCTGGCTTCAAGGAAACCTTTTGAAACATACATGTCCAGGATTTATTAGACTTACTTTATGAAAATCTTCAGGGGAGAGCCTAGACTTGTAGATTATTTAAAATTTTTCCTCAGGTTACTGAGATGCACAATTCTAGCTGAAAACTAGTGCAATAGATAATTACTTCGGTGTCCTCTCTTAGCCACATGACCAATTCCCTTTATCATTTGAGGATTTGGCCAAAAAGAGAAAAGAGTAGGAGAGAGATTCATTTGCTGAAAACACCACATAATTTTCCCAGGTAAGAGAAGAACAGGGTCTAGTAAACTCAAAATCCAACTTGATCTTGTTATTTATAAGCTCCTTATCTCCCACCTTCCCATCAAGACATTCTAGATTAGAAAGCAGAATTGAGACTCTAGTTGGCTATTTCTACCAGAAGAGGATCATGAGTCAGTTAAGTACCTGTTACTCCCTCTGCTCAAGGGTTTCCCACTACATTACCACCTATTCACTGCCAATCTGGTTCCTCAGAGGCCTCCTAACATTGATCTCCAGGCAATTTATAACTAACTCCCTCTCCCAAACTGAAAACTCGTTCTATAAAACTGAAGAGAACTCTGTCTCACCATACAAAAGAAACGAATGAATACCACCACACACACACACACACACACACACACACACACACACACACACACACAAAACCGTTTCATGGTCTTTCCCCTCCATTACCTAATTTCCAAACTAGCCTTGATATTTCTGATTGCTCTTTTCTCCCCTTTCCATTTCTCCCTCATGAGCAATCAGAGCTACCCTAAACCTTGCCACTCAAGATACATCACTTCATATCGATTACTTTTCTTAGAAATTTGCCAAAGCAGCAGGATTTCTATTCACTGAAACATGTTTTTGTTTTCTTGGAGTTTTAATGTAAAACTTATTTCCAGGGCAAATTTTACTATTTTACAGTCATTAGGAAAAATAAACAAACAAACAAACAAACAAAAAACCTGGGAAAGAAAAATTGGAAAAAGCAATAAGTATTACCTTTTACAATGTCAGTGTTTTCAAAAAAAGAAATTTACCACAAGTACATTTTTAAAAAAGCTGTACCCTCTAATTCTTCTTTAAATTTAACAATATTTAAAATAAAATCTTAGACAATTAAGTCATTTCAAAATATTTTCATTCAGATATGCTTGAGCTTCCAAATACAGAAAACTAACCCTTACACAGGAGGTCGGTGTTAAAACAATCGCATTTCAGTATTTTGAAAATAAAATGGATAGATCTATACCTTGTTTTTTGCTTCAATATCAGCACCATATAAAAGCAGTGCTTTGGCCAGTAATTTGTCTTCATTGTAGACCGCATAGTGTAGCGCGGTATTGCCATACACATCCGGAAGGTCTGGGTCAGTGCCATGTTCTAGCAACGTTAACACACATTCATCTTCTTGGCACTGTACGGCCTGTCAGTATTAGACCAAAAACAAATCATAAATCCTAGGAACTCAAAAGAAATATTCCACAGGTTTCACCAACTAGCTATATTTAAATGAGAAAACTCATCTTTATTCTACATATTGAAATCAAATCCATCTCGTGCCGATACAGTCGGCTACTGCATACCTTTATTAGAGCTGTCCTCTTTTTGCTGTCAAAGGCATGAAGTTCACATCTTCTGTACAGCAAGAGTTTTACTATTTCTGAATTCCCATTGGCAGAGGCCAAATGGAGGGCAGTTCTATGGGAGTGAGAAGACTTTTTAGGAAATTGTAGTGCACTATCTACAGCCACCTCAGCAATTCATGTCATTGCAAACACTGAACAGTCTGCTATTACTCTGCCTTCAAAACAAACATTGCATTTTCCTTTGAAGAAAGTATACTATTTATTACCCCTCCTTACTCACTGTATGAGTGAAAGAGCAGCCTATTTGAACAGAAAGAGCATAGCCCTTGGATTCCATTCAACTTGGGCTGGAATCCTCTTTCCGCTCTGTCACTTCCTAGATGTTGCTTAGCCTTTTTGTATCTCAATTTCCTCAACAATAAAATGGGAATGAAAATAGTAACTTTCTCAGAGAAAACCACTGTAATACTTAATGAGACTCTACACAAAAGACAGAGAATAGTTCCTAACACAACAGCTCAATTGCTAGATATTATAATTTTTACTACTACTACTGGAGACATGTGAATTGAGTGAGATAATACAATTATACCTACACTTTGAGGTATTTTTTAAGGATTACAGGTAACATTCTATTTTAGTGATTCTAAGATGATTCCACGGTTGAACATTTCTTACACTGGAATGTCACTTGTAATTCATGATTTACTATAACTAATTAGCAGCATTTAAATAATTCTCTTATTGGGATGTAAAATAATGAGGCATCTTACAATGCCTGGTGCCTTACATTAGCTAGGCCACGTTATAATATAAGAGGTCTGGCACAGTTCTAGTCCAATGACTGGCATTTAGATGAAATAAGAAGGCTGAGGTGAAAACAAAAACAAATTTCTAAAATAAACTAATTCTTACTTTGGTTTTCAAAAAACTTTAAGCCAAAGAAAACTTGAGATTTAAATGACTAAGTATGTCTCATTTTTTTCAATACTCAGAATTACAGAATGTATGTAAATCAGGTATTTCTAATCATTAATATTAGGATTTAAGACTATTAGCAATTTTCTTTTTTAAAAAAGGATTTGGAAAACTATTTGTGGAGTTTCTTCAACGTTTACATCCAGTGATACCTGTGCAGGATGCGCAGTTTTGTTACATAGGTAAATGTGTGCCAAGGGGGGTTGTACAGATGGTTTCATCACCCAGATATGAAGCCGACTACCTGTTCCTTCTATTTCCTGCTGCTTTCCCTCCTCCCAACCCCCACCGTCTGATAGGCCCAGTGTGTGCTGCTCCCCTGTAGGTGTCTGTGTGTTCTCATCATTTAGCTCTCACCTGTAAGTGAGAACATGTGGTATCTGGTGTTTTCTGTTCCTGTGTTAGTTTGCTAAGGATAATGGCCTCCAACATCATCCATGTCCCTGTAAAGGACATGCTCTCATTCTTTTTTTGTGGCTGCTGTTTATGTATCCCATTTTAGTTCTTAAAAGTACTAAAACAGTCTTTATCCAAGATTGTTATAAATTTTAAAGGACAATTAAAGGTTATCTTTTTACTATTTCTACCTTCAGAAATGCTTTTGTTTGAAAGGAGAGAGGAAAAGCTTCAATTAAGTTCTAATACCCCAATTTTAAATATCTCAGTTTGCCCAGCCCCAACATGTAAACATGAAGTTTTCAAAGATGAAGGACACTGAGAGGGAGTAGAACATGCCTGCGACGTAATAGGTGCGAGACAGTAGAATATGCCTGCCACAAAATAGGTGTCTGGCTTATGTTTGATGAATAAATAGATTGAAAGGATACAGCTGGTGAGTTCAATATTTAAAAAAAACTCCTGTAGAGGAATACATTTGTAATAGTAATAATCAGTTATATTTGCTATTTTAATTTTCATATATAACTAAAGTAAAACCATTAATCCACAGTTTTTACACATTATATATAAGGAGAAGATAAATATATAATAAAATGAATGTACAATAAAATCTACTGGAACAGGTAAACAGATTCCCTCTACTTCTGGATAGGGTAAAAGTTTACAGAAGATACCCATCCACAGAAATAAAAACAAATAATAGAATGTGAGAAACTATTTGTATCTATGCAAGTAGCATATTTCTTCTCTTCCCAAGGATTATTTCATGACTACTGAAACTTAACTAAAACTTTTGAGATGTTCATTGCAGAAATCACAGATAAGAGAAAGGGAAAAACTTCACTCACAAATCCCCAGAAATAAATTTGATCATATTTTCTACATCTTTTCAGCTAACACAAAAGCAGATTGTTGGTGTATATGTAAAACAGATTTTTTCCTCACTTTATATACCAAATTACATCTTTGCATGTCAACATATCTCTATCTATTGATGCCCTCAATGGTTACATATTATTCCATGCCATGGATGCACTGAAATTTGTTCATAAAATCTTCATATGAGTTCTTCTCAATACATTGCTATTATAAGCAATACAAAAAAAAGATGTATATATTTATTAAAGCTATTTCAGAATAATGAAATTGATGAGTAAAAGGCATATACATGTTAAAAATAGAGTTCTTACCACCAAAGTATCTATTTGAAAAGTCACAGCAACGTAAACTTTAAGCAACTGTGTAAATACCACTGTTCTTCATCCTCACACACTTTGTGCATAGAAAAGCATATTCCATTCCCCTTTTTTTTTTTTTTTTTTTTTTTTTTTTTTTGAGAGGGATTCTCGCTGTGTCCCCAGACCAGAGTGCAGTGGCACAATCTTGGCTCACTGCAACCTATGCCTCCCAGGTTGAAGCAGTTCTCCTGCCTCAGTCTCCCAAGTATCTGAGATTACAAGTACTCGCCACCAGGCCCAGGTCCAGCAAAGTTTTGTATTTTTAGTAGAGACAGGCTTTCACCATGCTGGCCTGGCTGGTCTCAAATTCTGAAATCATGATCCACCTTCCTTGACCTCCCAAAGTGCTGAGATTACAGGCATGAATCACTGCACCTGGCTTGTCATTCCTCTTCTAACTTAAATTAGAATTAGAAAACAGTATTTTCTAATTCTGTTAGAAATTAGAAAATATTTTTAATTTCTAAACAGTATTTTCTAATTTCTGTGAAACAGAAAACAGTATTTCATTCCTCCTCTAGCTTAAATTCCTTCTCTTACCAGAACACTATGTTTTCCTAAGTGCGTAGATCACTGGTAGACATACAAAGAAATTACTTTGCCCAATTTTAAATTGAGTTTATTTAGTTGTCTTTTGGTTGACTTGAAAGAATTCTCTGTAAAATGAAAATACATGTTTTGTAAAGATGTTGGACCTCTGTTAATGTTTTTCTTATATACGGATGTTTTTTATTTTGCCAAGCCAACTTTCAGAATATTTGCTTTGGGAGATTCTTAGGAAGGTCATTGTGAACATAAAAATACATCTGCATATATAGGCCAGGCACAGTGGCTCACAACTGTAATCTCAGCACTTTGGGAGGCCAAGGCAGGTGGATCACAAGTTCAAGAGTTCAAGACCAGCCTGGCCAAGATGATGAAACCCATCTCTACTAAAAATACAAAAACAAATAGCCAGGCATGGTGATGGGCACCTGTAATCCCAGCTACTCGAGAGGCTGAGGCAGAGAATTGCTTAAACCTGGGAGACAGAGGTTGCAGTGAGCCGAGATCACACCACTATACTCCAGCCTGGGCGACAAAGACTTCACCTAAATATTTAATATGCATATATAAATAGGCATTTGTGGTTTTTTTTTCTGGTACTTTTCACCTTTTGTGTATTTAAAGTTTTTTACTCTATACTGCAGGAATTTATTTTTGTCACATAAAAATCTAGCTAGGTTTCTCCAAACAGCCTGCATTTCACTTAGGAATAATTAAGTTTTTTACTAATATAAAACATCACCTTTATCAAGGACTAAATTCTTACATACATTTGACTATTTCTGGATTTCCTATTCTATTCTGCTCATTTATGTCTTTTCAGCTGTTAGCAAACAATTTGTGGAAATAGCACATGCAAATTTTGACATCTGGAAAGCAAATCTTTTTCTATTCTGCTACAAAAAAATTAATTTATCACAGTAAAAGACAGCATGCCTAATTTAAAAATGCTAAAACTTTGCTATTTTCATTTGGTTTAGGTCCAAGTGATAAATACAGAAAGAGCTCATATCTTTTTTTTTAGATTTTTTAATTGCATTTTACGTTTTGGGATACATGTGAAGAACATGCAAGACTGTTGCATAGGTACACACATGGCAGTGTGGTTTGCTGCCTTCCTTCCGCTCACCTGTATCTGTCATTTCTCCCCATGCTATCTCTCCCCAGCTTCCCAACCCCCGTCCCGCCCCCATTTCCCCCCAACGGACCCCAGTGTGTAGTGCTCCCCTCCCCGTGTCCATGTGTTCTCATTGTTCAACACCCGCAGAAAGAGCTCATATCTTGAGAGAAATGAGTCTTCCTATTCAAAGACACAAACCATCTTCCCATTTATTTTCCTTCTAAGGTTTCTCAGTAAATAACATATTTACATAGGATACATTGATATGAAACACATATTGAATTTTATTTGAAGAATATTTAGCCAGAAGTTGATACACTATGGAACTTAGTTCTCAATATATACCTTTCTATAATGTATATGACATTGTTTTAAAATGTGTACATTGAAAATAATCTACTGCAACGATTTAGTTTTGCGAGGTACATCACTTTAAGACAGTCTATTAGTGTTCTACGAGGGAAATTATAATTTGATTGGAAATCAGTTAAAGTTTTCTTTTCACGTTGCTGCTCATAAAGAGGCCTGTGCCCTGACCCCTCTGAGGTTCCCACAGCCAGGACGGTGCGGGGCCTGCAGAGACGATAAAGCCGGGCACCCCGCCACCGCCCCCACACCAGTAGGGCACATCCCCACCGTCCCGCCTCCTCTCAGCGAGGCCCAGTTACCTTTGTTCCGTGTCCGTCTCGTTCACGTCAGTGCTCCTGAGCATGACGATGAGATCGGCTCTGGGGACTTTACCCCACCAGGCGGCTCTGTGGAGCTGGTCCAGGTCTTCTCGCCGGACCTGGTACCTTGGCTCCTCGAAGGCACTGTCATCATAGTCTGCCCAAGTGCCCACGTTGCTCTTGCCGCTCCCCCTGCAGCAGGAGAAGCAGTGGCAGCACCATTTGCCCATCCTGCTCCTGAGACCAAAGG
The DNA here is from genome assembly GCF_048565385.1 of Saimiri boliviensis. Taxonomy (NCBI): domain Eukaryota; kingdom Metazoa; phylum Chordata; class Mammalia; order Primates; family Cebidae; genus Saimiri; species Saimiri boliviensis. The sequence continues at coordinate 49,141,908 of NC_133466.1, forward strand.
GCTTCTTCATAGCGGAGGCAGCCGGCTTTGAACAAACCTCAGCCACCATCTGCTTTTAACAGCCAGGGGAGGCCAGTAGTAGCGGGCAGATCGCCTCTACGAACCAGCTTGACCGACTAGCAGGAAACTCCGGGTTTCCAACCTGGTGGAAGAGAAAGGTCAATCCCAGCCCGAACCTGCCCACCCCAGGAGGGGAGCCCAGCCCAGCCCAGCCCACCCAGGGAGAGCCCAGGCCCACCCAGGGAGAGCCCACTCCAACCCAAGGAAACACCCAGCCCGGCCAGGGGAATGCCAAGCTCAGCAGATAAAAGGTCAGGCCCAGCCAAGGAATTCGAGGGAGGAAACGTCAGTCAAAGCTAGGAACACGGAGCCAAGCGAGGAACACCACGCTAAGCCAGGAACAGCAAAGCCAAGCCACCGCGACAGGCAAGCCAAGCCGTTATGCGCGTGCGGCGTGCTCGAGGCCACGCTTCCACAGGCGAGCCGCAGCGGGCGGCGTGCGCGTGTCCCAGCCTCCGCGGGCGAGCCCCAGCGTGCGGCGTGCGCGTGTCCCAGCCTCCGCGGGCGAGCCCCAGCGTGCGGCGTGCGCGTGTCCCAGCCTCCGCGGGCGAGCCGCAGCGTGCGGCGTGCGCGTGTCCCAGCCTCCGCGGGCGAGCCCCAGCGTGCGGCGTGCGCGTGTCCCAGCCTCCGCGGGCGAGCCCCAGCGCGCGGCGTGCGCGTGTCCCAGCCTCGGCGGGCGAGCCGCAGCGTGCGGCGTGCGCGTGTCCCAGCCTCGGCGGGCGAGCCGCAGCGTGCGGCGTGCGCGTGTCCCAGCCTCCACAGGCGAGCCACAACGTGCGGCGTGCGCGTGTCCCAGGCCCCACAGGCGAACCAGAACGTGCAGCGTGCGCGTGTCCCAGCCTCCACAGGCGAGCCACAACGTGCAGCGTGCACGTGTCCCAGCCTCCACAGGCGAGCCACAACGTGCAGCGTGCGCGTGTCCCAGACTCTGCAGGTGAGCCACAACGTGCAGCGTGCGCGTGTCCCAGCCTCCACTGGTGAACCACAGCGTGCAGCGTGCGTGTGTGGCGTGTGCGTGTCCCAGCCTCTGCAGGCGAGCCACAGTGTGCAGCGTGCGCGCCTCAGGTGCCATCACTGCACGTGGCTCAGTGACCGACGTGTGCAACCTATGCGCGCCAGTCCTTGTGTTCCCCGTAAATTTTGTGGGAATTGATGGAGGTTTCAGGCCATTGAGAAGAGAAGGCCGCCCCTGAGAAAAAGCCTCTTGAAGCAGTGCTGGGTCTAGAGCCCCTGCAACTTGAGGATGCTGACAGCTTCCTCTGAAGAAACGCCCCAAGACAGTCTGGGCGGTGCTGGTGCAGGTGGCTGCAGCTGCAGCTTGGAGCTCGGGCTGTCAGAGCTTGCTGCAAATGGCCTCAATATTGTGAGCACAAGCAGCTCATCCAGCCCAGACCCTGCCCGAGGCACTTTTGCCACCCGTCTGCACCCACATGGCTATTGGCGACGGGGCACTCTGGAGCCACAGGATTGGAGCTGGGCGGCCAGCTCCCGCTCTGGTTCCCCAGGCCCAGTGTCCAAGCCAGGGCTAACCGCTGTGGGGCTTCTGGTCTGGAGGGCTCTGCTGGAGTGCAGTAGGGGTGTGCTTCAGGCCGCTGTCTCCAGGCCAGCAGGAGGGAGCTTGGAGGAGCACTGACCTGATGGCGAGATGCAGAAAGGCACCCCCATGTGCAGATCCAGGTAACAGGATGCTATGAACTCCAGGGAACCAGACTGGGGCATCCCTGGTAGCCTCTGAGCTGGGCCCCAGGCAGTGGCACGTTGACTTGCTTCAGGCTGCTTCACCCAAACCGCAGGCGCTTTGGTGTGAGAAGACATTTATGCAGCCAACAAACATGAAAAAAAAGGCTCATCATCACTGGTCATTAGAGAAATGCCACATTGAGATAACATTTCACGCCAGTTAGAATGGCTATCACTGAAAAATCAGGAGACAACAGATGCTGGAGAGGATGTGGAGAAATAGGAACACTTTTACACTGTTGGTGGGAGTGTAAATGAGTTCAACCATTGTGGAAGACAGTGTGGTGATTCCTCAAGGATCTTGAACTAGAAATACCATTTGGCCCAGCAATCCCATTACTAGGCATATACCCAAAGGATTATAATCATTCTGTTATAAAAACACATGCACACGTATGTTTACAGCACTGTTCACAATAACAAAGACTTGGAACCAACCCAAATGTCCATCAATGATAGACTGGACAAAGAAAATGTGACACATATATGCCATGGAATACTATGCAGACACAGAAAAGGATGAGTTCATGTCTTTGCAGGGACATAGATAAAGCTGGAAACCATCATTCTTAGGAAACTGACCCAAGAACAGAAAATCAAACACCACATGTTCTCACTCATAGGTGGGAGTTGAATGATGAGAACACATGGACACACGAAGGGGAACATCACACACTGGGGTCTGTTGGGGGGTGGGAGCGAGAGGAGGGATAGCAGGGGTGGGGAGGTTGGGAAGGAATAGCATTGGGAGAAATGCCTGATGTAGGTGATGGGGGTTGGTGGCAGCAAACCACCATGGCATGTGTGTACCTATGCAACAATCCTGCAAGATCTACACATATACTCCAGAACTTAAAGTATAATTTAAAAAAAGACAGATTTTTTGAAAGAGGTGGACAAGCCATGTGCAGACATTTTCCATGAGAAATTTTTATGTCCAGTCTTATGGTGCATCTGGTGCTGACTATAAGCTCCTTTTATTTGCTTAGAACTGCAGTAAAGACTTTAAGTAATTTGTTTCTCTGTAAATATAATAGAAAGGGGTTGGAGCTATGTTCCATCAGTGCCAAGATGTGAATAATAAGAAATAACAGCAAGCATGGAGCAGAGAAAGATTCGGTGATGTTTGGAAGTCATGGCTGCAGGTGATTATGAAAACATAAACCTCTCCAAGAATTCACAGTGCATGGGTAATGGCAGCAAAATTCTGGATACTATGGGGAAAAAAATCCACAAGTACAGGTACATTTATTGGAATGACTCATCACAGAAACTTACCGTTGGGGAGTGATTACTATATGCTAATGTAGGTTTGTACAAAACCTTTTGTAGTACCCCCATGATAGAATGACTTATTGAGTTGAAGAGAAAGGAATTTGCCCTACATACCTAAATTTGGTGGAATGACCGCTTGCCCAATATAGACCATTAAGGATGACTAGAGCAGGTAGTTCTTGCTAGACAAGCTTTCCTTCAAATTCTCAATATAACATTCCTGCTAGAGGGTAAGTACAACTTGCTTATGAGAGCCAGTGCTGGAGTACCCAAAGGCTGTTCTGTAATTGGGTTCTTCTCCCCTTGTCCTCTCTGAACTCTCCCCTGCACTAGACAGTTTCAATGTTGGAGCATCTGAGTGCCAGCCAGGTAGACAAGTATGAGAATTTTGCTTTCATGTAGGGTCGTGAAGCATTCAGGGACCTGAAGTAAGTCCAGGAGGATCAAAGGGTGGCCCAGGAGGCAAATCCCTAATTAGTATTGAGTTAAAGCCAGTAAAAATCAGCTCACATGTCCAAGAATATGAGCTGAGCCAAATCAGGTTGAGAAATCTAGACCAGAAAGAAAAAATAATTGTAATAAAATGGGAGGATTTTAGGGGATAGGACAGAGGAGACTGTCTCTGTTAAGCTGGTGGGTCCCAGGTTTACAAACATTTGCTCTCAGGTATTTGGTTTGGGTTTCTGGCTGTGTTGATTTAACTTAAACGTACAGGTTTAGGACAAGTTGTGCAAATAAAAACGCACAGAGGACTCAATGGTAGCTGAGTCCTCACGACAGTGACAGAACCCAGAATGACTCAAACGTTCTGGCTAATTCACCAAAGCAATGATGAAGGCTTTGTTGTATAGTTGAAAGAACATTAAATTCAAAAGAAAGCAACAATGAGTGATTCCCAACTTGCTGAACAAATTTACTAGTTTTCATTTTTTTAGTTCAGGAGACCTGTTTCATGCTTCTGAGCCTATACAAATTAAAATATAAAAAATACTTACCTTGGGCTGGGTGCCCTGGCTCATGCTTATAATCCTAGTACTTTGGGAGGCTGATGTGGGTGGATTTCCTGAGCTCAGGAGTTCGAGACCAGCCTGGGCAACTCAGTGAAACCCCATCTCTACTAAAATATAAAAATTAGCCAGGCACTATGGTGGGTGCCTGTAATCCCAGCTACTTGGGAGGCTGAGACAGTAGAATCACTTGAACCCGGGAGGAGGAGATTGCAGTGAGCCGAGATCACGCCATTGCACTCCAGCCAGGGTAACAGAGCAAGACGCCATCTCAACAAACAAACAAACAAACAAAAAACCCCCAAAACAAAACAAAACAAAACAAAACAAAACAAAACAAAACAAAAACATACCTTACCAGGCTGTCTGTGAGGATCAAATAAACTACAACTGTGAAAATAAATCGCACAGTGTTTAGCAACTATTTTTTGGCATCTTTTTCTCCCTGCCTCTTTTCTTCTCTTTCTCCCTTTCTTTCTCTATTCTTCCTCTTTATCTTCCACAGTCGTCACCTTAGAAGCATCGCTGCCTGAGAATCAGACCCACCAAGCTGTTCACTGCAGTCTGACTTTCTGACATCGCCACGGTGACCTTCAAGTGCATTAATTTGTTGGTTTCCTGCCATGCCGTCTCAGCTGGGGGAAGCTCTATGCCCACATAGAAGTAAGCAGAGGGCAACTGAAGCCTTGAGTCAGGGTGCCTCAGAGAAGATGAGCGGAAGCCTCAGCAAATTCAAAGCATGTGTTTTATAAATCAGGAGAGCACACAAGGGCAGACTGTCTGTCAGTTGTTTCCACAGGTGTGTAGGGAGGCTTTACTGACATCACCCCACCAGTCAGTGTTCACACCTCTTTAGCGATGACACATTTCCCTCTGCCCTGTAGCAAATTTGTCTTATTAGCTGGAATGATGCCAGTTTGGAAACATCCTCTACAAAGCAGTTACCTATAGAGTTACAAAGTAGGGCTTAGGCAGACCACATATATATTCATGTGACCAAAATTGTACATTATTTGTTTTGTAAGCAGATGAAAAAAGGCAACTGTAACCTGGGGGGAAAGTTTTGGAGGTATCTATAAGAGGGTGATAGCTGAAACTGTGCAACAGGGTGAGATCACTCAGGGAGAGAGTGGAAAGCAATAGTTAAGGAGCAGACAGACATTAGCCGAGCATGGTGGCAGGTACCTATGATCCCAGCCACTCAGGAGGCTGACGCAGGAGAATTGCTTCAACCCCAGTGGGGGTGGATGTTGTATTGTGTCCAAATCACATCTTTGCATTCCAGCCTGGGCAACGAGAGCAAAACTCCCTCTCAAAAAAATAGGAGCAGACAGAGAAAAATGAAGTTGAAAAAGCAAAGCCAGAGTAATGGGAACACAGTCAGAATAAAGTAGTATCTCTAAAGAATCAAGGCTAAGAATGTCAAGATGTTGGAGGGCTAGCAAGTTAGGCATACAGATTGATATACAGGTTGGGGACAAGGGAGGAGCCTTTCAGTGGTGTCCTGTTTCTGCTAGGATAAATTCCTAAGATAAGTTCCTAATTCAGCTCACAATGCCCAAATTGCCCTTCAACCTCATGTCACATAATTCCCATTCTCCCACTGCCAATTCTCTGGCCTTCTTCTCCTTTGCCCAGTGCACCATGTTCACTCCTACCGCAGAGCCTTTGGATGGGCTATTTCTCTGCCTGGAATACTCTTCCCTTAAGGTGCACTTTAATTCATCATTCCAAACACAGATGAAGCATCATTTCCTCACTAAAGCCTTACCTGGCTAATCCAGGTCAAGCCAAATTATTTATTTATTTTTTTTTATTTTTGAGATAGAGTCTCACCCTGTCACCCAGGCTGGAGTGCAATGGCACGACTTGGATCACTGCAACCTCCACCTCCCGAGTTCAAGTGATTCTCCTGTCTCAGCCTCCTGAGTAGCTGGGATTACAGGCATCTACCACCACGCCCAGCTAATTTTTGTATTTTTAATTCTTTTTTTTTTTTTTTTTTTTTTTTTTTTTTTTTTTGAGACGGAGTTTCGCTCTTGTTACCCAGGCTGGAGTGCAATGGCGCGGTCTCGGCTCACCGCAACCTCCGCCTCCTGGGCTCAGGCAATTCTCCTGCCTCAGCCTCCCAAGTAGCTGGGATTACAGGCACGCACCACCACGCCCAGCTAGTTTTTTGTATTTTTAGTAGAGAAGGGGTTTCACCATGTTGACCAGGATGGTCTCAATCTCTCGACCTCGTGATCCACCCGCCTCGGCCTCCCAAAGTGCTGGGATTACAGGCTTGAGCCACCGCGCCTGGCCTAATTTTTAACAGGGTTTCACCATTTAATAGAAAAAGGTTTCACAATATTGGTCAGGGTGGTTTCGAACTCCTGACCTCAGGTGATCCACCTGCCTTAGCCTCCAAAAGTGCTGGGATTACAGATGTGAACCACTGCACCTGGCCAAGCCAAATTATTTAACTTTATAGAATCATGCCTCTTTCTATTCCAGCACTCTTCCCAATTTATAATTATGCCAGCACACGTGTTTTTTGGTGACTATGTGTCATTCACTGGATTGTAGACTTTATTAGAATGAGACTTGAGAAATTCTTAGCACAGCAATATTTTAACTAAACACCAATGGAATAAAGTTTCCCAATGGAATAAAGTTTGATGTAGAAACAGACATCCTGTACTTTATTCCCATTAGTGCATGCCTAAACAACCCCGTCAGAATAGATGAACCTGGAAATCATCATTCTCAGCAAACAGACACAAGAACAGAAAATCAAACACCACGTGTTCTCACTCATAGGCAGGTGTTGAACAATGAGAACACATGGACACAGGGAGGGAGCATCACACACTGGGTTCTGCGGGGGGGGGGACTAGGGGAGGGACAGTGGGGGTGGGGAGTTGGGGAGGGATAACATGGGGAGAAAAGCCAGATATAGGTGATGGGGGGGAAGGCAGCAAACCACATTGCTATGTATGTACCTATGCAACAATCCTCAATGTTCTTCACATGTACCCCAAAATATAAAATGCAATAAAATATCTATTTTTAAAAAAGAATTACTTTAGTGTTTCTCCATGATCTGGCACTCAAGACAACATGGCCAGTCTCAAGTATACAAGCTTGTAGATTAGGTTGGTATGGGATAAGCCATTATGAAGAGTTTACAGTCAACAGTTCCTAGTCTTTGGAAGGGCCACAGACATCTTTACGAATCCAATGAAAGCTAGATTCTGTTATGGGTTGAATTGTTTTTCCCCTAAGAGATGTTGAAGTTTTAACCCTGGCGTCTATGAATGTGACCTTATTTGGAAATAGAATCTTTGCAGATGATTAACTTAAAGTCATTTGGGAGGGCCCTAATTCAATATAACTGATGTCCTTATATAATGGGGCAATATGGACACAGAGATGAGTATGTATGGAGGAGACACAAGGAGATCGCCATCTATAAGCCAAGGTGGCCTGGCACTACCAGAAGCTGGGAGAGAAGGATGGAACAGGTTCTCCCTCCCAGCCCTCAAAGGAACCAGTCCTGCTCACACCTTGATTTCAGACTTCTAGCTTTCAAACTCTGTGGCAATAAGAGTATGTTGTTTAAGCCACTCAGTTTGGTAGTTTGTTAAAGCAGCCCCAGGAAGCTAACAGAGACACTTGAGAGCATACCCAACTTTCCATGTAATTTCCGGGTGTTGACAGATCCACTGAGGCCCAGGTTCATCATTTTACAGCATCAAAGATGCTATAAAATTTCCAAACTAAAATCCCTCAGGATAAAGGCAAAGGAAAGAAGAAAATTGTCAACAGCTACTATTTGCTCTGCTTGACCCTTGCCTAAGCACCTGGCATATATTACTTCACCGAATCCTCATAACCACTCTATGAAATAAATGGAAATACAGACCCAGAGACATTGAACGTCATGCAGAAATTCACACATCTAGAGACTGACTGTGCTGGGAATAGGACGTGAGTTTTCTTTTACTCTGAAACCAGTGCTTTTTCTGTTCTTGCCCTGCCTCTGAGTGACCTGTGAGAGCCAAAGCACATGATATGTGGCTTCCTGGACTGTGAGGTTACAGCGAGACCAGGGTTGTGTGAATGTCAGTAGCTTAAAGGGAAATTGGAGAAGAGTTTTCTTCAAAAAGTTAAGCAGGGCATTGTGGCTCACGCCTGTAATCCTAGTGCTTTGGAAGGCCGAGGTGGGTGGATTATGAGGTCAGGAGGTCAGGAGACCAGCCTGGCCAACATGATGAAACCCCCGTCTCTACTAAAAATACAGAAAATAATTAGCTGGGTGTGGTGTCAGGTACCTGTAATCCCAGCTACTTGGGAGGCTGAGGCAGGAGAATTGTTTGAGCTGGGGAGACAGAGGTTGCAGTGAGCAGAGATCACAGCACTGCACTCCAGCCTGGCACCAGGCCTCTGTTTAAAAAAAAAAAAAAAAAAAAAAAACTGTGAAGTCATTATCAGGATCCTTGATTATATATGGCTGAAAAATGAGGTTCAGAAAGGTCTATAGCACAGACCAGACCAGAATTTCACAGGGGTCATTTGACCTGAAAGCCCGTGGCTTCCCGGCATCCCTGCAGTTCAGCTGCATCGAGCCGACAGCAGCGCCGCATAGTGGTTAGAATCTGACCAGCGTAAATCCCAGCTGTGTCACTTCCTGGCTGACATTGGAAATGCTACTTAATCTCTCTGTGCTTCAGATTTCTCAACTATATAAAAAAAATAAAATAGGACTATTATAAGTTAACTGAATTAATACTTGTCAAATACTTAGGACAGTGCTTTGTGATTTGTGAGTGCTATGAACAAGTTAGCCATCATTATTACTATAACTGGAAAGGATACCACAGTCCCAAGTTCATCAGGGGAACATAGGATATTGCCCAATGTCTGGGATAAAATTAAATCCATTTATAACCACATAAATATATTTTTAAAAAAGGAGACAATGAACATTTAATACCTAATCTCAACAGCTTTTTCCAAGAAACATTCCCAAAAGAAAGAAAAAGAAAGAAAGAAAAGAAAAGAAAGAAAGAAAGAAAAAAAGAAACAAAAAACTGTGAGGCCTATATTTGAGAAATGTTGGCTTTAAAAAATTGTTTTCCGGGCAGAGCGAATTCCTTTATTTACATCTATCTCACTCCCCTTCTCTTGTCCTGCAACCTTATTAAGAACTGGGATGAACTGAATAATACCACACTTGTCCCATGATTACCATTATTATTGGCATCCCAAAATAAAGCCCATCCAGGGACTCTTAGAGGAGGTTTATCGCTATTAAAATCTTCAACCTCAAAGTTTATTCAGCTTATCAGCTATAACTGCGATAATGGAAAGATAGGGATTTAGTGACAGTCTTTAACTGGGCTACACACTAAATCCTAAATTCTACCTATTTTGGATTTAGTGTTTAATCCACTTACAGGTCCAGAACTTTCTATGGACTCTCTCTTCTCAGCGTATGTTAGATTTATGAGTTCAGTTCAATTAGTAAATCTCTAGCGATTCTTTACTTGTGCAAATAACCATGGAGAATTCCAAAAATGTTTAAGATGGGAATTTGCCCTTGAGGAAAATAAAGCCTAATTGGAAAACCAAGGGCTGATTCACATTAAAAAGTAGTAAGTGACTGCCTGAGTCTGGCTAGGATATCTCTCACACACTGGCTGATACTTACTTGAAATTGTTCTATCATAGTTTCATGTTTTTAATTCAAACTTTTGCTCCCTCAAAAACCAAGAGACTGCCCGTCCCGCTCACCTTAGAAACACTTTCCTCTAGGCCAGTGGCTCTCCGCTGACATCAGCGTCACCTGGGAGCTCATTAGAAATGTTAATTCCCGGCCGGGTGCGGTGGCTCAAGCCTGTAATCCCAGCACTTTGGGAGGCCGAGGCGAGTGGATCACGAGGTAAAGAGATCGAGAGCATCCTGGTCAACATGGTGAAACCCCGTCTCTACTAAAAATACAAAAAATTAGCTGGGCATGGTGGCTCGTGCCTGTAATCCCAGCTACTCAGGAGGCTGAGGCAGGAGAATTGCCTGAACCCAGGAGGCGGAGGTTGCGGTGAGCCGAGATCGTGCCATTGCACTCCAGCCTGGGTAACAAGGGCGAAACTCCGTCTCAAAAAAAAAAAAAAAAAAGAAAAAAAAACAAATGCTAATTCCCAGGACCTGCTCCAGATCTACTGAATCTGAAACTCTGGGAGCCGGGGAACCAGCAACCTGTTTTATCATCTGTCTCAGGTGGTTCCAAGTCATGCTACAGCTTGATTCACTGGTCTAGGAATTTTACTCTAATCCCCAAAATTGGACTAAAGGCTTGTGGAGGACACAATGTAGTTTTGCCCAAGCATGTGCCATTTCAAAGGAATGAGAATCAAAAGATTCAATGGCTGGTAAAGAGAAGACCCTCAAGGTCTCCATAGCCCATTGGCTTGAATTAATACCCTTTAATGGAAGACTAAAAACAGATGGATAAAAGATTGCCCCAACAGTCAACGATGAATTGACGAACGGCCAATGTTTTCTTTAAAAGTAGTGTGGAGGTAATTCCAAGAAATGGTCAAATGATTCATTAGAACTTAAAAGTTCTGGCCAGGCAGGGTGGCTCACACCTGTAATCTCAGCACTTTCAGAGGCCGAGGTGGGTGGATTACAAGGTCAGAAGTTCATAGACCAGCCTGGTCTATGTGGTGAAACCCTGTCTCTACTAAAAATACAAAAATTAGCTGGGCATGGTGGCATGTGCCTGTAATTTCAGCTACTTCAGAGCCTGAGGCAGGAGAATCGCTTGAACCAGGACCCAAGTGGCAGAGGTTTCAGTGAGCCGAGATGGTGCCACAGCACTCCAGCGCTCCAGCCTGGGCTACAGAGTGAGACTCCATCTAAACAACAACAACAACAACAACAACAAAGAACTTAAAGGTTCTACAGCACACTTCCAGACTGCCAGAATTTAGCTGGAAATATGTTTAAAGTTGGAAATACTTAAATGTCCTTCTTACTAATTGGAGAGTGGGAGTTGATGGACGACATTCTAATAAATTTTATAAGGCTTTCAATTTTGTATCATCAAAATGCTTTCCAGAAGTGAGCCAAAGAATAGAGCAACCACATAAGAGTAATATAATGGACTCTAGGGACTTGGCTGGGGGGAAGTTTGGGAGTGGGGTGAGGGATAAGGGTTACATATTGAGCACAGTGTACACTGCTTGGGTAATGAGTACACTAAAATTTCAGCAATCACCACTAAAGAACTTCTCCACCAAAAACCACCTGTACCCCAAACACAATTTTTAATTGTTTTAAGTGAAAAAAGAATAGGCCAGCAATAGCGTATGAGAATACTTGTCAACCCTTTCACATCTCTGGGGGTTATAAACATTTTAATATTTATAAATCTCAGAGGTAAAAATGGCATTATATCAGTGTTTTACATGCATTTCTTTGATTACTGTTGAAGCTGGACATTCAAAAAGTTATTAGTTTTTTGTCTTCTTTTATGAATGCCTCCCTGTATCTTTTACATGTTTTTTAATAAGTTACATTTCAATTGCTTAGTAAAATGTCGTGTAGAAAATACAATATTTTTCTCTAGTTGTTTTTAATTTCCTATGTGTACACACACACTCACACACACACACATACACACACGCACCCACAGACAGCTTTATATTGTCAGTTCTCTTTTTTTCCATATGGTTTCATTCAATGCTTCCTTTTTTCTTAAAAGTTTTTAAACCAAGATTAGAATATGTTTGCCTACATTTTATTTTAGCATCCTTAAAAGAATTCCGGAGTGGTTTCACATTGCTTTTACATTTATCTCTTTACTATACTACAATTTATTTCAGTGCATGGTATGAGTTACATCTCCACCTAGACTTCTTTCCTGAATGAAACAGATGACTTTCCAAATACTCTTTGGTAAGAAAACCTATCCCTTATACAGCTTTAGGACGCTTCACTATGAAATGTTAAATTCATGTTTCTGTTTCAAGATCATTACACTCAGCAGTTTATCTGTGAATTCTAGAGTCTGTGCAGCTTTCTAAGAACACATTGTTTTGAAATGCATTCAGAACAATGTTATGAAATACCCAGCATTTCATAGGGAGCATTCACAACTGCCCTTCCTTTTTTTCCCCTAATCTCAACTGTTTCTTTTTCCAGATGAACTTTGAAATTATTTTGTCAAATTGCAAAGAAAATCATTTTGGGATCAGAATTAGACATTTTAACAGCTCATATTAAACTGAAAAACTCATATTTCTGTAAAATATTTAGCAGATAGATTCAAAAATTTGTTAAAAATTATTATGTATTGCTGTCCATTTATGAAGTGTACGCATTTTTAAGTAGAGGTTATGCAAATTTCTTATAAGGATTACTCCTAACAGTCTGTTTTTCTAATGCTGGATATAATTTTATTGTTTTATTTCTAATTATTTCTGGTATTTAGGAAACTATTAATTTTAAAAATATTTATCTTCAATTTTTTTCTGTCTAAGCAGATGCTCAGGTGAGTAGCAAGATGCAGGTCTCACCAGAGGACACACAAACATCCTCAGTTTGGGCCAGGGCTGGCAGACCCGCTGTTTGGAAGCTGTGTGCACCCAGTGAGACTTCTCCCTTCACCCTCCTCGGCTTGCAAGAAGGGAAGGAGATAACATAGGAGTTAGTGATAGAGTCAAGTCTTCATTAGTACCTCTCAGTACCAGCAAGTGGTGGCTGCTTGGCTTCGGACCATGAAAATAGAAAAAATCTATTTGACATTCTGTTACATAGCATCACAGACAGACACAAGCACGCATGTATACACATTATTTCATAAATTAAGAACATTTTCTCCACAGCTCTAATAGTGCATAGACACATTAGCCCCCTGGATACTAGCTTGAGAGATTTCTTCCTGCCACTGTTATCCAGTTCTCTGAATATTACATCAATTTAATCATGACCAGCACTGAACTGGATTTCCTCAACTCCTTCCTCCCTCAGCTTGCACAGCTAATCCATCAACAAGTTCCACTGACTCTTCTTCCAAACATCCCCTGACCCTGGTGCCTTCTCGCCACTCTTCTGCAGCCTCCCCCATGCAAGCCACATGGTCTCTCTCCCAAGCTGCCGCACTGCTCACCAGTGCTCTCCGTTTCTGTCCCACACCCCTACCATCCATTTCCACACAGCAGACGGGAGGATCTTGTGAAATAGAAATCAGATTTTGTGACTCATCACTGAAAACCTTCCAGCAACTTCCCACTGGCCTTGGAATGAAGTTCAGACTTGTTGCTGTGGCCATCCCGGTATGTGAGGTCTGGCCTCTCCTGTCTCTTTTGCCTCATCCCAGCCACTCTCTTTGAAGGTCTCAGCCACGAAGCTCCAGCTACTTGACCTGTGCATTTCCTCCAACAACATGAACTCCTTGCAGTCTCAGCCTTTCCTTTCTCTATTCCCTCTACCTAGAATGTGACCCACTGGAACTTCCCCTGACCAGCTTCTTCCACAAATTCACAGTATTGCATTGTATGGATGTTCTGGGATTTATTTAAATATGCCCCTCTTAATGCGTATTATTTCTTCCTTTCTTGTTACTATGGTAAATAATGCTGAAATCGAGTTTTTTTTTTTTTTTTTTTTTTTTTTTTTTTTTTTTTTTTTTTTTTTTTTTTTTTTTTTTTTGAGAGATGAGATCTTGCTATGTCACCCAGGCTGGTCTCCAACTCCTGGCCTCAAACGATCCTCCTGCCCTAGCCTCCCAAAGCACTGAGATTACAGGCGGGAGCCCCTGAGCCCGGCTGAAATCAATGCTCTTACACAGACACTTGCACAAATGCGGCCCACACCCGTTTGCTGTCCTTCGGCCCGGCTGCGCTGCAGGTGCAGGTGACTTTGGTGTGGTCACGTCGGCTGCTTCTCCGTCATGTCCCTGACGGCTTCTGGGCTTTGTTTTCAGGTTTAGAAAGAATTGCGCCAAGAAACAGTGGAGTGAAAGGGGACTCACCCACACCCTCTCCCGGCCCGTCCTCGTTTCAGGCGTCAGGTCCCTGCCTGCCAGGATCCCGGTGGGGAAGTCCTGGCTGGGGGCCCGACCTGCTCGCCTGGAGAAAGGCCCCGTCCTCTCCGGAGCGCGGACCCGCAGGCGCCCGGGGGTCCGTCTCCGTCCCGCAGCCACCCTCGTGGGCCCGAGTTCGCAGACCGCGAACAAGTAATCGGTCCACGCGCGCCGTCTGCCGCCGGGGTCGCGCTGCGCGGGCCGTGGCCGCGGGGCGCGCCCGCGCGGGGACTCCGGGGAAGCGCCGGGCCGGGCGTGCGCGGCGGCGGCGGCCCTCGGCGGCCCGCGGTCTGGAGCGGCCCGCGCGGTTCGCGCCGGTCGCCGCGCGCCGCCGAGGCGCCTTCCCAGGTGCTTCTCCCCGGAGCTCGGCCGAGGGGCGCTCCCGGGCGCGCGGATTCCCAAGTCCCCGTCACGCGCGGTCTCATCGCCGCGATGGGGGCAGAGTTTCCCTCCCTCCCGCTCGGACGTTTAGGACCACGTGAAAGTCCTAAACATGTCTCCACTGAGACCTGTTAAAAGGTGAAGGCTTTAAGGATAGAGACGGAATGCGCGTCTCAGGCCACGTGTTCCTCGTGGCAAGGTATTTGGGCGGGAGACAGACACAGGGGCCGCCCTCCGGCACCTGCACGGGTGTTTCCACGCGACTCTGGGAAGAGGGCAGGACAGGCGTGGGGCTGGGTATGGGTCCGGGCAGACAACGACCATAGGGAGGGCACTGCAGCCAGGCACAGGCTGGGGACCGCGCAGGACCTGGCAAATCAGAGCATCCTCACTACCGGAGCCCGCCCGAGACCACACGCTGGCTCTTGCCCTGAGCTCTGGCTTTTTCCTTTCCTTTCCTTTCCTTTCCCTTTCCTTGATGGGTTTTCGCTGTGCGCCCAGGCTGTAGAGCAGTGGCGCGATCTCAGCTCCCTGCAGCCTCTGCCTCCCGGCCTCCCGCGCTCCTCCCGCCTCACCCGAGCAGTTGGCACCACAGCTGCAGCCACCACACCGGCCTCTGCATCGGCGTCCTGCGAGATCCCCTGCGAGAGAGGGGTCAGAGACTGCGACCAGGCCTCCTGGTTCTGGGTAGCACAGCAGGGCCCTGCCGGGCGCGCACCCTGGGCGACCTCCCATGCTCTCAGGCAATGAGCAGGAGCCCTGGGCCTGGCTACGCTCTGAGTACTGAGAGGGGACCCAGATCCCGGCCTCCGTCCTTCCCAGGGGCCCGTGGGAATTGCTCCAAGTTCCCCTTCCAGAGACAAGGAAGGGTCTCTGCATGTGCCCATGAGGGGGCCAGGAAATGCAAGCGCAAGGGGGTCGGGGTGAGACCTGGCGTCCCGTGGGGCAGTCACATGCCTTCCCCCACCGGCAGGTCCCTCCTGAGGACCTTGGCCCAGTAGTTGGATGCCCCCGCCTCCCGCAGCCACTTCTTTTCCTGGCTGTGTCCCCAAGCTGGCCTCCAATTCCAGCCTCAAGCCCTCCTCCTGCCTCAGCCTCCCGAAGCAAGGGGATTCCAGGCATGAGCCACCGCACCAGAGCTGGACGCCGGTATTTTAATCTGTGAATGAGTCTAGCACTCTGGGAGAGTCTCCTTATCCCGTCTCCCAGTGCCCTAAATGACCCAAGACTGAGTCCTCTCTATCCTTCCTCCAGTAGGAATTCCCAAAAGCTTCTCTCCATTTCCAGGACCCCCAACTCACTGGGCCCTGAGGGGGTGCACCACAGGCGGAGGAGGGGCACCCAGTGGCCAGCTCACACCTCTGTGACGTCATCCCAGAGTCAGCGAAGCTCCCCTCCTGCTGCCAAATTGCAGAAAACCCAGAAGGCCTCCCCAGCACAGCCCTGGTTGGGGTCAGCCTGGTCCTCTCCTGCTGGGTGAGGACAAATGAGGTCATGGAGAGGTCAAGAGGTCACACATGGGATCAAGGTCACAGAAGGACCAAGTCAGTCTCCTACCTGGGAATCAGGGGCTCCCTGGGGGAGTCTGTTTGCTCTGGAGAGAGAGTTTGTAGTCCAGTGGGAGGGGACGAAGGTCAGAACTAACATGGGTCACTCACTGCAGCTCCTTCGGCTCCTTTTGGGTCAGCAGGTCCCTGTGACACCAGGAACAAGAAAGAGACAGTCACAGCAGGGGAAGGACAAGGCTCAGAGGAGTGCAGAGGCCGGGTCCTGAGGCCACAGCAGCCCTGGTTCCTACAGGAGGAGGAGGGCTGAGGAAACCCTGGGACACTGGAGTCCTGGAAGTGTGGGGAGGAAGCACTGGAAGGGTGAGGACAGACGGCGACCCTGAGGACTCGGTGTGTTGTGCTGGAGGTCATATGAGGGAACAGTGGAGTTCTGCATTTAGTGGAGGAACAGAGGCAGTGCTCACGGGGAGGCCAGAGAGCCTCGAGGACCAGTGGGACTGGATGCTCTTGAGGTACCCTAGGGAAGGTCCCTAGAGAGGAACCTGGCTCAGCTGGGCCCTCCTCCCCCTCCACTCCGGACCATCTGCTTCCTCACCCACAGCTGAGTTTTAACCCCACCCCCAGTGCCACCTGAATCCCCATCCCTCTCCCCTCCCCTCCAGGACCAGGCCCTCCACTCACCTCTCCCCTTCTGTCCAGGGGAGCCCCGAGGGCCAGGATGGCCCCGATCCCCATTCTCTTCCTGCTCCCCCAGGGGGCCCAATCAGTCCAGTGAGACCTGTGTGGCCCCTAGAGTTGGGAGCAGGTGGTCAGGAGGACGTCATCACACGGACGGGGGAGAAGGACCAAGACACAGAGAATGCCCCAGGCACAGGGTCTGTGGGTGTCCCTGAGCAGGGACCCAGAGGCCTGGGGCCTGGAGTGGAGCGGGACCCTCCAGGTTGCTCAGGACTCAGGGCTGAGGGTGATGGAGGCACACCTGGCTGTGTGGCTGTCACTCCCCTTCTCTCCCTCAGCTCAGCATTGCCCCCAAGGCCAGGAAGCCGTGGGATCCCTCTGAGGAGACAGGAAGTCCCTCTCTCCAGGGAGAGGTGGAAACCGGTCTCCCATCACACTCCACTTCCTGCAGGGCATTGGCTCACCCCTCACCACCCCATCCCAGTCACTCATCACAGGACCGGAAGGCCCAGCCCGGCCTGTGGCTCCAGGTTGGTCTTGCTGACCCTGCAGATTCCAGAGGACCTTAGCGCTGGGGAGGAGCACCCCCACATTGCACTCCTCCTGGGCTGTTAGACCCCCTCGCCAGCTGCAGCCCTCCCTGCAGTGACCACACGGGGCCCCAGAGTCCCACAGACCATCAGCGCCAGGCCTTCCTGCCGGGCCTGTCTTCCCCGGGGCACCCATGGCAGCCAGAGGCCCTGAAACACGCACAGGAAATGTGTCTGGAGGGCAGCAGAGGGGGTGTGAACTGGGGCAGGGGTTCAAGGTGGGAGGGGTTAGCCAGGGAGGAGGGGCTGAACCCTGGGAGCCCCTGAGTCACCAACAGCTATAGGAAACCCTGTGCCCAAAGGGGTTCAGCATGGGACAGGTGAGTGGCGATGGGTGGACACCTGGAGACAGAAGCGCCTGAGGGTCAGGAAGGCAGAGGGGAGGCCCCAGCACCCAAGGACAGTCTCTCCCTCACCTGGGCTTCACTCCTCATCACCCCTGGGAACCGCGCATGCTGGCAGGCCCTCGCAGGTGGGATGGGAAGGGAGAGAGCATGAGGCCCTGAGGAGCCAGGCTCCACGCTGCCCCTTCCTGTGGCACACAAACACACACACACACACAGGCACACACTGCACACAGACACACACACTGCACACAGGCACACACACTGCACACACACTGCACACAGACACACACACTGCACACAGGCACACACACTGCACACAGACACACACTGCACACACAAACACGCACACACACAGGCACACACACTGCACACAGGCACACACACTGCACACAGGCACACACACTGCACACACAAACACGCACACACACAGGCACACACACTGCACACAGGCACACACACTGCACACACAAACACGCACACACACAGGCACACACACTGCACACAGACACACACACTGCACACAAACACACACACACACACAGGCACACACACTGCACACACACACACACACACACACACAGGCAGAGGCCCCGCTGTGAAATGGGCAGGCATCTCCCTGCACACCTCACCTGCCATTGCCCGTTCACCACACAGGCCGGGGACGGCCTCCCAAGGTCCCAGAGCCCACCTCACTCACCCACCTGCCAAGTGGTCCAGGGGTCCATTCTCCCCAGCAGGACCAGGAGATCCCTAGGGAAAGCGGAATTGCGGTGGGTGAGTGTTTGGCCTCCAGCCCAGGGACCCCTCAGGAGTGAGGGCACAGAAGAGGGGTAAGGGGCTGAAAGCTGGGGCTCAGTGGGGGTGGCGGGGTCACTGGTCATTCACAGGCTGCCCTGCTTCACCGTCCTGGCTACAGTCACCCTTTGCACTGTCCTGGCATTGCAGGGCTGAAGCAAGGCCAGAGGTGGCCCCAACCTGGCTGGCATCACCCCTAAAACTGCCAATCCTCCCATGGCCCTGCTGGTCCTGTCACATCCCCAGCTTCCCAGCACCAGAGCCCTTTAGCCACAGGGAGCCTCCTCACAGAAACCCCACCCTCCTCAACCCTTCCCCTCCCTAAGACTCACCCGAGTCACCTTTTCCAGGGGAACCAGGGTCTCCAGGAAAACCAAGACCCTGATCCAAAGAGAAAACGAGGACCATGGTCATAGCCCCTTCAACCCCTTCACCAGAGACTCACAGGCACTGCCCTTCTCCCCCTCTGCACAGGCAGCGCCCGCCGCCTCCCTAGGAAGACGGTCTCTGCGCCCCTCCCCACCTCATGCCCTCACTGCACACCTTCTAATGCTTTAGCGGACCAGCCACAGGGCAGCTCTCTCTCTCTGGATCCCAGACTCCATGCATCCTCCTAGGAGACCCCATTCCCAGAGCCTCCCTCCCAGGCATCCCCCGACTCCTGGGCTCCCCACACTCCAAGATCCTCGCTCACAGACACCCATATTCCCAGGGCTGCCATTCACAGGGGTTGAGAGGACTCAGCCCCCATGCCCCCAAAATCATATGGTTCCCTTCGGGGCCACAGTCACCTGACCCAAGGGCCCTTTAGGCCCTGGTGGTCGTGCCTCTCCCAGCTGCCCCGACTCTATTTTCTCCCCATGCTGCCCATGTGAATGCAGCAGAAAAAGTGGAGGGCACCAGGGGTCTTGGAAGATCAGGGGTGCAGCCTCTGCTTCCAAGACACCTTCAGCCACCCCCAACTGCCCTCAGAGAGACACAGAAAGTCCAGCCTATAAGGGAAGGCCCTCGTCCCTTTCCCCTGGAGGTAAGAGAGGAAGAGGTAAGAGGGGAAGGTCTAGAACAGAGACTCCTGGCCGCAGAGGAGTTCCAGCTCAAGGAGGGCACAGGAAAAGTGGGGTGCAGTGAGCAGGTGAAGGGGATTGGGGGGAAGTAGGGCCCTGGAGCTGTCACTCACCTTGACACCTGGCTCACCCTGGAGATCCCGACTCTCCTGGCTCCCCCTGCAAAGAGATTGAGGTCAAAAACCTCTTTCCCCCCTCAAAAAATTTTGGTATTCCCCACATCTTTCTTTTTTGTCTCCCCAGCCAACGTGGGCAGAAATCCAACTTTCATCCCTCACCCGAAATGCTTGTCCATTCACCCCTTCCCAGTGACTGTCTCTCCAGGGGGACCCAGGTTTGCAATGCCTCCCAGGGCACCTTGTGGCCCCGGAGGAGACACAGAAATAGAGGTCATTGCTTAGGGGCCATTCCTGGGGCAGAGGCCCGGAGGAGACCTCCAGGGTCACCACTGTGAGACAGCGGAGGCCCCCCCGGGGAAGGGGCTTCTCTTGACCCCTGAGAAAAGACTAGAGTGTATGACCTGGGGAAAGGGAGGCAGAGGGCCACACACATCAATCAGGAGGACCCTAGGGACAGAGGTGGGCTGAGTCAGGAGCGTGGGGCAGGGGCTGGGGTTCCCGCTGGGGTGAGGAGGGAGCTGGCTCACCCAGACTCCCTGCGAGCATGGAGAGAGAGGACACTCATGCCACACACGCCCTCTCTCTGGGGGACTCATGGAGGCCATCGCCCCCAATGTTCCCTATGGGGGAAACAGAGAGGGGGAGGAGCTTCTCCCCAGCTGTCCCCAAGGTCAGGGGCTTAAGGGAGAGCTGGGGCTCGGTGGGCAGGGGGCAGAAGGGACCTTGCAGCGACCTTAGCTCTAGACTTCTCAGTGGCACCTGCTGACCCTGTGGAACCTAGAGTTCCACAGCGGGGAAGTGGGGTTGTCAGAAAAACCCAAACAAACCCCTTTGGACATTGACCCCTGTTTCTCTCCCTTGCAGTTACCATGAGGCCCTGTTCTCGCCAAGGCCCTGGTGGGAAGGGAGTGGACATCCCCTGGGGCATGACTGCCCACGGGGTGCCTCCACCCCCTCCCACCCTTCCCCTGACACCCTCTCCCTGTCCCCCAGCTTCCCCGGGCTCCCTTCTCCCCACTGACTCCAGGAAAGCCCAGGAGCCCCTGTGAGGATGGAGCAGTGCGGAAATTGAGAAGTTATGAGAAGTCCGACTCAGGAAGGGGCAGAGGACGCCCACAGAGGCCACGGAGGCAGCAGCGGCACAGAGGCCCAGGTGCTGCCCATAACGAGGTGGCCGGGGACAAACCCCTGCTGCTCTTGGGGCCTCTGTCTTCGTCTGTAGATTGGGGGCTGGCTAAAGGCTCCTGAGGGCCTCCCGCAGCTCTGCTGGTCTGTGCTTCCTGGCATCCGAAGTCCGGGAAGTAAAAAGGAGGAGGGGCACACACCCGGTGCCACCCTGGGCTCCTGGCATCTGGGAAGGCCAGGCAGACCAGGAGCGCCCAGCTTGCCCTGTGGAGGGACAGGGAGCAATTAGGAGAGAGAGGAGGCCCAGGTGCCACTCCACTCTGGAGACCCCAATCCTCACATGTGAGGGCCATGCCCCATTCCTCAATGCACCCCCGCACCCCAGCTCCTAGCCCCTTATCTCCTGCCCCACAGCCGTATTTCACAGTCTCTCCTTCCAGAGATTGAATTTTCCCCAATTCTAGTACCGGGATCCTGCTTCCCCGTGCCTGCAGCTCTGTCAAGTCCTTCAGGGTCACTGCAGCACCCTGCTGACCTCAGCACCACCTGCCCCAGCACCCACTCCTGCTCCACCAAGACGGTCCCCCGCAGGCCCTGCCCTGTGTGCACGTGGCACCTCATGCCGACTCCCCACCTGTCTTCCTCCTCCTGATGCTGCAAGGCTCCTCCTGCCCAGGCAGCTGTGGGGCGCCCGGATTGGGAGCAGCGATTCTGCAAGCAGACTGCCCTGGCTCAGCCCCCTGCCTGCCTGTCACTGGGCATGTGATGACCAAGCCTCCCTGGGCCTCTGCAAAGTCTCACGTGCAAAACAGGACCATCCACACCGCACCCACCTCACAGGATGGAAAGGACACATCAGCACAGCGCCGGCACACGGCCAGGTCTGCGGGGAGCCAGCCCTGGAGCCCACAGGTCTCACTGCTGTTGGACGCTCCCTTCTCGAAGGGGCTGCTGCTCTGAGTCTGGGCACATTCACTTTGCCTGCAGCCACTCTGTGCCTCATCTCCAGTCAACTCTCCACATCAGGGGCTTTTCCTTCACTACTTCTGTACCCGCCTCAACCCATCAGCATTCAGAAGGTGCCATATACAGAGAGAGGAGCACGATTAATGCCTGGCCATTTTCAATTGACTGGACGATGTCAGCTATGGGCGCCCCCAACGCCAGCCCTGACCCTAGAGCTCACATCCCTAGAGGGGCCAGGCACAGATCTCTCCTCCCGTCCTCACTTTGCCTTGAGTCCTGGGGGTGGCTCAGGGTTCATTGTGTTCCTTTTGCCCCTTTGAACCATCCTCTCCTGTGGAACCAGGGCTCCAACCTCGCCCTGAGTGACAGGCTGGGAGAGGTGAGTGTGGAGGACTGGAGATGAGGTCTGGGCCCCGAGGAGAAAAATGCTTCAGTGAGGCTGAGTGGGGCCGGCAGATCCCAGGGGCTGTGGCAGGAGAGGGGCCCATGGAGTATAGAGGGTGTGGCGATCCAGGACCAGCGTGATGCAGATCAGGGTTGCCACCTGCAGGGACCAGGCCCCCAAGGATGCCAGCACTGGAATTGAGGAGCCCAGGGCCTCCGGGGAATGAACCGGCGCTTGGGGGCTCCAGAGTGCAGAATCATCAGGACATGGAGCTGGGGCCAGTGTGCGGTCTCTATTCAACCTGACTCCTTTCACCCCTGTGTCACCTGTGAACCTTAGAAAGCCACCCTCCCCTAAGCAAGGCGGAGGTGAGAGGACCCCACGGATGATAGAGGGCCGGGGGCTCTCATGGAGGATTCTGAGGACATGGGTGCAAGGGCGGGCTCAGGAGCAGCGATGGCAGGAGTGAGGTGCTGGGACGTCACCTTTGCACTCTTACGGCCCTTGAGACCCTGAATTCCATCTGCACCTTGGAATTACAGGAGGACAGAGTGGCCAGGGATGGCGGTGGGGTGGAAGGAGCAAGCTCCTGAGACCCCATCTCACTCCCTTCCACACAGTTCTTTACCCCCAGTCTGGGGGACCTTGACACCTTGAGGTCCTGGGTATCCCAGTGGGCCCTGAGGTCCACATGGACCTGGAAGAAATGCGTTTATACAGGGGCCTCAGGGTGTCGCTGAGGGGGCCTCGGGTTGGGAGAAATGGACGCCACAGTGCTGGAGTCTGGACTGGGCTTCCGGGCACAGGAGTTTCGCACCACATGGACACTCGCTTACTCCTCTAGCATTTACTGAGCACCTACTGTGTGCTGCTGGGTCCTCAAAGCTGAGGCAGACCTACTGTCTGCAGTGACTGTGCTGTGCTCAGCAGGGGCATCTCCTCCCCGGCCCCCCACTGTCTGCAGTGACTGTGCTGTGCTCAGCAGGGGCATCTCCTCCCTGGCCCCCCACTGCCTGGGTGCTGGGGCTGCCCACTCATGCACCATCCTAGGATCCTGTATTCCAGCCCAGTATGTGCCACACGGGGGTGGGGTGGGCAGCAGAGCAGATGGGGGCAGAGTCCCTGCTCAGGGTTAGTGGGAGGGACTAGGGTGGCCATAGCCACTAATCAGGGATTCGGAGGGGAGGGCCTGGGCAGTGTAAAATGATGACAGCCTGGGACAGCTTCTTGTGTGCAGGGTGACAACAGGCCCTGGGGAATGCTGGGTGGGCAAGGGTGGGGGCTGGCTCATCCTCTGTCCCAGCCTTGGGTTGGGGGATTGCAGCCCCTATCCACCTCCTGGTGCTGATACCCCAGAGAGCCCCTCTGCATCTGCAGCCCCTGTAACTAATGGGGTCCTGGCCGGCCTGGATTCTGTGCTCTCCTGGCTCCCGAGCCTCTGGCATGGCTGTTGCCGGGGCGGCCACATCTGTCCTTGGGGCCAGCAGAAGCAGGCCCAGAAGTGTCCCCACCCACAAACCCCAGAGCAGGTGTGTCTCTGCACAGCCTAGCCCAGCCTATCAAGGATGGGTCCCAGGGAACAGGGCCCTCTCACCCTCATCTGCCCAGCCTCGGGGGGCCTGGGCTGGGACTGGTATTGGGGTTCTTAGGCCTGTGGGCCGCAGACACCAGGTCCCCAGTGACCAGCCTGTGGCCAGGTTGGCCAAGCGCTCACTGCAGCCTGGGCCAAGAGTGGCCCTGTCCCACTGCCATACTCACCAGACCCTGTGAGACTGGTTGGGGGATCCCAGACAAAATGCCTTGTCCAAGGACCCAGGAAGGGAGGAGTTTGATGCCCTTCAAGGAGCACAGAACATCCTCACTGTGGCCGCCAGGATGGGCGGCAGAGGGCCCCAGTGTCTGCAGTGCACAGCCGGGCACATGGCACTCCCTGCCCTTCCACGTGCCCCATCGTCGTCCAGGCTTGGCCAGGGGCCTGCCGAGTGCTACTCCCCTCCCCCGAGTCCCCAACACCTGCACTGTCCTCACTGACCTGTGAGCTGGCACCCACTCTCCACTGTGTCCTCACGCCATGGCCATGAGGGACATCTGAGCCAGGGCAGCCACTGGTGAATTGTTGTCAGCCGGGGAGCAGCTGCACCCCCAGGCCAGCTCCCAGTGGCCCACCCTGCACTTGGGGTGCCCGCAATGCGTGTGCAGCCCTGCCCGACTCAGCTCCATGCAGGGGGCTTTCTAGTTCCCTGGACATCTGTGGCCACAGCAGAGGACACCTGAGACTTTAAACTGGGGACCTGCCTTGGGGACCCTTCAGTCCCTTCCCAGGTTCTAGGCACAGTGCGGTCCCTCCTGCCTCTTCCCGGCTTCTGGGCCTTGGCACCCATGTCCCCCGACCCCAGGCTCCCTGCTGGGCCCATTGTCATCCCAGCATTGCCACCTTCAGCCCACACATATTCTTCCGGCTCTGAAACCCTCCCCTGCCCACACCAGGTCCCCAACTAGGGCCCAGGGCTCCCTCCCTTACTGGTCCCAGGCACAGGAGAGCCCAGGTCAGGGACTACCCAGGGAAGCTGACTGAGCCCCCACTGCATAGAGAAGGAATGTGTTCCTGGCAATCTGCCGGGTTCTGGTCTGAGCCAGGCTGGACTGTCCAGGGCAGCTGCTCCTCCAGTTGGTCCTTGTCCTCGCCGACGTGTTTCCCAAATGCACATCTGCTCAGACTGTGATCTTATGTGAAGCTGGTGTCTCCGTGTTGGGGTATGTGATGGAGCTCCTCAGCCCAGCCGGCAGCATCTGCAGCTTGCCCGTGAGAACCCTGACCACCTTGAACCCCAGGCCTCCCTGACCAAGTGTCAACTCCTGGAAGGACCCAGGGACTGCTGAGCACCAGGGATGGGCTCCTGGCCCCTCAGGCCCAGTGCCACTCTGGAAGCTTCTTCTGAACCCCAAGCCCCGAGTCCAGGGCTGCAGGCAAGGGCTTAGTGCTAAATGCAGACATTCAGGAAGCATCGCAAGTGTGGACCCCATCCACACTCGGCCCTTCCTGCATCCTACAGACAGTGGGACCCAAGCCTCCACCCCAGCATCGGCAGAAATCCCCAGCCCCTGGGACACCAGCTCTGTGCCCCTGCGGCACTGCCCTTGTCCCTCAGCCCCAGACTTAGGTCTGGAGGCCTGAGAACCACGTCAACCCCCAGCCTGATGCCTCTGCCCAGCCGTACTCAAGCTGGCCCACTGTGAGTGCAGGGTGCAGCCTCAGCTGCAGCTTGCCCCCCGCCTCCCTAGTCCATCTAAATGTGCATATTTGGGCCTTCTGCAGATTTAATATACATATTCAATAGCTGAATCTAGGCATGTAAGAGCTCAGTAATAATGTAGCCACATTAGTGTTGTATGTGGAAGGGTAAACGTTTACTGAGTGTGATTTCACACTCCAGAGAGAAAAAAATATATTCTTCCCTGGCAAAGGGGAAAAGATTCTCTTATCTTTTCAAAGTCATTAGAGTCTACCCTTAGATACAGAAAAATCCTAGGTGGAATAACACACAGACTGAGCATCCTAATCCAAAATACTGAAATCTGAAATGACCAAAATCTGAAACGTTTGAAGTGCTGGCATAATACCATACGTGGAAAATTCCACCTCTGACCTTAGGTGATGGGTCACAGTCAAAATGCAGTCAGATTTGTGCTTTATGCAAAAATTATTTAAAATATTATGTCCAGTTAGTTTCAGGGTATTTGTATAAGGTGTACACAAAACGTAATTGACCTTTCTGTTTAGACTTGGATCACATCCCCAACATAACTCCATATATATATATATATATATATATATATATATATATATATATTCAAATATTTCAAACTCTAAAAAATTTAAAAAAAAATCCATAGCACTTCTGGTCCCAAGGTAAGGGATCCTTAGCCTGTTTTAAACTTTAATAGCTGTGGCCATTTTAATAGGAATTAATCATAAAATTGTTACAGATTTAACAGAGGGTTAAAAATCTTATTTTTTTAGGATGAAGGAAGAAGAGAACAATTTAGAACAGGGGGTTCAGACTTCATCAGGTAACTTTCACAGGGCAGGGTAATATGAACAACATGAAGCTTTGAGGAAAGTGTAGCACATTAAATGCTTCGTAATTTGAACTAAGGTTTCTCCTAAATAGTTTACATTTATTTATCTATAATATTACTTTTGTTTTCCTTTAAAAAAAATCTAGGAAGGTAGCTATGACAATTTTACATGTGTGGAAACTGTGGCCTGATTAGGAGTTCATCAGTATGCCCAGGGTCACACAGCGAGGAGAAGGCAGAATGGGGTTTTGAATCGAGTTACGACTGACCAGACAGAATGTACTTTAAAAAATTGTTCCTGAAAATCCTTTCATGAAGATTACGTGGACTAATATTTAACAGGTGGGCATCAAGTAAGGAAAACTAGCATTGCTGGATGATTTCTACACTAAAACTATGCTAATATGGTAGAATATACACTGATCTAGTATAGGCACTTTGGGAGGCTGAGACGGGCGGATTGCCTGAGCTCAGCCTGGGCAAGATGGTGAAACCCCGTCCCTACTAAAATATAAAAAATCAGTTGGGCTGGTGGTCGGGTCTGCAATCCCAGCTACCCAGGAGGCTGAGGCATGACAATTGCTTGAACTCGCTTGAGTTTGGGAGGCGGAGGTTGCAGTGAGCCAAGATCGGGCCACTGCACCCCCAACCTGGACAACAAAGCCAAACTTTGTCTCAAATAAATAAATAAATAAATAAATAAATAAATAAATAATAAACCATAGGGAAACTCCCGTCGCCAGAGAACTGCTCGGGGTCCCGAGTGTGGGCAGCACAGGGGGGTGCCGCGCTCCTGCAAGGGCTGCACAGTCCACAGTGGCGCAGAGCGCAGGGAGTCGTGGGTGCTGCCATCGACTGAGAGCCGGCGGGGGTACGGGGGACAGGATCTCCGATGCCTCCGGGTGCCCTCAGTGCTGGGCAGAAGCTCCTCCTGGCTGAGATTCAGTTGGGAGCGTGGAGCCAGCAGCCTCTAGGCCCACGCTCCCTCCAGAGGCAGCCTGGCAGCGGATCCGGAACCTGGCTTCCGCCTGCGGCGTCCAGATGCGGAAAGCAGGGAGCCTGAACCCAAAACTGCGATCAGAGAATCGAGAACTGTGTATGAAGAGTTTCTCTCGCGTCCTGAGTGTTCTCCTGTAGAAAGAGTGGAGGTGCGGCGAGCTCACACACAAGATGCTCTCAGGAGACCCTGAGTTCCCTTTGTGCCTGTGAAAGGAAAATTTCTTGAGCCCCCCAAATCACTCAGTTAAACTTTAGCTGGGGATTGCTTACGGCAAACCTGCCTCCCATTCTATTTAAAGTCACTCGTCTGCTCGCTGAAATAGATGCGTATCTGATTTGCCTCCTTTGGAAGGGTATTGGTGCTGAGCAGCTCCAAGGCGTGGGGCAGGGAACCGTTCAGGACGGAGGGCAGATGCAGGCCAGGGCGGCGTCCAGGAGCGGCCAGGCAGGTGCTGCTGTGTGGTCCGCGGCACCGGGGGCAGTGGGGGCGTGGGTACCTCCAGCTCATGCTTGCGTTTCTCCAGGGCGCTCTCAGGCACAAGGTCTCCAGGGGACACCGCTGAGAGCGGTCTGTCAGAGCGTCCAGAAGGCATGTTGGGCATACAGCATCTGTTGGAGGAAGGCTTGCACCTGCCACACCAAAGGCTCCGTCTGTGACTGTGACTGTGGCGGGAGCTGCGGTGGTGCGCTCCGAGCAACTGGAGGCTGCCGGGACTCTGGCAGCGGTCAGTGGTGCTGTGGGTGACGTATCTGCTGCGGCTGCTGGGGCGGGACCTGGGAGGCGGCAGGCTGCAGCTACTGCATTGGTGGCTCTGTATTGACACTGGGCCCGCAAAGCCTGCTGCTGCTGCTGCTGCTGCTGCTCCTGTTGCTGCTGTAGCCGCAGCTGTGCACTGTGCTCCTGCTGCAGCATGAGACTGCTGCTGTGTCTGTTGCTGCTTTTGACGATTCACTGTAATTGGACGCTGCTGCTGTCGCAGCACCTGCACCGCTGCCTGGAACTGCTGCTGCTGCGCATCACTCTGCTGAGCCTGGAACCGCTGCGGCTGTAGCGCCGCCTGCTGGACGCAACGTTGCTGCTGCTGTGCCACCCATGGAGTGGCAGCCGGGTCTGAAGACCTGCCTTAGGCACCACAGTCATGCCGAGGGGCCTCCCCGAGGTTCCCCGGGCAGCTGCCCGAGAGGAGCATCGGCTGCCCAACAGCGCCAAGGCCGCCCACCGGCTGTCCCGTCCGGGGAGGCCAATTCCCGTGGCTCCTGCAGCCGGCCAGCGTGGCAGGCTCTGGAGAGCGTTCCTAGGATCACTGACGGAAACTTGAGGTTTCTTGTCAGGAATGTCTGGAAAATACATGACGAGCCTCGCCACGAGAGAACAGTATCGGTCCCGGGTTTTGGCCTTCGGGGACACATGGCTCTGCATTTCCTTGCTGGATGTGCTGCAGGCCATGCCAGCTTTCCTCCTGGCATCCTCGGTTCTACTGACCAGCTCCTGCTGGTCGGACATGTATGGACCAGACTTTCTTTATCCATCCAACCAATGATGGACACAGGTCAATCCTTAATCTGGGTTACTGTGAATAGTGCTGCAGTGAACATGGGAGTACAGATGTCTTCAATGTACCGATTTCCTTTACTTGGGGTATATACCCAGCCGTGGGATTGCTGGATCCCACTGTTTTTACATTGTTGAGGAAGCTCCAAACTGTTCTCCATAGTGGTTGCACTAATTACATTCCCACCAACAGTGTACAAGGCTTTCCTTTTCTGCACACCCTCGATAGCATTCACTATTCCCTAGCGTTTGGGTAAAATCCATTTTAACTAGAGTGAGATGCTATCTCATTGTAGTTTTGCCTTTTTAAAAATATACATAATTAGTGACACTGAGGATATTTTCACATACCCGTTTGCCACTTGTATGTCATCTTTTGGAACATGTCTCTTTAGATCTTTTGCCCATTTTAAATTGGATTGTGGTTTTCTTACTACTGGATTGTTTGAGCACCTTATATATTCTGGTTATTAGTACTTGTCAGATGTGCAGTTTGCAAGTATTTTTTCCCATTCTATGGGTTGTTTCTTCACTTGGTTGTTTCTTTTGCTGCGCAGAAGCCTTTTCACTTTATGTAATGCTATTTGCCTGCTTTAATTTGATTACCTATGCTTTTGAGATCTTACACAAAGAATCTTTATGCAGACCAATGTCGTAGAGCATTTCCCCAGCGTTTTCTTCTGGTAATTTTATAGTGTCAGGTATTAGATTTTAGTCTTTAATCCATTTTTATGTGGTTTTTTATTTGGTGAGAAACTATCTATAATAGTTTCATTTTTTGCCTATGGATACTCCATTTTCCCAGGACCATTTATGTAAGACATGATCCTTTCTCCAATATATGTTCTTGCACCTTTGTCAATAATGAGTTCACTGTAATTATGCAGATTTATTTTTTGGTTTTCTATTCTGCTCCATCAGTCTATGTGTCTGTTTTTATGCCAGTACCATGCTGTTTTGGTTATTATGGCTTTGTTGTATAACTTGAAGTCAGGCAGTGTGATGCCTCCAACTTTGTTCTTTTTGCTCATGATTTCTTTGGCTATTCTGGGTCTTTTGTTGCTTCATATACATTTTAGAATTATTTTTTCTGTTTCTGTAAAGAACACCATTGGTAGTTTGATAAGGATTGCATTGGCCTTGTAGATTGCACTAGGTACTATGGAAATTTTATTGGTCTTTTGTATTTTTTTTGGTCTCAATTTCATTTTTTTCTGTTTTAATTTTTTTTTCTTTTCAGATGAAGTCTTGCTCTGTCACCCAACTTGGAGTGCAATGGCACAATCTCAGCCCACTGTAACCTCTGCCTCCTGGGTTCAAGCAATTCTCCTCCCTCAGCCTCCCAAGTTGCTGGGATTACAGGCTCCAGCCGCCATGCCCAGCTAGTTTTTGTATTTATAGTAGATACTGGGTTTTGCCATATTGGGCAGGCTGGTCTCAAACTTCTGACCTCAGGTGACCTGCCTGCCTCGGCCTCCCAAAGTACTGAGATTACCAGCATCAGCCACCACGTGTGGCCTCTGCTCTGGTCTTTGTTGCTTTTCTTCTACAAATTTTGGGTTTGTTTTGCTTTTGCTTTGCTATTTCTCTAAGATGCAACATTAGGTTGTTTATTGGAAGTTTTTCTACTTTTTTATGTAGGTGTTTATTACAAATAAACTTCCCCCTTCATACTGCTTTTGTCATATCCCATAGAAAAACATATTTAATGTAATTTCATGTTTTAAAAAAATGTTTTGTGTCCTACCATACGGTCAATCTTTGAGACTGTTGTATGTGCTGGGGAGAAAGATGTGTATTCTGAAGCTGTTGGGCAAAATATTCTGTAAATATGTATTAGGTTCATTTAGACTATCGTATAGACTAAGTCTGATGCTTCTTTGTTGATTTTTTATTTAGATAATCTGTTCAGTGCTGAAAGTGGGTGCTAAAGTTCCAGCTATGATTTTATTGGGGTTTGTCTCTCTAATAATGTTTGCTTTATATATCTGAGTGCTCCAATGCTGGGTACATATATATTTATAATAGTTATATTCTCTTAAAGAATTGATGATTATATAATAAACTTTATTGCCTCTTTTTACAGTTTTTGTCTTGAAATCTACTTTGTCTCATATAAGTGTAGCTCCTCCTGCTCTTTCTTGGTTTCCATTTGCATGGAATAGCTTTTCCAATCCCTTTATTTTCAATCTCGATGTGTCTTTATAGGTGAAGTGCGTTTCTTGTAGGAAGCCTATAGTTGGCTCTTACTTGTTAATTTGTTCAGCTACCCTTTTTTAGAAGATTGTTTAGGAACAGCAAGAAGATTGTTAAAAATATGTACATGTTTGGCTGGGTGCAGTTTCTCAAGCTTCTAATCCCAGAACTTTGGGAGGCTGAGGTTGGCAGACCATGAGGTCAGTAGACTGAGACCATCCTAGCTAACACGGTGAAACCTAGTCTCCACTAAAAATACAACAAACTTAACTGGGCATGTTGACACATGTCTGTAGTCCCAGCTACTCTGGAGGCTGAGGCAGGAGAATCGCTTGAACCCAGGAAGCAGAGGTTGCAGTGAGCCAAGATCTGGCCACCGCACTCCAGCATGGGTGACAGAGCAAGACTGTCTCAAAAAAATGCATGTACAGCTGCTTTTTCTTCCTGCAAATATTTTTTATCTGAGATTAGTTGAATCCATGGGTATGAAACCCATGGATATGAAGATTCAATTGTGATTCAAATGGGAAAATGAGACGAGAGTCCTCACGGTATTATTGTTAAACAAGCAGTGCTCTCAATCATTCCCAATTACTTAGACAAGCTTAAATCCTGGGAAGAGAGTCAATGTGGGGATGCGTTCTGAGTCACTTATATAAGCTGATTAATGAAGAAGCACATTCTGAATCTCTTCCTGTCTCTGTCATTCTATCTCTCTCAAAGATTCCATGATGATAATATACGAAAGACACTTAGTATCTACGCTATTATTCTATACTCCCTGCCTCCAAACTCACCTGTGAAGTTTTCTTAGACAACTATGAATAGGTTTTATCTAAGATTGATTAATCAATCAAAGTGGACTTCAACTGTCAACTCCCAAAATTATCATTCATTGAATTAGTCCTTTTAGCTTTAACATCAAAACTCTTCCTTTCAATAAATTGAATGTAAAGAATGTCTTAATTTAGAAACTTTTCCATAGTCAATTCAGATGATCAGAGAGAACACTTTCACATTCTGAAATAGTATTTAAACTATAATAGCAAGAATTCATAAAGAACTAATAAATTATCTTCTAAAATAACAAAAAAGTGAAGACATGCTTTAGGTTTTCTGTGCTCAACTAGAAAATTCAGAAATGCAGTTAATGGAAGTGTAGCCCCCAATTCTTCTGCCTTCCTTCCTTCCTTCCTTCCCTCGTTTTTTGTTGCAACCTTACTGCAACCTCCAGCTTTCAGATTTAAGCAATTCTCCTGCCTAAGCCTCCCAATTAGCTGGTATTACAGGCACCCACCACCATGCCAGGATAATTTTTTCATGTTTTCAGCAGAGACGGTTTTCCACCATTTTGGCCAGGCTAGTTTCTAACTCCTGACCTCAAGAGATCTCCCAGCCTCGGCCTCCCAAAGTGCTAGGACTACAAGCATGAGCCAGCACACTAGGCCAGTTAGATCTATTTTTAACAGCTTTCAAGTGTAGTCTGCAAACTGAAAATTGTGAAGAGACAGCAAATAGGACTTTTCCAACAAGAATTTTCAAAGCAATTCAACATTTTTACATTTTACTGTGGTGAACATAATAACCATTACTACATTCCCACATTTCAGTGAACATTTTAGGTATTTGATGGGTTCTATCACTGCATGAAACCCTGGAAAGATATCTTTTCATACCTAAAAAATCCAACAATACAGAAAAAAAAATCAAATAGCAAGGGTACAAAAATGCTGTTACAAATAAAAGACATTTTATCTTGATTCGATGTAAAATCACTAGGACAGCTACTTGTTTGCTTAGAAAAGACCCAAGCATGCTGTCAGGTAAATTTAAAGTATTTTTAAGAGAAAAAGTAAGCATGATGGGTTTACTGTAAATTTGATACTCACAAGACTACTATGAATGGTGTCTTTTTAGAAGCTCTGTCGATAACCAGATTAGAAGTAACTCCCGGTGCTCCAAAGCCCAAAAGCCAGAAATCCAGTGGGTCCTCACTGAAGGAGAGGTCCGTGGATGGGCATCCTTTTAGTGTGTAAGGGCCCACACAAGACCACACCCACTTCCTGAAACTGATTAGATTGCACAGGAAGGGGTAAATTGGCTGATTAGATTTATATAGTACAGAAAACCACACTTGGGGGCTCAAAGCTCAACAGACAAGTTTGGGATGCAAGAAAGTTGACTTTACACAACTTGTTCAAAGAAATATTTTATGTAAAACAATTATTTCATTAAATATGTTTTTATTTTGCACATGCTAACTTTTATTTATTTTTGAGACAGTGTCTCATTCTGTTGCTCTGGTTGGAGTGCAATGGTTGAATCTTGGCTCACTGCAACCTCCCCCTACCTGGTTCAAGTAATTCTTCTGCTGCCTCAGCCTACCAAGTAGCTGAGATTACAGGTGCCCATCATTACACCAGCTAATTTATGTATTTTTAGGAGAGAAAGGATTTAACCATGTTGGTCAGGTTGGTCTGGAACTCCTGACCTCAGTTGATCCTCCCACCTCAGCCTCCCAAAGTGCTGGGATTACAGGCATGAGCCACCGTGCCCAGCCACATGCTAACTTTTAAAATTTTATTTCTTACTGTGAGTTTTAAAATTATAATTGCTTAAGTGCCTAGCCATTATTTAACAGAATATGTCCAAAGATAAAACATTAACTGGGATTACAACACATCTGTACTGTGTAACTCCCTTGTTTAAAAAAGTGTTGGAGGAACTCAATTGTGTTTCATATAATTGTATATATAATGCTTAGTAGAATTAGTTGTATTAAGCTTTTTTTCTTATTTTTACTATTTTATGACCATTTCATAATGATTGTTTTATATAAAAATAAAATCTTTTTTCAATTCATACACCTTTTTGAATAATTTCACTACAGATACTTTACATATATGTACACAAATATCTAAAGCAATGTATGTATTCATATTTTTAAAATTATATAATAGTTATTTACAGAATAATAATCATTATTATTACCTTTTTTTGAGACGGAGTCTCCCTCTGTCACCCAGGCTGCAGTGCAATGGCATGATCTCAGCTCACTGTAACTTCTGCCTCCCAGATTCAAGCAATTCTCCTGCCTCAGCCTCCCAAGCGGCTGGGGTTACAGGTGTCTGCCACCATTCCTGGCTAAGTTTTGTAATTTTAGTAGAGATGGGGGTTTCACCATGTTGGCCAAGCTGGTCTCAAATTGCTGACCTCCGGTGATCTATCTGCCTCCAACTCCCAAAGTGCTGGAATTTCAGGCCTTAGCCAAGGCACCCAGATGCTATTTACAGAATAATTACATGCATAATTATCTTTAATAGTGTATAAAAGATATTTTTAACACAGTCGCCATACTAGCAGATTTTGTTGTTGTTTACCATGATTTAATAAATCACCAATGTTTACACATACTTGTATTAACAGATTATCTAAAGTTTGCGGATTTCGGTCATTTCTATAAACTAAAAATTAACAAACCTTGCTAGAAACTGAAAAAGTAAAAATCTAAATAAAAGTCACCATTTACATATTAACAGACATTAAAACAATTATAAACCTTATAAAAGCATGTCCTAGTAAAAGATGCAGTGGCTGTCTTTTTAATCAATCCATGGCATTGCAAATTAGTATGTTTTCTGAGGTGTCATTTGATCAGCATTATGCTTCAAAAAATAGATCCAAAAAAGTTAGAAAAGGTAATCATAGATACATATATGCAGAGTCTTCCATAAATGTTGTTTTTTGAAAACTGCTTCAAACACTTCTTAAAATGTTGTATATTATCTACCTAAGTGTAGAGAAGAAAGGCTTTCTACTGGTCTCACTTTTCAGGAAAAATTCAATGCTGTGTTGTGTAGAATGCCCTGAATTAGAAAGAAATAAACAATGAGCACTTATGAGATGCATAAAAAAGAATGAGCAATAATTGCAAACTTTAGTGCTAGAGGCTGAAAAAGTTACCATCTATTATACTACAACTGTGTCATCACGCAGAATAGGTAAGAGAGAAAAAGCAGTATTTCATTACCTAACTAAAATATACTGTCATTCAAATGAAAATATCAGACATTTATTAATTACAAATTATATGCTACAAGCTGTTCTAAGTACTAGCTTACTTAATTCTTACAGCAACCCCATGAGATAAATAATATTTCATACTCATTTAAAGATTAATAAATGTAAGAACAGGAAACTTCAATAATTTGAATAGTTATATTCAAATTCAGTAGGGTTTGAACACAGGCAATCTGTCTCTGAAAACTGTTTTTCTCTCAGTGATATTAAATATGTTGCCAAAGTATGTTCCTAAGCCACAGAACTGCATACAATATTTTGCAGGAAATGCTTCTTGCATGCTGGCAGAATTGATTGGAAGTTTACACAGCTTTCAAGTATTGTGCAGGTTTTGGTGCATTTTATAGAATAATAATATTCACCTTGTCCCACATCTATAACACTGTCCAACTCTCTATCAATGACATCACAAAAAGTCTGTTGGCATGCTCAGCCAAACCCCATAACAAAGGCATTGTGCAATTCCTACAATGCAGTGTAGCTCGTCTGTTCAAAGCCCAGAATGTCTCAGAGGATCTCGTGTGTGCACTTCTCTGGTTACTCACAAAATGAGTGTCTACTATGGACTCTCCATATTGGTAGGGATTGGAGCCAAAATAGTAACAAACCTACATGTTCTGCACATGAGTCCCGAAAATTAAATTTTTTAAAAAATTTAAAAAATGAAAACTCAATCCTTAAGGAGCTCATGGTCTAGTAGGTGATACAAAGGAAGGGACAGTCATCCTGAAAGTCTTCCTAAGAGAAGTAACACCTAAACTGAAATCCAACAGATGAGGGTAGTCTTATCTTTTCTGAGGGTAAAGTTTACATGACAGCAGTTGCCATGAGAAAAGATTTTAGGACCTGGAAGAGTGGCTCATGCCTATAATTCCAGCACTTTGGGAGGCCTGGATAGATAGACTAGTCAAGCCGAGAAGTTCAAGACCAGCCTGGGCAACCTGGTGAAACTCCATCTCCACAAAACACACACACACACACACATACACACACACACACACACAAATTAGACAGGCATGATGGTGCACGCCTGTAATCTCACCTACGTGGGAGTCTTAAATTGGATGATTGCCTGAGCCCAGATGACAGAGGTTGCACTGAGCTGGGGTTGTGCCACTGACTCTAGTCTGGGCGACAGAGTCAGACTGTTTTTCACACACACACACACACACACACACACACTTGTTCTGTTCTCTTGCTGGGTTGAAGCCCTTCTATTTCATCTACGTCCGAATGCTTTCTGAAATACAAATGTGCCTATATTCCTACCTGCTTAACCTTATTACGGGATTTTGATAAACTACAAGAAAGTAGTTACACTCCTCTGGATGTCTTCCAAAACTTATTTGAAGTATTTGATGCTCAATGTATAAATTGTTCTTCCCTCAAATCCCTTGGATTTTATTTTATTTATTTATTTTTTGAGGCAGAGTTTCGCTCCTTACCCAGGCTGGAGTGCAATGGCGCGATCTTGGCTCACCGCAACCTCCGCTTCCTGGGTTCAGGCAATTCTCCTGCCTCAGCCTCCTGAGTAGCTGGGATTACAGGCACGCGCCACCATGCCCAGCTCATTTTTTGTATTTTTAGTAGAGACGGGGTTTCATCATGTTGACCACGATGGTCTCAATCTCTTGACCTCATGATCTACCCACCTCGGCCTCCCAAAGTGCTGGGATTACAGGCGTGAGCCACTGCGCCCCTTGGATTTTAATAAGAGTGAGTTATTTATATTTCTTTAACTTGCCACAATCAACCATACTTCTATTATTTTTATGTAATATGATTACCCTGTTAGTAGAAATATAAATGAAATCACTTTAAAACAGTAAGTGGCATTGCTCAGTAGAATTGACAATCCACAAATTTTATAACCCAGATATTCCACCTATCAGAAGATGCTGTCAGGAAAGAGAATCTCTTGATTATTTGCATGAGCAGACATGCTCACAAAACCAAAATACAAAAATAAATCCAATGTACAACAGCAAAAAATGAATAAATTTATTATGCACCAGTTATCCAAACTTGGGTTATCCACTCGCTCTTGATTTTTTACATAAATAGATCTAGACCTTTTAAATATATATATATAGTCAAGTGTTAGGATGTCAGTCTTTTTGAGTAGAAGACATTGGAGAGAATTCCAAAAACGTGCTTCCAATCTGCTTTGGAAATGACATCTCCGGTATCTGGCCCAGATGGTATGCAGGGGTACACCAGTTCCCAGATTCTGTAGTTAAGGCTGCTGCTATAGCACTCACTTCTTCAAGTTCATGGTGACCAGGAGACCTCAGCAGCCAAGAGCTTCTTCTGATACTGGCCTTTTTTCAAATTTGCAGTGGAGCACCTCAGAGATGACATTTCTACCTAAACAGCTTTACAAGTGGCCCAGAAGGCAAGTTTCCAGGGAGTCCTGAAGTGTGGATTGAAACCAAGGTTTTTTTTGTTTTTTTTTGTTTTTTTTCCTTTGTAAGCGGTGTATTTTAAATAACTTTCAAGATACACATATTTTTTTTCCTTTAAAAAAGTCTGCTGTAGCAGTTTTGTTCTTGAATTTTGCTGGTCATCCTGATGGTCCCGAGCCCCCAAACTCTGGGTTGTGGAGGCAGCCGAGGCGGAGGCTGGGGGGCCCACACGGCCTGTCCTGGCGGTGCTCGCAGCACTGGCGGAGCAGCTGGGCCCCATCTTGCCACAGCTCACGCATGGCCAGCATGGGAGCGAAAACGTCCATGTATTTCAAAGCAGTAATAATTTAAAATTATAAAAACCTTTCCGCCACTGAACGCTTAGAAGGTGCGGTCAGACAGCGAGGCCAGGGAGGCCGGGGTGCCCCGGCAGGGGCCGTATGGCGCCTGCCTTCCCCAGCCAGGGGGCCCGTGGGCCGGGCTCGGGTCTCGCCCGGGTACAGGCCGGGCCCGTGGTGCCGACCAGCCAGGAGCGGCGCCGCCGGGGCACACGGTCTGCGAGGGCCACGTGGCGCCGGCCGGGGGTGGGGGGCAGGGCCTGGGTCTTCTCCGTCCGCCGGTGGGGGCCGCGTTCTCAGACGGATTGAGCGGCCCCGTGAGGACGGCGTCTGGGCCGCGGGCCGCGGGGTCGGAGGGCGGAGCTCCCCAGGGACCCGGGCCGGGGACGGCGGCGGGCGCGATGTCCGTCGGCGCCGAGCGACCCCCTCCAGCGTGGGGGCGCCTTCGTGTCGGCCGGTGGCCCGCCGCGGGGGGAGGCGGCGCGGGGCCCCGGGGGCGGGTGCCGGGACTCGGGCTCTCGCTCCCCCCGGCGCTCGGGGTCCCTGCCGTCGTCAGCCTGCGCCCCCGGAGGGAGCGTGGGGGTCTCGACGCCGCCGTCAGCGATGCCGAGAGCGAACTGTCTGCGGCCCTGCGGTCCTGAGGTCCTGGTCCACGTTCTCCAAAGGCAGCCGGTTCCAGCGGTTCCAGTCCGTGAGGGCTGCGGAGGGGGCAGAACCATCCTCTGTGCCCCTGGTCTCTTCTGGAAGCTCCTCGATGAAACCAGACTCGCGTCTTGGGCAGATACAATCCGGCAGGCGTGGGACGATCTCCACGGAGCAGCAGTGGCAGAAGCACCGTCCGGGCTGTGGCGACGCCTCGCCATGGCCTACTCTGTGCCACCCACCCCCAGTACTTCAAGTCCAGGAAAGTAGACGTATGAGCCACAAAAGGCTGGATTACCAATAACTACACATTTTCTCTCGCAGTAATAAAGTTCTAGCCCAGACACTTTTTAGAGTGATTGTGCTTAACGAAGAGTAGAGTTGATGAATGAAGATTCTGTGTATTGACTTAAAGGAAAAAATAAGTCCTTTGCTTCCTCTTTTTCAGAAAATTTCTGATGGGTGTTCACCGATTTGTCTCTCTCTTTCTCAAGTCGTTCAGTCTCCAGAGACAGCTTATACATCTCCAGGGCCATTTCCACATCATCTGGGCTTGGCAGGCACTGCATGAGCTTTCTGCCTGTGAGCACCTGCTCGCAGCCTTCGGACACCGCCCAGCCACATCCGGGCACTTCTGGGTACCAGGTACCAGGTTCTTCCCTCTGAGCAAGTGGTACTTTTCGAACTGACTAAAAGTTTTTCATGTGCAGCACCACAGCAACTTTCAACATTCAGTGAGGGCAAGATGTGAGGGGACTCTTCACTGGCTTCTCAGACTTCACCCTGGAAACAATGGCAATTCCTTATATGTGCTCATCACATATGATTTAGACTTCTCCTTACACTTTACTAGACAATATTTCATTGCTCAAATTCTATCATAATTAATCATTCTTTATATTAACTTTCCTTATTCACATTATTATGTATTTTCTGTGTCTTGATGGTCCATGAATCTTATTTTCATTTGAATAAATGCTATCTATCTAGCTGAACACTTAAAAACCTGTGGGAAAAAATCAAGTACCATAAAAATATACATGGCATGATTGCATTTATAAAAAATAGTAAACTACATAAAACAAAAACATAAAACATGTAAATAATATAGCCATGTATGATAAAATCATAAAGAATAACAGGAAATAAACATAACAATTCAAGAAAGTGAAAAAGCACAACTGTCGTGAATACATAGGGGACCCAAAGATATTGAAAATATTATTTTCTTAATATAGCTAGTAGGTTCACAAATGTTCACTTCATTACTATTTTTCTCTACCTTGTGTGTTATATGATAGTGTTTTATATAAAATACTTTTAATAAAAAATTATTTCCTATGCTATACAGTGATTACATTTACTAAAAGTGTAATTTAATTAGTTTCTCAACCATGTGCTGAGCTAGTGATCCTCTGAGCCCTGGGGGGCCAGGCAGGGCGTGAGGCCTCCGCCTTGGAGCAGTTGTGCATGTTCCCCAGTGCGCTCTAGGACACACTGATGCTTTCCTATGTGTGAAGTGACATGAACAGATTAGACTTGATTCCCTGATAATGCCAGATGAGGGTTTTACCATATTTACCCATTCCCCTTGGATGTTTTACTGAGTTTGATTCTTCCATTTCAGAATAACCTTGCCTAATTATTATTTTTTTATTTTTAGTCCATAACAAGGAAATAAAAGAACAATATATACACAGATAAATATATGAACACTCACATGACTGTATATAATGTCTAGCTTTATTTCTAATATACTCCTTTAAACTTCACCAATATACCCATCATAAGTCTTTCTGAATGATATACCACAAAAATCTCTATGGATTCTCTAAAGAACCCTCTCAGGCTGCTTCTTTCAAAGCCTCTGCAGCTGCCTGCACTGTGAAGGCTGCAACAGCAGTCTTTCTCTTCACTTCTCCCTTAGTTTTGCAAAGATCCACTTTGGTTTCAATATCAAGCAGAGCATCAGAAATTCCTGAAAATGACTCCCTTGAATACTTGCTGTGGCTGCTTGGAGCATGGATGACATGCCTGTTGATAAAACAGTATGGTCTTTATTAGTTGCCTAAATGTTACAGAAGAGAAACACAAGAGCATGCTACCATTTTAACATTGAATATTTCTAATTTAACAATTTGAACAAGTCACTTGTCAACTGAACTTCCACATTCAATCATCTCTAAAGACTAGTCTGGCCAGGGAAGGTAGTACAAGCCTGTAATCCCAGCCGCTTGGGAGCCAGAGGTGGGCTGATCACAAGGTCAGGGGTGCGAGACTAGCCTGGAAAGCATGATGAAACTCCGACTACTAAAATTACAAAAAGTTAGCCAGGCATGGTGGCGCATGCCTGTAGACCCAGCTACTCAGGAGGAGGGAGAATTGCTTGAACCCGGCAGGCAGAGGTTGCAGTGAGCTGATTATGCCACTGAACTCCAGCCTGACCTATAGAGAGAGACTGTCTCAAAAAAAAAAAAAAATGATAGTCTATGAAATACATATTAATTAATTATATTTTCACTTTGAGCAAAAACTTAAAGTGGTAAGTGGTTCAGTGCTACAACAGTAACAATATAGAAAACACAGCAATCATTCTTGATAAGAGTATTTAGTTACAATTTTCCAAATTCTTCAAAATAAATTACACACAGTTTGTATTAGTATTTCACAGAGAAGAAAACTGAGGTCTGAGAAATCAAGTGACTGAAGTATCTGTCTCAAGGCACATTACAAATAAGTCCTGATTTTTTAATGCATTATAATAAGTTATAGCACAACAGTGATCATTAAAGTCTTGTTTGTGATTAGCCAAAATTTTATTTTTTTGTTCTTTTTTAAAAAGTCACACTATCATGTTAGAATATGTGACATAAAACATGAAGAATCATCAGAAACAATTTTGTAATGTTTCACATGACCACGGCAGAAGAATATTTTACAGTAGGAGCTAAGATAGTTCATGCAATAGACCGGGAAGAGAAGAACAAACTCTGACGTAAATAAATAAGCTCCAGAGCAGTGGCTCATGCTTTTAATCTCATAAATTTGGGAGGCTGAGGTGGGAGGACTGCTTGAGGCCAGGAGTTGGAGACCATCCTGGGCAACATAGGGACACCCTATCTGGACAAATAAAAGTACAAATGTTAGCTGAGCATTGTGGCACGTGACTAGTCCTAGTGATTTTGGAGCCTGAGGTGGGAAGATTGATTGAGCACAGGTGTTTGAGGCTGCAGTGAGCTAAGATTCCACCACTGACCTCCAGCTTGGGAGACAGTGTGAGAACCTGTAGCTTAAGAACAACAACAAAATAAGCGGGGCAATGGGTAAGTTAAAAATATGCTGCCATTGCCCAGCCAATCAGACTTTCTAAAACATCCTCTTATTCCTGAGCCCAACTCTTTGATAATCCCTGGACAGAAAGACAGAGTCATTTCTGGCTGTCCAATGACCTAACCCCTTCTGCGATACATATAAGATCAACCTGGAGATGGTCAATGTTTGGTAGAAAAAATTGTGATAGTCAAGATGTAGGAGGAAAAGCACCTCTAAATACCAAACATAGAAAAAATACATATATATGTTTATTATATACATTACATATAGAAGGATTTACTGGGTTTTGTGTATACATAAACAAAAATATATTTAAAATAGGAAAGGGGCCAGAATTATACACATAAGAATATAATCCTTTTATGATTTTTCTGATGGAACTAGGGAGATGTTTAATTTCTGCCGTGGCTTTCTTGATCTTTACATTTTCTAAAATAAACATATATTCTTTTAAAATAAGAAACAGAAAGATACTGAAAATAAAGATATGCAAAAATTATATTACGTTGCATGAGAATATATTATATTTATCATTTACTACATATATTTTGAAATGTTCTAATGGCTTGCAAGAAATCAACTATGATATTTTTCCACAGGACAAAAAAGAGGAAAATTGATATTATAAGAGGGAGTCATTTTTTCTTTTCCTACCTATAAAAAAGTCTATCTGGTAACCCTAAAGATCAATAAATGCTCATTACAGAAACATCAGGTGATCATTAATCATTCTCAAAAATATTGGAAAGCAAAATAAAACGAATATAGTTTTAGTTTCATGAAAATGTATTTCCATACACAAAATAAAATTTCAGAACAAAACTGATTTTAATCAGTCATCTATGGGGATTGGGTCCAGGACTTGGATAAATATCGAAATTTGTGCATACTCAAGTCCTGCAGAAAAGACATGCATATATAAAAAGTTGTCCCTCTTCTGTGGAATTAACAGGCTGACGGTGAACAAACCACTCAACAAATCAAATTGATATATCAGTATAATAATCCAGATGGTAGTGAAAATTATTTAATATTTCATCTTTTTGAGTGATTTTCAGAATAATTTAAGTACAGCATTCACAGAGCCAGATAAGATGTTCTAGATCACCTTCCCGTGCCTCAGTGAGGAAATGTAGCTGAGTATGTGGAATCTGAAGCCACATCTAGTCCCCTTGGGCTAACTAGCATAATATAACTCTCACCACATGCTTCATGCCCTTTGACACCCTGATCTTCACATTGTTAAGACAGTGAAGTAGGCAATAATATAAAACAGAAAATAATTCCAAAAATCATGTCTAAGAGTCCAAATGGAATGTATCAGTTCTGCTTTATTTTTTTTGTTGTTTTTAGAAACACATTCATAATTCTCTTACCTTATATTTTTTGTTAGTTCTTTATTAGCTACATCTGAGCTTCTCAGATTCAGGCTCATGTCCTGAGTATCATTCTGTGATGAAAGTTGTAACATAACAAAGCTAAATGAAAAATAACTGTTGAGATTTGTTCCACAGAAATAAAGTCACTCACTTTAGAGCCTTTTTACTGGATTTGTGTCTTTTCTACTTTGTGATTTTTTAGCAAAATCATTTTCTGTATGCAATACTAATATTTAAAAATATAAGTTTGAAAACAAAAAAATAATTTGGCAAGTTATAGCTCACCATCTTTAAAAGTAAAATGTTGGCCATTCACATATGTGGTTCCTTGCTTTCAATACTGTATTGTATTCTGTTTTCTTAAGAGACAGATCTCTCACCAGGCTGGATTGCAGAGGCTTGCTCACACCTCACTACAGCCTCAAACTCCTGGGCTCAAGCAATCCTCCTTTCTCGATTTCCTAAGTACCTGGGATTACAGTGAATAATACTGTATTTTCTATCCACCCTTACTTGCTGATGCAAAATATACAGATAG
The DNA here is from genome assembly GCF_048565385.1 of Saimiri boliviensis. Taxonomy (NCBI): domain Eukaryota; kingdom Metazoa; phylum Chordata; class Mammalia; order Primates; family Cebidae; genus Saimiri; species Saimiri boliviensis. The sequence continues at coordinate 49,185,562 of NC_133466.1, forward strand.
AAAGGGCTGACTGTATTTATTTTTAATAAATAATGTGCTTAAGTAGACCTGTACAATTCAAGTCACTATTTTTCAAGCATTAAATGTGTATTTTAACATCCTATTATAGGCAAATTAAGAACGATAGCATACACAGGTACCATATTTTTAAGTCTTACGAAATACTATTGTGCTGAGGCTTTTAAAAGCACAGAAACAGCTGCATATGCCAATGGGAAAAATGATAGTGATTATTATTTATGCCAGAATAATAAATAACTGATAACCCCAGATATGCAAATACTGACAAGACTTTCTTCACCTAGGTGTCCTAGTAATCTACTCACAGAAGTAATATCAATATTAAAATAAGATAACCTACTAATGTTTAGTAAGATACCTGACAAATTGTAAGAATTTACCAAATGTTAACTAATAATATTCTTATTTTTAAAGCTAAACCTGTTAGGAACACGCAACATAGCATTTATTTCAGTCTTTCTACAATATTTGGCTGTCTGCTGTGATTTAAACACTTTCACAGAACTCACATTCCAAAAGGAGTGATGGGGTTGCTATTGCCATAAGAGTGATTCAGCATAACTGAAAGTGTGTCAACATGCCCTGAGTAGATGAACTCTGAGTCACTGAATTCAACATACCAATTCCGTCACAACTTAATTAACCAATGAGAAGCAATCATTCCATTAAGAAAGGATTAATTATGTTATTCATTAATTTAGCACTTTCATTTTGTAATTTAGTTTTACTAACAGTTAGCATTTACAACTGGCTGATCATTTTCTATGAGCCAATTATTGTATTGAATATTTACACAATATGTGATTTTTAATCTTCAGAGCAATTCTCCAAGTTGGGCAGGGCAGAAGCCCTATTTCGTAGCTGAGATAAAAAAAAGATCAGGAGTTAAGTAACTTGCCTAAATCAGTACTAGTTTTAGAATGAAATAGGAGGTCCATATTGTTAATTCAGTTGTACCCTGTTGACAAAGGAAAAATATAAATAACTAAAACCCCCATAATTTGAATTTTGGCTATGTTCAATATTTATGAATTTAGTATCATGAACTCACATTTTGTAATAGTATATGGTAAATGAAACACAGAATCCCTATTAGCAGCTCCCATAAACAGATGAGACAATCAAATGAAACATAATTTTAATAAAATGCTATGAGCTTCTGAATCAAAATTACAAGGCATTGCTACAAATACAAAAATTGATGTGGTTACCATATGTAAAGCATGTACACATATAAACACACACACACACACACACACACACACAAATTCTCTTTCTCTGTATCTTGTGTTAACACGCTGTATCCTTTGTTACAGGGGAAAGAAATGATACAAGAAAAGAAGGATGAAGACACAGTTCTTCCTTTGGTTTCAAAGGTTTGGATGGAAATTCAACATTTAGCTTAATTTACTTAGTGAGAAATTATTATGTGCAATGCACTGCTCAGTTGTTTCAGGAATTGTAAACATCAAATAGAGACACAGACTGGATCTTTACTATTATTTGGAGAAAATGAAACAAATATAGAAATAAGGAAGAAAAAGCTATGTGTCCTAAACAAACCATGTTTCTAATGATGAGGCATTTTGTGAAGGAGGGAAAACATCATTTTTCTTTTCAAGTTAGAAAATCAGCTTCATGGAATACACCGTGTTTGAAATCTACTGAAAGTGTTATTCTCGTTATTGACTTCTTACCCACAAAAAAAAAATTGGAAAGAATTATAAACAATAAGGAAACAATTCTCCCAATATTTCCCTAAAGATAACACAATTATTATACTAATTGATTAAATCCCTTTAATTTTTTCTATATTTGTTAAAGTAATCAAATTCTATTTACAATTTTATATGCTTTCTGCTTACTTTATATTTTGTCACAAATATCTTAGTATATTGTATTCCTAATCATCAATTTTTTTATATTTATTTATTGATTTATGTGTTTTGGAGACAGAATCTCACTATATCATTGCAGTGGCATGATCTCGGCTCCCTGCGACCTCCGCCTCCCAGGCACAAGCGATTCTTCCGCCTCAGCCTCCATAGTAGCTGGGACTGCAGGTGCCTGCCACTGCACCTGGCTAGAGCTTTCTAGACTTTCTCCCTATAACCCTTGAGCTGGGATGAGCAGAGCCAGGTAATATAGGAGGGAATCGTATGTCCCACGGCTGCTGAGAGGCCCTTGGAAGGCTTCATCTGTAGCACAAGGAGAAGGAGAAATATTCCTTCTGGAGTCGGGCGGCCAGGAGTAGCCTTAGATTAAATTCTTACATTACCATAAAAGTGAATTGCTGGGGGCTGTGGCTCAGGCTGCAATTCCAGCACTTTTGTAGTCCAAGGCAGGCAGATCACTTGAGGTCAGGAATTCCAGATAAATCTAGCCAACATAGTGAAACCCCCTCCTACTAAAAATGCAAAAAAAAAGTTAGCCAGGCCTGGCAGCGGGCACCTGTAATCCCAGCTACTTGGGAGGCTGAGGCAGGACAATTGCTTGAACTTCAGAGGCGGAGGTTTCAGTGAACTGCGATAGCTTCGCGGCACTCCAGCCTGGGCGACACAGCGAAACGTCATTAAGAAAAAAAAAAAAAAAAAAAACCTTTTGTTTTGAAGAAACTTAATCAACTGTGTTAACACCCACCTACGCCCTCTGAAATCCAATTAGAGGAAAGGGGTGTGGTCTTCAGAGACGTATAAAAGGACACCGCAGGAGCCAAGCTCATTCTTCTCCAGCACCCACAGAGTGGCTTTGCAACTGGCCTTGGAGACTTCCAACAGCTACCGCCACTGCGCCGTGAGACCCTGATCCCTGAGCTGACTTCATCTTTTTGGACAGCAAGCTTTGGTGAGAACGTAGATCTATTTCTGAGGTAAGTGTACACTTTCCAGAGTAGGAGCTGCTATTAGGTTACAAACCAAAACAAACAAAATTTGGGGACTTTATCTGCAAACTTAGATTTTTTTTTTAGATGAAATGATGTCATTTTCTGAGTTTTAAAAACAGCTCCATTTCTTTTTTTAAATTATTTTAAACATAACCCATAGGTTTACAAGCTCCATTTAACCTATTTACAAATTAAACATTTTTGTCATCTGTCTTGCTGCATGATCCTCAAATTAATGTTATGATTAATTTTTTACTTAACGTATTTTTTAGTTGTTTTATAGATTATAATCATTTTGCAGTAGTTTCCAAATATCTAGTAATTCTTTAATCTCTGAAGACTCTGTAAATGGGTTAGGAGTGTTGTAATCTATGTGTAAAAATGTGTTATATTCTACTCTACTAGGGAAAATGTGCCTATGTTGCAATGTATGCCTGTACATAGGTAGAGTGCTTTGAATGATTTGGGCAAACATTTTTTTCTAAAACACGGTAAAAGTCTCTTCAGAAACCTCAGTTCCTCTGTGGGAGAAAGCCAGAAATGGCTATCCATGTAGGAAAGTCTCACGGGCAACTATGCAGAAATATCAGAAATAGAGGGTTTCTGTATTTATACTGTGTAGAAACCAGGATTTTAGATTTTTCCTTTCTTTGTCTCTTTCTTTGTTTTAGACAGGGACACACAGCCTAGAGTGCAGTGGTGGAAATAATCCTCACTACTGGCTCTACTTAATACCTCAAGCAATTCTTCAGCCTCATCCCCCAAAGTAGATGGGACTACAGGCATGGACCACCATGTTGGGCTTTACATATATAATCTATATAGTGTGTGTGTGTGTGTGTGTGTGTGTGTGTGTGTGTGTGTGTGTGTTTAAAGATGGGGTTTCACCATGTTGGTCAGGCTGGTCTTGAACTCCCGACCTCAAGTGATCCACCTGCCTTGGCCTCCAAAGTGCTTGGATTACAGGCATAAACCACCAGGCCCGGCTGTGTGTGTGTGTTTTTAGAGACAGGCTGATCTAGACACTTTGCCATCATGTCGCCCAGTCTAGAACTGAGCTCAAAAAATCTGCCTGACTTGGTCTCCCAAAATGCTAGGATTACAAGTTTGAGCTACCTTGCCTGGCCTATGTTTTCTTCCCCCACCCCTTCCATTTAAAACACCACCTTACTGTCTAGTGCCTTTTATTACTGCATGATACCATTTTTCTGACTGTGTGAAAGAGTAATGACAATGCTTCCAAAGGGCTTAGAAAACATTTCTATCCTCTGTATACCCTTCTATATTTTATCAATATATCCCCAAACTAACAGACAGTCCAGGAATAGTAAACATGCCACAAAGTTTTTGTTGATTGAATGAACACAGCAGCCTAAAAAATGATTGTTTGTTCTATCTTGGAGAAGTACCTTTACCTTGGTTTGTTTTGCCTTGGAGTGTAAAGGCTAGCTTTGCCTGATTTTGGACAAAGAATGACCTCTGCTTTATTTTCAAGCAGGGGCCCTCTGGACAACTCTGAGGGATCCTTGTTACAGTTAAATCAAACGATGAGAGTAGAAGAGCTTAGTTAGCATCCCCTCTCCAAACCAGTCCCTGGCAATTTAGAGTGTAACTACCCCATGAGTTGATAGCTTGATTAAATCCTAGAAGCCCAAGTAACTTGGTGGACACTAACACCTCAAAAAACTGACATTCTTCTGTGCAAAAGAGTTGGGTTTGGAAAGCTGGTTGTGCGTTGATTGGAGAACAATCACATTTTTCTACAGAGGTTGATGGCTCTTAGTGCCTCAGTTTTCTATTTGTCCTATCTCGGTCATTGCAAATGAAAGCCAATTCTCTAGAAAAAAAAAAAAAGATGTTATTTGATCACAACCTGATTGAAACTTTGCTTGGATCTTTGTCTCTCCAGGGCAGAAGATTAAATTCTTGTGGTTTTCTTCCCTCAGGAAAATGGACTCAGACTTCCCACAGGCCTTCCAGAAGGAACTCACCTGTGTCATCTGCCTGAACTACCTGGTAGACCCTGTCACCATAGGCTGTGGGCACAGCTTCTGTAGACCTTGCCTCTTCCTTTCCTGGGAAGAAGCCCAAAGTCCTGCCAACTGCCCTGCGTGCAGGGAACCATCACACCAAAAGGATTTCAAAACTAACATTTTTCTGAAGAATTTAGTGACGATTGCCAGGAAAGCCAGTGTCTGGCAATTCCTGAGCTCTGAGACACAACTATGTGGGATCCATAGGGAAACAAAGAAGATGTTCTGTGCCACGGACAAGAGTCTGCTCTGCTCACTGTGCTCTAACTCTCAGGAGCACGGGGCTCACAAACACTGTCCCATTGAAGGGGCAGCTGAAGAACACCGGGTAAGACACAGTGCTGGGATCACCTGCAGGCTGGAGGGTGGAGGAGTTAAAGAGATGAGAAGGGAGATGAGAACCATTGTGGTGATCACTCCATCCTTTACTGAGTGCCAGGTGCTTTTGGAGGTACCAATGATGAAATTTTGAATTCAATATGCAACTATACCTGCCTTCACAAAGCCTGCACCCAAAAAGAGGGTGATTAAGTGAATGTCACTATTACTTTGACTCTATAGTATAACACTAAAGGCATCGAAAAGCTACCAAAACTACAAGAACAAAGAAAATACATTTTGGAAATGTATTTAATCTTACTGGACAAATGACAAAAGCAGGCGGCCAGCATAGTGGAAGGGTGTTTCACTGATCATTACCTAGGTTACAAGAAATCTTCACTCACCAGTTCCCTAAACTGTTATACATCTGAAACCTCAGATTTGAAAATACCGAGGATGAGCAGTGAAAAAACTTGGTTTATTTTCCTCTCTCTAGTCTGTTCATACATTTTAACCCTTGCCTGCGTATCTCACTCAGAGTATGGAATCTATGGTATTTGATTTTCTGTTGCTCACCCTCATAATTCTTTTGCAGGAGAAGCTCTTAAAGCAAATGAGGATTTTATGGGAAAAAATTCAAGAAAATCAGAGAAATCTAAGTGAGGAGGAAAAAACAAGCATGCTCTGGAGTGTAAGTATGAGATCATGTGTCTTCAGGACATGTTTGAGACAGGCATGCCGAGAACATTTATATTAGCCACTTGAGTTGAAATTCTCATATGCCAGATTTTGTCATATGTTTATTTATAGCCTCGGAAACAACCTGACTGTTCAGCATAACAATTTTCAGGTGTTCTGGAAATGTTTTTCAGATAAGTAAATATATATATATGTATATTTACATATATAAATATATATATATATATGTAAATTCTGAGAGGCCAGTATGTGCTTAAAATTAATCAGTATTTCAGGCAGAGGTTTCTGTATGAGATGAATTATGTAATACGGATTAAATAATACATAAATGAGAAATAAAGGCATTTAGCGGTAAATATGATGTTGCTCCTAGGGAAAAAATTGGGTGGAAACAGTAATTTAAGAACTATGCCTGTGCTAGTGAAATCTGATAGCAAAGGACCCAGACCATGATGCCTGTTTGAGTAGGAGAAAATGTAACATGATGAAAAGCTGAGGAGAAGAAACGAAAATGACGAGGGGAGTGAGAGAACAGTTTGTCAATATTGGGAGGAGAAACACAATGGAATGGGGATTCATGTTCTTAGAATGGTGAGGCGAGACTGTAGCTTTAGACAGAAGAAGGGAGGAGACAGAGCAGAGGTAGTCAGTTTCAGAGATGGGGGCTACAATGTTTATTGAGATCTTTTTTGTGTGATGGCTTCTGACCCTGATTATAATATACTGACAACATTTACTAAGAATGACTGTTTAGGCTGTGAAGTACAAAGATTTGAGACTACAGACTAATTGAGTAACAAATATATATATTGTTGATGATGATTTAACAATCAATGATAAATTTTACTTGTTTTCTAGTGGTATTTCAGATTTGAGAGGACATATATTTAAACATTTAAATCTAAAGGGCTTTTATGCAGGTGTTCAAGAATTGATGAATTATAAACATTTTGAAGGAAGGTCTTTTTTTAGGTTCTGGGGTACATGTGCAGGTCATGGAAGATTGTTGCATAGGTACATTCATGGCAAGGTGGTTTGTTGCCCCCATCCCCCCATCACCTATAACTGACATTTCTCCCCACGTTATCCCTCCTACCTTCCCTCCCACTATTCCCCTCAGCACCCACAATGGACCTCAGTGTGTGATGCTCCCATCTCTGTGTCCAAATGTTCTCATTGTTCAACATCCACCTATGAGTGAGAACATGTGGTGTTTGATTTTCTGTTCTTGTGTCAGTTTTTTGAGAATGATGGTTTCCAGGTTCATCCATGTCCCAACAAAGGACACAAACTCATCATTTTTTATAGCTGCATAGTATTCCATAGTGTATATGTGCTACATTTTCTTTGTCCAGTCTATCATCAATGGGCATTTGGGTTGGTTTCAGGTCTTTGCTATTGTACACAGGGCTGCAATGAACACATGTGTGCATGTGTCTTTATAATAGAATGATTTCTAGTCCTTTAGGTATACACCGAGTAATGAGATTGCTGGGTCAAGTGGAATTTCTATTTCTAGATCCTTGAGGAATTGCCACACTGTCTTCCACAATGGTTGAACTAATTTACACTCCCATCAACAGTGTAAAAGCATTCCTATTTCTCCACATCCTCTCCAGCATCTGTTGTCTCCTGATTTTTTAATGATCGCCATTCTAACTGATGTGAGGTGGTATCTCAATGTGGTTTTGGTTTGCATTTCTCTAATGCCCAGTGATGATGAGCATTTTTCATGTTTCTTGGCCTCACATATATCTTCTTTTGAAATGTATCTGTTCATATCCTTTGCCCACTGTTGGATGGGTTTGTTGGTTTTTTTCCTGTAAATCTGTTTTAGTTCTTTGTAGATTCTGGGTATTAGCCCTTTGTCAGATGGGTGGACTGTGGATATCGCTCTGGTTCTGTGTCTCACTCAGTGGGAGCTGCACTCTAGAGAAGCTTCCTTTCAACCATCCTGGTCTCCCCTAAGGAAGATCTTTTTAACTTATCCTAGTGTTTGTAAAGAATGAAAATTAAACGAAGGAAAGGTCAGGATGAATTAGTGGGTTCTGTGAGGTGGAAGTCGACCTGGGTATGTAACCTACAAAATCCATGTCTCTCCAGGTCTATGCCCTTCTTCGTGCACAGATGATCAGGGTTGAGTATATGAAGGTGCATCCAGTTCTCCATAAGGAAGAAAAACAACATTTAGAGAGACTGGGCAAGGAACACGAAGAGATATTTCCACAACTCCAGAGAAGTTGCATCAACATGCATCAAAAGAAGAAGCACTTGAAAGAAATGTATCGGGAACTAATGGAAATGTGTCATAAACCAGATGTGGAGCTGCTCCAGGTAAGAACTGAGGATGTCCCTTGAGACACTTCATATTAGCTGACATTTACATCTTTGCTTTTCATTGGGTACCAAAGACATACTTCATCTCCTGCATTGATGGTGATAGACATTCCCACCTAGTTATAGAGATAAACTACAACTCCTAACCTAATCATAGAAACAAAGCTTTAGGGAGCTGTGCAGATAGATTTCCACAGAACATTTTCCACCTCAAGCTTTCTTCTCCAGTTCATTTCATTAAAACTCTGGAAGAGAAAACATTCATGTGAAAATAATATTTTTATCTATGTTGGATGATACATAGAAATTATGAAGAAACTAACATTTCCTTCTTCCTTTTTTTGGGCAGTCCTAGGTTTGAAATGCCCTTGACTTGAGCCACATTACCCCTCAGGAACTAGCCCTGAAAAAGACCACATTGTAGACAGCTGCAGCAATGCACAGTCACTACTCAACCTTTCTCTCTCACTCAGATCCAGGGTCCTGAATTTATCCGAAACAGATTCTGTCAATTGGTCTTACTGGTATTAATGTGAGAAATGAGAATACATTTTAAAAGACCTGCAGTGATAGTACGTAGTACTTCGAAAGTTTTCAAAACCTAAAGACTAGACAGGTAGAATCTAACAACTTGTGTGTTCATTTGCTTCCTTCTTTTGAGACAGAGTGTTGTTCTGTCACCCAGTCTGAGTGCAGTGGCCTAATCTCAACTCACTGCAACCTCTACCTCCTGTGTTCAAGCAATTCTCCTGCCACACCCTCCCCAGTAGCTGGGACTACAGGCATGCACCATGACACCCAGTTACTTTTTTTGTATTTTTATCAGAGATGAGGTTTTGCCATGTTGGCCAGGCTAGTCAGGATCTCCTGTCCTCAGGTGATCCATTCACCTTGGCCTCCCAAAGCGTTGGAAATACAGATATGAGCCACTACACCCAGCCAGAATAACAACTTTCTAAAGAAGTATCTTTTTTCTCTCTCTCTTTACAGGATTTGGGAGACATCATGGCAAGGTATGTTTTTGGTCATCATTGCAGGCCGAAGCACAAGGTGTGCTATGAAAAACATCAAGCTGTTTTCAACAAAGTGAAAACATAATTTGTTAACATAATGTGTCAGTGTGATTGTGTGTGTATGTGTGTGTACTCAGGTGTTCGTGTGTTATGTTGAATATGTTTTCTTATGCCCTGTATCAGATTTTAATCTTTTCTTACTTTCCCAAGTGACTCAGGGGGTAATGTTTTGAAGAGTTCAATGCAGAAGTTACTAGGATATAGTTGCCTAATTTTAAGATTCAGAATCATAATTAGAAACAAACTATTTGGTGGCAGATAGAGAGAGAGGCAATTATCTTTCAGTGGTAGTAGGTTAGAAATGGAGTGAATCCTTAGAAAGATTCCCTAAGAGAGCCATAAACCCATCCTAGGATTGTGGAGTTACATGACAATATCAGAAGTGGGTTTGAATGAAGGATTTCCTGTTGGAATCTATTTCTTAAACACAGACACCAGAAAGGTTAACCAACTGCACCTGCTTCCTTGCAGGAGCGAGTCCGTGCTGCTGCACATGCCCCAGCCTGTGAATCCAGAGTTAACTGCAGGGCCCATCACTGGACTGGTGCACAGGCTCAACCGCTTCCGAGGTGAGTGTCGCCGTCTTGCTGGGATCAGTATGTAATGTCTTCAAGTATGGTTTCTATGGGCAGTTTTCCTAGTGTAATGATATTTCATCTGGAAGAAACTAGTTTGTGAATAAGTCTTTATATTTATAGTTTCACTATCATCAAACAGACTAAACTAAAAGCTGGTAAAATGTAATAAGAATCAGCCATATAACATATTACTTAGAAAAACATAAAACATGCAGAATGGCTCCTTAGGACCTAGAAACATTCTCTGACAAAATTTCATGTATACAAGTATTACATGAGGTATACAGAACTGAGTTAATTCAGGACATTTCAACTTCAAATTAAGTGCTGTTAATGATTGTGATTTGGTGACAGTGTTTTTTTTTTTTTTTTTAAGTAAACTTCAGGTGAAGTTTCATAGCATTTGTAATTTTAATCATGTGCCTTTTAATCAACCAAAACACCCATGAGTAACTTAAATAACAATGCAAATCTGAGAATCTGCAAACAATAGGAAAGTGATTTGGTGGTTGATGAGCCCTTAGATAGAACTCCAGGACAGATCATGATCAATCAGGCAGATAAAAGAAGTCTGTGCTGAAATCCAGCATGAAAGTCAGATAATTCCTGCAAGGAATCTGCACTTTCCAGAAGATGGATTCAGATTTTCTCTTTAAGTATGAATTTGCTTACTTAAGTGGCAGATCATATTTCTGGCAAAGTGATAATTTATTTAGGTGTAAGAATGGCTCCCCACCTCGTCTCCTGTCCCCAGCCTCCTGCTCTTCCCTGACAGGGAAGAGGAAATGCACATATATTTTATTGCCATGGACTTGGATGCAGTGCAAGAGCTTCCAGTTTTTCCGTTGTTATAAGAAGTAGCTGACTAGACTTAGGCATGACAATCCTCCCCTTATATTTTTGAGTTTATAGAAATTGTGGTCCTTGTAGTTTAGCCATGTACTTATGCAGATATCCTAACACCCTCTGATTCCAACATTTTTCCAGACAAAAGTTGCCTTTTAATCTTGACCTGTGGTTTCTAGTGAGAGTCTCTTTCTTATCTGAACCTAAGAATGTAGAAGCTGCTTTTCACTGGAACATTCTCTTTTTTCTACAGTGGAAATTTCCTTCAATTATGAAGTAAGCAATCACAATATCAGCCTGTTTGAGGATGTGAGAAGTTGGATGTTTAGACCTGAACGGGAAGGTGGATCTGTGAATTCTGACAGACCTGACTATTTTGCTGCATGGGGAGCCCAGGGCTTCTCCTCTGGGAAACACTATTGGGAGCTGGATGTGGACGACTCTTGGGACTGGGCTCTGGGTGTCTGTAAGGACTCCCAGATAAGGAATAATGGCACCATGATTACATCTGTGGACATATTTCTTCTTTTATGTGTGAAGGTGAATCATCATTTCCGTCTCTTGACCAGCTCTCCAATGCTTCCTCACTATGTAGAGAAACCTCTGGGCCGGGTTGGTGTGTTTCTTGATTTTGAAAGTGGAAATCTGAGTTTTTTGAATGTAGCCAAGAATTCCCTCATATGGCGTTACCCGGATGGCTCCTTAAATTTCCCTGTCAGGCCTGTCTTTTACACTGGCCACAGATGATTAAGATAAAGAAAGCTGACTGTTTGGGAACTGCATGTACAAGGGAGTCCTTCACTGTTCAAGCAAAGGAATCATACTGTTTGGGCTTTTTTTCTGTTTTAGTGTCACTTTATTACAGTTAAATAAAAAATATGTAAAATGCAAAATAGTTTTGTATGCTTTTCTACAATTAAAATAATCTCTAATGGCCCATTACCTAAAGTGTATATTGTGATTTTCAACTGCTTTGTGAATTTATTGGATGGAATTCTGGAAATATGTGGGTGTGTGATTCCAGCTGAATGATCTCAGGCAGGAACATAATTTGCACACCATGGACAGACAGGATTTTGTACAATTCATTTGCAAGTGTGGGAGCTCCCTCCTATTGATACAATAAAGTCTGCACCTCATCACTTTAGGGGGAACATTTATTTTACACCTAAATTGTCACTGAATCTTTGGGCAAAAATGAGGATTTAACAGGCATGTGTCCTATGGTGACAAAAACACATTCTGAGAAATGCATTATTAAGTGATTTTTATCACTGTGTGAACATCAGAGTGAACTTACAAAAACCTAGATAGAACAGCCATCTGCAGACATGGGCCAAATGGTGCAGCCTGAGGAGCCTTGCTTCTCTGAGAACTTGCCAGCAATGCCTGAGCTAGAACCCAAAAGGTTTAACCCACATTGACTTCTGTAGCTGTTTAAAAAAGCAAACAGCATCACCCAGGGGAAAATAGACAGAGGAGCACACTGTCTGCTTTAAAATGTGTTTATAGTTAAAATTCACACAGATTGTGAATTCTCACTGATAACCTAGACCTGAGACATCATCATCACCTCATGTTACAGTGGGAACACATTAGTGTCAGGAAAAAAGAAAACAAGCAAAACCCAGTTCTGATAAAAACCCAGATTCTAGTGAGTCAACTGAGTCTGTCTACCTACCACATGGTCATTTTCATGATCACCAATTAAATAATGGCAACAGATGTTCCACTCCCAGTCTAGCAGATGATCCTGACTGATGTCTGGGGTTCCTCAGTTGGGGCTGTTACCTCGAATATATTCAAAGGGCCTCTTCACGTAGCCACTTGGGCTTGCTCACAGCATGGTAGTTACCGTTCCACAGTGAAGATTCCCACAGAGTCAGGAGAGGTGTTATTATGCTAGAGTAAAACATCAGCTATAGTCACAACACTACACAAAGTAAAGGGACTAGAACATTCAACAGTAGCAGTCTTGAAGTTACATCATAGGAAGAGAATGTGGGATGGAATGTATCTTTAAGAAGTGGACATTGAGGATCTACATCCAGAGACTGTGGTCCTATAAAACATGAGCTCTAAGAAGCCCTTTAGATCTGCCCCAGATTCGTGTAAAAGGGCAATTGACAATTGAGACCAAAAAAGAATTAAATATTCTTTTGGAATTTTTTTTCAAGATTTAGTATCAACTGGACAATCATTATGAAAACAACATGGCAAAACCATTGAGGAAGATGCACAAGATACTGAAGTAGAGGGAGTGAAGGATGATCCATCTCCTTCAAGATGACCAGAGACAGACCCACTAACTCTAGGACAGTGAGATGAAAAAGGTCAGTGCACCCTTGGCAGGAACCCCTCTGATGTCTCTAAGTGGCTGGAAACTATTAATGTAGGCCTTCTGAGTGCCTTGTACTTTTCAAGATTTCTTGATGGTAAGAGCCACTAACCAGATTTCATAATACATAGAATACCTTCAGCACAGAGGGTGAGAAAGTCTTTCCTTCAAAAGCCAGAAGTTCAGAAACTTGTAGCCACGGCATCCAATGGACCTTACTGTAAGTGTGGACTAAAGAGAGAGAAGCATTGGCTTTAACCTCAGATAAACGCTGTTCCATTCTCACTGCCCTGTGACTCCCATACTCACAAGGGAAGGTGAGGTTAGGTGCTGTGGCTATTCCTTCTTCTGGACTGTAGAAATTTTTGATGCTGACTCAGAGATATGTTCTCTGTTTATTAAAATCTAATGCCTATTAACATTCTGCTGTGAAGGAGATAGGCTGTGTCCTGTCACAGGCCTCTCACCCTGTGCCCATATGTTCCACTCCTCTGGCCCTTAGTGATCCATGATGCCTGCCAGAATCACTGAGATTCTTCTCCACCTCCATCAGTCCTCTGGCCCAGGTCTCAGAACACAGGTCCCTGTCTATCCATTTCTCATTATCTGCCCTTGTCCTTCAAATTCACAACATAAGAAAAGTTGGTCATCAAAATATCCTGGAATGGGAAACAAGGGTTTCCTCTTTGGCCTGAGACCCAGCAATGCAGATGCAGGATTCAAAGGTAGGAGGAGGAAGCAAAAGTGGATGCCCTTGAAACTACTCAGTCACATCCTTGTGACATCTGAAAAGGTAAAAGGTATTTGGGGTTAAACAATTGGAACGGAGAAAGAGGACAGTCACGTTCAGGTGTATATGGAGAAAGAGAGATTCTGTCAGTGCCTTACACAAAGTACAACTCTCTTACTTTAATGGGATGTACCCATGCATGTGTCAGAAAAGTAATCCTAGGTGAGAAAAAGCAAAGTCATAGTGAAGAAGGGATCCAGATAAAGAAGGGAACAGGCAACATTTCCTGCACATTTCAAAATGATCATTTCCCGGAATTAGCATGAAGTGTCTGTTGTATATCAGTATCCAAAGTGAAAAAGACAGCTGAGAGTAATATGGTGTCATGGTTTAGAGCGATGTCTTGAAGTTAAACTGCCTCACTTTGATTCCCACACCCACTGCTTATAAGCCTCATTCCCAGAACAAAGTGCCTTTCTCAAAGCAATGTGTGTGGATGTGGACTCCATGGGTGTGTTATGCGTATATTTACATAATATAGTGTTGATATATACACAGTAATTGTGTGTACACACACACACACACACACACACACACACACACATATCCTGCACCTATATAAAATAATTGGATCAGTACCTTGCAAAATGGTTAAAATTTACTTAAACAAACAGCTATAAGACAGAGAAACTGTAAAGGTAGTTCAGCCAAAAAAAAAAGCAAATAAATGGGAATAAGAGAAATAACAGAAACTTATGAGGAGGCAAGGAAAAAAAGAGCAAATCATTGAGAGAGAACCCAGGTTTAAGATAGCAGTAAGTGAAAGTGCCAGAAAAAGCATTTTAAAACCCAAAGAACTATAAATCGTTCTACTATAAAGACACATGCACATGTGTATTCATTGCTGCCCTGTGTACAATAGCAAAGACCTGGAACCAACCCAAATGCTCATCAATGATAGACTGGACAAAGAAAATGTGGCACATATGCACCATGGAATACCACACTGCCATGAAAAACAATGAGTTCATGTCCTTTGTAGGGACTTGGATGAATCTAGAAACCATCATTCTTAGCAAATTGACACAAGAACAGAAAACGAAACACCACATGTTCTCACTCACAGGCGGGTGTTGAACAATGCAAACATGTAACTCAGGGAGAGGAGCATCACACACTGGGGGCAGTTGGGGGAGGCGAGGGGAGGGACAGCAGGGGGTAGGGAGTGTGGGGAGGGATAACATGGGGAGAAATGCCACATATAGTATGCACCTATGCAACAACCCTGCATGATCTGCACATGGACCCTAGAACCTAAAGTAAATTTTAAAAAATTAAAAAATTTAACAAAGTTCTTTAAAACTTCTAACATTTGCATTAGAAGATTGATTAGAGAAAGGACACATTTGCATATCACCTGGGACGGAGGTTTCATTGGTTCTCACACTCAGGGTTCTAAGATGCCATGATCGTGACATGCAGCAGTCACAGATCTCAAGGATCACTGGAGCTCTCCAACCTGCCTCAAAAGAAAGCAGAAAATGCTGAAGGTCTCGGCTAAGGGATTCACAATCTAGGACTTGGGCTTTAGCCTGTGAATCACCTTCCTGTATGTTGTCCTCAATTTGTAGAGTTGTGACACAATGCTACTTTTCAGCTCCCAGAACATCTCAAATGACACCACAGGCTGCTCCCCTAGGCTCCTAAGCCTTGCTGTGTCTCCTAGTCTTAGTTTGGAGAGCCATGGTGGTTCTCAGTCACCCTCAGAGTATGTGAGGCAGACACCCCAGCCAGTTTATAGTGGAGCCACAGAAAAATGGGAGACTTAATGAGGCTGTCTGAGGACACTGGGAATATGAAGTATAAAGGACTGAACCCATATGTTCTGGCTTCAACATTTTTCCCAATCACCCAGTTGTGCACCCACTCAGGACTCAACTTTCCTTTTGTTCAGTGATGCCTGTCAAATAAGCTTTAAATAAACTTCCATAGATTAGGGAGATCTGGCTCTTAGCTTAACAGGTTCAATGAAGGACTTCACATGACTGATTATCTGTGAGAAATGAACCCTGATTTCCTGGGGTTGAGAATATTATAGATTTTATAATGTCTTCACATTTAAGTCCACATTTATTTTATGAATATGCTCCAAAATTTTATTCGCTTTCTTTTTTTTTGAAGACGTGTTCATATTTCAGTCCACCTTTATTCTGCAAACTATGCTGAAAATTATTTTACTACTTTCTAACTCTCTCTCTCTCTCTCTCTCTCTCTTTCTGAGACATGGGTATCTCATTTTACTATAAAAATCTGCATTCTCTATCTACTAGATTATTCTTTCAAATGTAAATAGATTTTGTACTATCCATTCCATAAGTAATTTATACTGCCTTTTACTTTGTAATTTACTATATACATTGGTTTATTACACTTTGTGTTTCTATAACAGAATTCCTGAGGTTAGGTATTTTGTAATAGAAAGAAGTCAATGCCCACAATCCTGGCTACTGAAAGTCTAAGATTGGGCAGATGGACCTGGTGAGGGACTCTGGTAGAGTTCATTTATTCCAGGAAGTGGAGAAGAAGCAGGCAGGTTCAGAGACATTATGTGGTGAGAGAGAAAGCAAGAGAGAGAAACCAGGAAGACAGATTTTTTTAAAAACAACTTGCTCTCTCAGAAACATAATCATTCCTGCTGAAGCTAAACTTCACAACCCCATCTCAGCCCAAAAACATGAAGGCATTCCCATGACCCAAACATCTCGGAGTAGGCCCTACCTCTCAACACTGACAAACTGGAGATCAGTTTCAACATGGGATTTCACAGAAAGGAGCCAAACCATCGAACATATGATAGTTTAAGTGATGGTAGCCTCCTCATTTTAAGTTTTATTTTCTCCTTCCCTATCACTTTATCTTTTTTTAATAAATTGAAGATCCAGGAAAAGTTTCAAAATCAGCACTATGAAATAAAATTTTGTTGTAATTATTTAAAACCTAAACATAATGATATTTTCTTAGACTGTGAATCTGGCATTCAATCTATTTCTTGATTTTGTTGGCATTCATCACTTAGAATTTTCATTCATTATGTTCTTGGAAACTTCAATGCAATATTTCTTTATATTAGGTCTTTTATTTGTTCATATATTTGTTAGCTGCACATGTAGTATGTATTATGTTCTAAGAATTGCATTAGAAAGTGAGAATATAGAGGCAAATAAGACCAATTCTGGCCTTACCATTTTAGAATGTACAGTTTCATAGTAATATCTACAAATTGAATGAGAATTTGTTGGATATTATGAGGAGCTAGCATAATATTCTTAGAGTGTGTAATAATAACTGTCTGGTCTACAGATGGTGGGAGGAATTTCCCAAAATGCTTTTGTTTGAGGTTTTCTGAAAAGTAATGAATGATTAGGATTTAGAGACATAATCAGCCATATACTTGGATCTACCCATCTAGATCAGACTTCAAGAGAAAACTAAGAGCTCTAATGAGTTCAGTAACTGAGATATTCAGCACTTTATTCTTCTACCCCAATTTAGTTTAAATAGGTGAGTAAAACACATTGTTTACAATATGAATGCCTTGGATAAATTATGTGAAATGCCAGAAACAAGACACAAAGAACCACATATTGTATCATTTGATTTGCACAAAATGTCTACAATGCACAAATCCATAAAGATCTTAGTTATATATACTTATTTGTAGCTCTAACTCTCACTATGCATATACAAATAGAGATAACTATAAACAAGAGACAAGAATAACACAGAAGAGAGAATTCTCAGATTTTTCTCAAGAACAAAAACAAAGGTTCTCTAATAACAATTATATATATGGACTGCAATTCTTTCTTTTTCAGATATGGTTGAGCTTCCTTGAAGAGACTACATAGTTAAGTGTGTTGATTAATACCCTGCAATGGAGATTGTATTGCTTAGGTAGAGTATCTTTAAGGTCCCATGTAATTGTTTTAAAAGGTATAAACCTTAAAAACTATTTTGAGTTTGTTTCATTTTGTCTTTTAGCCACTCAATAATAAATTTTCTGTGTATTCTTTTCCCAGTGTCGTAGAGACTAGAAGCCCAGAACATCTATTTCTTCATAATTCCTGCCAGCAGAATTTTAGATTGTATTCCACAAATACAAGGCATTAACAAAAGCATTGGAGGGGATAACAGAAGCAAGTATCACTCCTGTTCACGTGGGTGCAGCAAAGAATCACATGGGACAGGACATGCATATGACAGACATAAGGTTTTGCTAGTGACTGTGGACATTGTCTATCAAAATACTCCCACTAGTGCTGCAGAAGTCTGAGAAAATCAATGACTACTTCCCATGTTAACTAAACAATTTTGATCTTCTAGAAGTCACTGGCAGATTTCCTTGGCTTTTTCTTCCTCAGCTTTTCTATAAAACAGCTGTTTTATAAGAGCTGTTTCTAAATTCCTTTATTAAATATCTTTCTGTTTGCTATAGCTACAGTGCTTTCTGTCTTCATGGTCATAGCAAGACTTGTTGAGAAAAAAATGTGCAAATGACATACCAATAATACAACATGTTTATAAACAGCAACTTTTAATATAATATGCTATATTTTAATTTCTTATTGGTATCATCATTGATGCCATGCTCTACTTCACATGTCAAAAATATTTTAAATTGGCTATAAATATATATGCTTATATTTAATCTGTGAGAAAAAAATGAAATCATTAGCTTAAGAGCATGAATTATTGTCACTTCTAGGAATCACTTAAGGAATAACCATAATAGATTGTTGTAATAATTATGTTTTTTTAATTCACAGGTAGCCTTACTGAAGCATATTCTGACTTTTATTTTCAATGGGCTAAACAAACAAAATTTTATGTCTTGATTTTCTCACTTCCAGTTTGTAATACATATTTAATTTCCATAGTCACTGGGTAACTATAACATGGAAAACACAATATTTCTAAAATTAGCTATTTGTGTTTAATATCATTCATTAAATAAAATGTAGTTTTTAAAAGAATTGCCTCTGATGGCAGTGGTGGTCTATCTGGAGCAGCCTCTGTGGGGGTGCCAGCTGCAGTGGGGGAGGCACAGCCAGGGCTGCACACTCCATGGAGCCAGCGGGAGCCAGGAACAGGTGGGAAGCCTGCCCCCTGCTGAGTTGGTGAGGCAGAAGAGCTAGGCTCAGGGACACAGCTGCAGCTATCCAGCTGCAGCTCCAGACTCAGGATCCCTGCACTCTTGGGGACCAGGAAGCGCCTCTCCCCCAAGTGGCTCGGATGTCTCTGTTCTTACTCCCTGGACTCTGCCTTTCCCTTGGCACCTGCAATAATTTTGGAGGAAAGCTGTGGTCAAGCCCGAGTGCTGTTGCAACCCAGCCAGTTGTGCACATACTAAAGACAGCACTGACAATATCCCCCACCACTGCCTTGGTGTCTTCCAGATTTGGGGTGCCAAGGAGCACAGGAGGGAGACTGGAAGGGGCTAATGGCAGCTTGGCACAGGGTTGCAAGTTCTCCTCTGTGAAAACAGAGTGGTTGAGTTGTACTGAATGCAGATGGCAGGCAGACAGGTTCTTGGGCACAAAGGGTGGGTCCCTGTTGAAACTCAACCTTCAAGCCAGGGATGGGTTACCAGTTCCAGGTGGAGTCTGTGGCTTGGAGTGAGAACTTATGGTGCTTTTTTTGGCTCATCCACGGCCACCTATTGATCAATCAGCACTCAATTCCTCCCTTCTGAGCATATAAAAACCCCAGACTCAGCCAGACTCACACAGACATCGGCACTACCAGCTGCAAGAAAGAGTTACTCACTTTGGATCTCTGGTGAGCTGTTTTGTTGCTCAGTGAAGCTTCTCTCTGTCATGCTCACCTTCCAGTTTTCCACTCATTCTACTTGGACGTTGAACAAAAACTCAGGACCTGCCAAATGATGGGACTGAAAGAGCTATAACACAAACGGGGATGAAACATGGCCCTACTCATCACTAAAAGGAGAGAAGAGAGCAGAGCAGTGGCCCTTTTGGAAGCCTAGACCTAGGTGCTCCCCAAGCCAGGGCTGACACTCTTCGAGGCTCTGCAGTGTCTGGTGTCTCCAAGCTGCCTGGCACCCACAGTGGAAGATAATTTTAATACACCTGGTCCAGCCACAGCCTCACTGGGTGCCAGCACCTGTGCCAGGGCCTAGAGCTGCCCACTCTGCCACAGTTGGCACACCTGGCTGTGAGCAGTGGCCAGAACCCACACTGGCTTACACACACCTCACTGCTCTATGCCTTGCTCACTCTTGGCAGGCACAGAATCTGAGCTGCTAGCATGAGCCAAGCACAGCCTGCTGGGCCTAGTGGATGGAACCAGCCCCGTGACCTGAAAAGAGCTCAAGCAAAGATGCTACCGGCCACAGATGGAAAGGTGGCTGGTTCTGAGCTGGAAAAGTGACACCCTAAGGATCCTGTGACCCTTCCATCATATTTTCTACTTTGAACTCGAGAAAAAATATGTAAAATTAAAAGTCCAGTATTAAAGGCAACTGATTCCATATTTCTGTTAATATCTACAACTGTTATTTAAAATCTGTTCTAAATTTTTAAATTATACCTTGACATTGTTCAATTTTATGTTTACAATTAGGATATGCTTTAAATTATTTACTTTGGCTTTCAAGGAAATTTAAATATTACACAGAAATGTGACACTAATAAAAAACAAATATGCTTTCAGAGTAGTTTGATTATTTAGGACACAGGACTATTTAATTATTCTAGTCTCCTAGATAGCAGCTCAATATATTTTTCATACTTTACTGCACCATTCTGTGATACATAAAATGTAAAACTAAAGATATATATTAAATTGTACTTGAGACTATTTTATTTCATTTGATGTATTAATAAAAATTCAGGTTAGTGTATACAAGACTATTTTAAGCAACATGAATATGTTTCCATTGTTAATGTTTTTGCAATATAATACATAAGGTGTATAGTTCTCTATGGGAACAGATATAAGTTCAATGTGAGCATTAAATGTCAAATTGTATTTTATTTAACTCATATAATTAAATTTCATGGTAAGGTGTTGAGGTATTATCTGATGATAAATATTAAAATAAATATTTAAAAAATTAATGAAACAATTTTCTTTGAAAAGTGTTTAAATAATTTTTAAAAATAGCATGCTCTTCTTGTCTGTAAATGCTATGGAATTTAAAGTTATCTTTTAATGTCTAAATGTTCAAAGACCCTCAAATTAACAACCAATTTAAAATTTGTAGTTTTCCTGAAGGTTTTAGTAGCAGGCAACTTTTATAAAATGCAGAATGTAAATTGAAGATTTATGTGTCTGTAAAACTCATTATGGAAATAGGTTCATAGTGTTCCATCAGAAAACAGCACCTGCTTTTGTTTAAGTTCTATTTTGTGAGAAAACAAATTTAATCTATTGCAGAACTAATCCAGTTACATGCATTTTGTGAAATATAATACATAAAAACAAATTATGGAAAATTTTGACTCAGATATTCCTGTTTCTGTAAAGCTTTGCCTTTCATTCTCAACCAAATATGTTGCTGATATCATGCTTATCAAAAAACATAATGTTTCATGAAGTTTGTATCTTAAAAAGAAACTGTACAATTGTTATTTTTTTTACTTTTATTTTGAAAAACATTTTATAAACTTAAGGAGATGATAATCTGAATGTAATTTACAGGATAATGCACCACATTAAAAGTAGAGGGAAGAAAGTGAAAAATACATTCAATAAACCAACTTGCAATTCTGGATTGTTCCTAAATATAGTAAGCTTTGGTAGCCAAATAAAAATTGATGTACATAACTTGTTTTTAAATCAAACCCTACTCTATATAGACATCTGAGGTTTTAGAGACTAGAGAAAACCATATATAACAGACAGAATTTTAAAGAATAAATGAGACATTCTCTTTGCGTGGCCTGAGCTATATTTAGTGTTTAAAATATGCATATGTAATATTTTCTCTTAAATTATTAATTTGCACATAGACATATACATTATACAAAAATAGGTTCAAGTTTGATTTGATAATCAAGTGTTTTCCTCAATTTAAATGAAGGACTTTTTAGGGCTAGAATAATATTTTAGATTAAATCATTGATATCTTTCTAATGACAACATGTCATACTGGTTCATTTTTAGCGTTTTGCAAACATGTTCTTTTAAAATTTTCCAAATGCACATATGAAGTAGAGATTACAATGAACCTCCATGCAACAATTTCCCAACTATCAGCGCTTTCTTCTGTAGTAACAGATGATCTACTAATCTCATCTTAACATCTATATTAGCTTTGACATTCATTCTGAAACCACAATGTGGGATAAAGTTTCCATCTCAGTTTTGAAGCAGATGTTGGAGAAAAGCATGGCCAAACCACAATGAAACTCTTCAAGTTTCTCTGCAAAATGGTACAAATCAATTTTTCTTACTTTTTTTGGCCAAAGCCGGTTGCCAAAGGTGGCCAGGTTCAGCTCAGTAGGTGTGGAAGTCTTCTCCCTCAGTGAAGCACTGCAAGTCCTGTGGCAATGGTTGGGATGTATTAATTATTTTCCAGGGAGCATAGTGAATAAATTATAAATTTGTCAGTCGACTTGAACAAGAGCAACGTTATTTTTTGGAGTCTTCCTATCCAAGGGTATAGCATTTATTTTCAATTTGTTCAAATCCACTTTGTGTGTCTTGGGAAGTTTTCTTACTTATGTAGCAAAACAACAACAACAACAATAACAACAACAAAAATGCTTTTGTTACATATACTGTTTAGATAACTTCTCCTTATTATTATTATTATTATTATTATTATTATTATTTTGTTTTTTTGAGACAGAGTTTCACTCTTGTTACCCAGGCTGGAGTGCAATGGCATGATCTCGGCTCACTGAAACCTCTGCCTCCTGGGTTTAAGTAATTCTCCTGCCTCAGCCTCCCGAGTAGCGGGGACTACAGGCTGTGCCACCATGCCCAGCTAATTTTTGTATTTTTAGTAGAGATGGGTTTTTACCATGTTGACCAGGATGATCTTGATCTCTTGACCTCGTGATCCACCCGCCTCAGCCTCCCAAAGTGCTGGGATTATAGGCATGAGCCACTGCACCTGGCCTCCTTTTTATTATGTCAGATAGAACTTATGATTGTCTTTTGAATTTAAACCACTTTTATTTTATTGTTTTTATTAACTTTTTAATTGCAGCAGATTTTTTATAAACAACAAGCAGTGTGAGAGGCAATATAAAATGTGCAAATAAGTAAGTATGTGTTCATGTTCTTAAGCAGCTCATAATTACAAAAGACATAAGATATATCTAGTTAGTGACACTTTTAATACTACTTAAAATAGTAGGTAACAAATCTATAAAATGGTTTGACTATGAATATGATTGATTTAGACATATGTTCCTCTGTGGAGCAATGTATTTAATTGAGCTAAGTAGATTAACAGTGTGTGGCTCTTTATTATTCCCCAAATACCTCTCATGAACTACAAAATAGTATTCAATAATATAAATACATATGTGAAAAAACATTTTTCTGACCAGTGGCATACTTACAGAGTTTTAAATAAATATGGGATATATACAGGATGCTGTGGAACAATAAAAATTTGATTAAATTCTTTTGTCATCGAGGCTAAAGTTTAGTGTTAAATATTTTATTTTAAATTATCTGAAGATAAGAATTTAATAATATTGGACACTGTTAGAGTAGATCTCAATCATTGGCACTAAAATACTTACCTCTGTCTGCTGAACTCTGAAATCTTACCAGTATTACTTTTCTTGTAAGGTACAGCTTAGGGAAGATTGGCCCCATTGCCATGC
This sequence comes from Saimiri boliviensis, assembly GCF_048565385.1. Classification (NCBI taxonomy): domain Eukaryota; kingdom Metazoa; phylum Chordata; class Mammalia; order Primates; family Cebidae; genus Saimiri; species Saimiri boliviensis. The sequence goes on from NC_133466.1 coordinate 49,209,288, forward strand.
AAAGAGAGGTAAAGTGAGATTCTACTCAAAGCAACCTTGAATTTGAAACTGGGTCTTCCACTGTTTCAAAGCTGAACTGTAGGTCCAAATGTGTACATATTTGGACATCATTATCTTCATCAGAATCCTCAGGCATGTGTCCTCAAGGGCTTGTGTGTCGGCAGTACTCAGCATAAAGTTATTTCTCATTATGGCAAATTATAATTAATTTGCCAGTATATAATTCATTATCAAGATAAAGTTATTTATCATTATGGCAAGGACAAATTTAGAAGACTTACTAAATTTACTTCTTTGTTTCCCCAGCTGGAAACAGTCAATAGCTACTGATATCACCAGTGTGATACCTTGGCTGAATACCTTGGCTGTGTTAACTGCTTTGACTCAACATGCAGCAGAGGTATTGGTATACTGCACCTCGAGATGCTGAAATATGGCTGAAGTCCAGGGTCACTGGCCCAGGCCATCCACTGAGGTCATCCCATGCGGCATCAGCCACTGGTTTCGATGAACCCACCATCACTACACTTCTCATCAATCACCAGTCACTAGACTGAGAATTGTGTGAAAGCTGGGATCCTATTTTACTCACCTCTGTGATCATGGTTCTTAGCTAAGGGCCCAGCACAGAGAGGCCTCTCAGCAGTGTTCATCCATGACTGAATAAAACTGATTAGAAACCTCCGACTCTTTCACCTACATTTCTGTTCCCTATGTCTTGTAAGGATGCTCTTTCTCTCAGAATGCTGCAAATCCCCTTCCCTAAAGAGGCGCCTGCCCTACACCATCGCGGCCCCAGGATCCTCTCCTGTGGGAGCTTGAAGGAAGACAAGCCTGTTCTGAATATTTTTTGTTTTTGGAGGTGGAGTGTCGCTCTAGTTACCCAGGCTGGAGTGCAATGGCATGATCTCAGCTCACTGCAACCTCTGCCTCCTGGGTTCAAGCAATTCTCCTGCCTCAGCCTCCCGAGTAGCTGGGACTACAGGCGCACACCACAATACCCAGCTAATTTTTTTGTATTTTCAGTAGAAATGGTCTACCATTTCATGTTGACCAGGATAGTCTCAATCTCTTGATCTTGTGATCCACCCACCTCAGCCTCACAAAGTGCTCAGATTATAGGCGTGAGCCACTGCACCCAGCCAATCTGAAAATGTTCTCTTACACCTCCCCCTGTCATTAGGAGCAATGTCCTCTGACATACCCTCCCATCTTCCAGGCTGCCACAACACCTCAGTTGGGTAGAACTACCGTATCTTGTTGAAATGATCTGTGTGTGTTCTTCCACTCACTGGCTTGTGTTTTTTTAGAGACATTAAATACCTGAATCACAAGTGCTTAGCCAATATAAAGAAAAGTAAATAATAAATATTTATGGGAAACTTCCCTCAACTGAAGATGCAGAAGAATAGTATAAGTATTACTGTTTCATATACAAGCAAGGGACACTTACTCTGGCACCTGACCCAGGACAGAGATGTTTGATTAAGAATGAACATCTCCAACCTTTCTCCAAGCACGGTTATTCCCTCTAACCCACACTGACCTGAAGAGCATCCACTGCTACGGCAGCCCCGAGGTCGAGGCTCCTGGGTCTGGGGTGGGGGCTCACGGTCACATCCTCCCGCTCCTGGAGTTGAAGCTGCCCGTCACTATAAACCAGCTCTGATCTACCCTATGCCTCTCTGGCCAGAGGCAGGAGATTCCCGTGGAGTAAGTTTCCCAGTCCCCACTGCTCAGCTCATGCTGCTCCTTGAGAATTTAAATGATCACAGGCAGTGCCCATTTCCCTTCAGGCTTCTGTCCCAGTTTTCCCTTATTCTCCCATTCTTTGGTTTTCATCTACCAATGGCTTGTCCTTTGGGGATTATTCTCATCCCCTAAACCTGCTGAGTTTCTTTATTCCACCTGTTCCCTGATCTCTGGGATTCCAGTGTGTAGACTCAGCTCAGCCTTCTGCAGGAGACACACAGAGTCAGGTCTCAGCTGAAGGTCCCAGGCAGTATTGAAAACCATCTCAATTCCTCAGAGATGCAGAGAAAACAGAGCAGGAAGTGACCTCGGAGAGGTACAAAAAGCCCCTACCTTGCCGATGAGGAAACTGAAGCCCAGAAAGACTGAGACTCTCCCAGGCTCCCTCCCTCACCACTTGGTGGCAGCAGATCCCACACAAGCCTTGGCCTCAGCCTCCCTGTGCAGAGCAGGTAACTCACCCTCCAGAAGCTCACTGCTGCCTTTCAGAAACTTTAGATGAAAAACAGCAATGTCCACTGTGATAACAAAAAGAGTAAAAGCCCCTTTCTTTGGACAAACCCTTTATCACAGTTCTATAGTCCTGGTGTTTATACTCGGTCAGCTGTCATTCACTAGCTGCTAGATTGGGGCAGGGAGCACGTAGGATTGAATAGCATTTCACACAACCCTGCTTTCCCGGCCTGGGCTCTCAGCTCCTCCATTCTTCTTCAAAAACTTTCTTCTGCTCTAACTGCTGGAGAGTCCAGGCCCTCATGTGAGTCACTGCTCCATGAAGATCCCTGTTATTTTCTTCCTCTCCTGGAGATAGAGAGGGCAGAGAATGGTTCTGGGACTCCATAGTCTTAGGTTTTCTCCTAAGCCAGCCAGGGCAGCTGAAAGGAATCATGACTGCGAGAGGTGAGGACAGTGAAGAGGAGCACGGGCTCACAAGGACAGCCCCTTGTGGAGATGGTCAGGACCATGACACCAGCAATATCTGACCAATTCTGCTGGGATGATGCAACAAGGATTAAGTGGAGGATGCCGCCATGAGGAGAAAGGGGAAGAACCAAAAGAGTGGGGGAAGAAGAAAAATAAAATGTTTTCAATAATGATAGAAAAATATGCAGAGCCCAGAGACAAAGCCCCCTGTCACAGAGGGTTAGATCCAGGCTGAGGAGCCCAATCAAGAAATTCCTGCTGGACTTTGCTCAGCCCCATTTCAAAATGGTTTTGGATCAGTGACTTGGTTCCCTCCACTTTCCCTCTTTTTGAACAAGAATCACTAGCGTCGTTACTCTGTGACTGTCCCACCAGTGCACATTGAGGACAGATAAGCTGTTTGTTCAGTTTCACAGGTCAACAGAGGTAAGGGAATTATATCAAGGATCTGTATTTGGGCCAGGCACGGTGGCTCATGCCTGTAATCCTAGTACTTTGAGAGGCCTAGGGGGATGGATCCCCTGAGGTCAGGAGTTTCAGACTAGCCTGGTTAACAGGGCAAAACCCCTTCTCTACTAAAAATACAAAACAATTAGCTGAATCCAGTGGTGCATGCCTGTAATCTCAGCTACTCAAGAGGCTGAGGCAGGAGAATCGCTTGAACCCAGGAGGCAGAAGTTGCAGTAAACCAAGATCACACCCCTGCACTCCAGCATGGGTCACAGACCAAGACTCACTTTCAAAAACAAAAACAAAAAAGAATCCGTACTTAATGGACACCCTCAGAAGCCTCATTCACACTTGGTGTAGATGATTTCAATGAGATTTTAAACTTTTGATCAGATTAGAGCTACATGACATTTTTCACTTTGAACTAATGCATTCATGACACGAAACTTGGAAACCTTAGGTGAAAGGGTGAATGTATTTTGCATCTGTGAGGGATGTGAATGTCTGGGGAATAGAAGTTAAACTGTGATAGGTAGAATTTCTAAAATGGTCTCCAAACATGCTGTACCCTTATCTCTGGAACCTGTTAAGCTGATAAGACATTCCTGTGATTACATTGTTACATGGCAGTCATATGACTTTAAAGAGTGATATGGTTTGGCTCTGTGTCCCCACCAAAATCTCATGTTGAATTATAATCCTGAGTGTTAGAGGTGGGACCTGGCAGGAGGTTATTGGATCATGGGGAAGGTTTCTAATGGCTCAGCACCATCCCCCAAGTGCCATTGCATGAGAGTTTCCATGAGATCTAGTTGCTTAAAAGTATGTAGCACTTCCCCCTGCTCCTCTCTCTCTCTCTCTCCCATTGGCCATGTGAAGATTGTGCCTGCTTCCACTTCCACCATGATTGTAAGTTTCCTGAGGCCTCCCCAGAAGCAGAAGCCTGCACAGCCCACAGAACCATGATCTGATTAAACTTCTTTCTTTATAAATCACCCAGGTCATTAATTATACACTGCAAGAACAGACTAATACAAAGGCTGTGCTTTCCTGAGTGCACCAGATCTAATCACATCACTCCCTCAGTGTCAGAGATTTCTCTAGTGGGTAGGAAAAAAAAAAGTCAGAGAGAGGATAGGAGCTGCAGAAGAATTCCATGGGCTGTTGTTGGTTGGAAGATGGGAAAAGTGAGAAAGAATGCAGGTGGCCTCTGGAGTCAGGGTGTCTCCTGGCTGAGAGCCAGGAGCACTGAAAAAGGGATCTCAGTCCTCCACCCACAAGAAGAGGAATTCTGCCGATACATCTGTAGTAAACTTGGAAGAGTAGCCTGATCTCTGGATGAAAAACACAAGGCAGCCCATAACTGGATTTCAGCCTCCTAAGACCCTGATCAGAGAACCCAATCTTTCCTGATTTCTGTGGTTTCAAACCACTAACTTGTTATAATGCGTTAATAGGTAGCAACAGAAAACTAGTTACAGGTGCCTATCTGTACTCTTTTTATATTTTCACATACATGTATGCTAATCCCTATAGGCACAAAAAAGAAAAAAAAAAAGCAAGGGACTACATTAAAATGTTATACTTACCTTTGTGGGAGCACTGTAAGGGCTGTTCCAGAGCCCGTGCAACTAGAAGAAGATAATGAAGGGCATTTCAGGCAGGTGAGAAGTGTCTTTTCCATGTTACCAATCCAAATTCTGAAAGAAAAAAAGATGGTAAAATATTTAACTCCCAGCCAGGTGTGGTGGCTCATGCATGTAATTCCAGTATTTTGGGAGGCTAAGGTGCGTGGATCACCTGAGGTTTGTAGTTGGAGAGCAGCCTGACCAACATGGAGAAACTCTTTGTCTACTAAAAATACAAAATTTGCCGGGCGTGGTGCTGCATGCCTGTAATCCCAGCCAACTCAAAAGGCTGAGGCACAAGAATCACTTGACCCTAGAGGTAGAAGTTGCAGTTAGCTGAGATTGCACATAGCACTCCAGCATGAAGGCTCATGCCTCCAATCCCAACACTTTGGGAGGCTGAGGAGGGTAGATCACCTGAGGTTGGGAGTTCAAGACCAGCCTTACCGACATGGAGAAACCCTGTCTCCACTAAAAATAGAAAATTAGCTTGGCATGGTGCTGCATGCCTGTAATCCCAGGTACTCAGGAGGCTGAGGCAGGAGCATTGCTTGAACCCAGGAGGCAGAGGTTGCAGTGAACTGAGATCATGCCATTGCACTCCAGCCAGCACAACAAGAGTGAAACTCCGGTTCAAAAACAAACAAATGTAACTCTGCATAACATTATCTGCAAATTCATCATCTACATTTCTAATAGAAGGATTTTTTTTTTTTTTTTTTTAGCGCTTTCACTTGTGCCCACTGGACAAGGTTTGATTGCAACTATCTGCTACCAGCATAGACGAACCAATTCAAGGAGAGCAATAAATGGGACTAACTACTAAGTTCCCATAAAGAAAGTCCTTAAGAATAAAATATTTCCTCTAGTTGACACAAGATTAAGACAATGGTCCATTACATAAAATCCCAATCTAATAAAAGCTGAAATGTAATGTTGTCTGTTTCCCAAATTTTAATTTTGTTCAGGCTCTGTCATGGTGACCAGGGATTGGAAAATGACTGCAAAGAGCCTCTGGGGAATCTGGGGAGGGAAGAAAGGTAGTCTGTATTCTAAGAGGGGACTGAGGTGATGGCTACAAAATTCTACATATCTACGGAAATTATTCAATTCTACATTTGTGATTACTGACTTTCATTACAAGTAACTTGTTCAATAAAATTTCTGGTTTCTACTCCAACCTGCAAGGAGCCAGGAGGTCACCACTTGTCCTTACAACAAGAAAAAAGCTGAACAAACTGAAAATTATCAAATCTTATTAGCGGGCCTAGAAGAGAGGTCACAGGGCAAATTGCCATGCTGAAAACAAGACAGACAGGCAAATACAAGGAACAGAAGCTGCTGAAGCCAGCACTTAAATGGTACTGACAGATTACTAGAAACTGAGGGTGGCCTGCCTTGAGCATTCAAAACTCCTTGGGGCCCAGATTTAGTGGGGATCTCACATTTTTCTAAGTTTTATCACCTGGAGCCCAACCAGGTTCTCATAGTAAAGATCAGAAGAAAAATGCCCACAGAACTGACACTGCCGACTTCAGCACTAATTATAAAGCTACAGTAACCAAACAGTGTGGAAATTGGTGAAGAAAGAAAAAAAGCAGACAAATAGGTCACTAGAAAAGAATACAGAGCTCGGAAATAGACTAACCTTTGAGAAAGGCACAAAGGCAATTTAACAGGCAAAGGATAGTCTTTTCAACAAATGGTGCTAGAATGACTAGATATTCACATGTAAAAAATAAATAAATCTAGACACAGATTTTACACCTTTCACAAAATGGATCTTACACTTCAATGCAAGGTACAAAACTGTAAGACTCCTAGAGGATAACATAGGGGAACATCTAGGTGACCTTGGGTATAGTGATGACTTCTCAGATACAGTGTCAAAAGCACAACCCAGGAAAGAAAAAATTGATCAGTTGGACTTCATTAAAATTAAAAACTTCTGCTCTGGGAAAGACATTGTTAAGAAAATGAATAAACAAGTGATAAACTGGGAAAAAATATTGGCAAAATACAGCTCTGATGAAAGACTGGTGTCCAAAATACATAAAGGACTCTTAAAACTCAATAATAATAAAGCAAACAACCCAATTTAAAAATGGGCAGAAGATCTGGATACTCCACCAGAAAAGACATATGGATGGCAAATAAGCATAGGAAAAAGATGCTCAAAATCATGTGTCACTAGGAAATTGCATATTAAACCAAAGAGATGCCACTACACTATAATATATACCTAATAGAATGGCTCAAATCCAAACAAGTGACAATACCAAAGGCTGCCAAAGTTGCAGAGCAGCGGGAACTCTCATTCACTGCTAGTGGAAATGCCAAATGCTAGTCACTTTGGAAAACAGTTTGGCAGGTGGTTTTGTTTTGTTTTGTTTTGTTTTTGTTTTTGTTTTTTGCAAAGCTAAAAATAGCCTTGCCACATAATCCTGCAAATAGCAGTTTTAGGTATTTACCACAGTAATGTGAAAACATGTTCACTCAAAAACTTGCATCCAGGTATTTACAACAGTTTTCTCATACTTGTCAAAAACTGGAAATAACCAAAATGTCCTTTACTAAGTTAATGGCTAAACAAACTGTGGTATATCTGTGCAACAGAATATGATTCCGTTATAAAAAGAAATGAGCTATCAGGCCATGAAAAGACATGGAGGAATTTTAAATACATAATGCTAGGAAGAAACTAGTCTAAAAACTCTACACACTGTATGATTCCAACACTAGGACATTCCAGGAGAGTCAAAATGGTAGAGATAGTAAAATGATCAGTGATTGCCAAACGTGGAGGAGGGATTAATTGGTTGAACACAAGGAGGTTTTCAGTAGTGAAACTCTTCTGTGTGATACTGTACTGAGGATTCATGACACTAGGTAATTGTGAAAACCCACAGAACTATAAAACTCAAAGAATGAACCCTAACGTAAACTATGGAGTTTAGTTAATAATAACATACCAATATTGATTGATCAATTGTAAACATCTATCACACTAATGCAAGATACTAATGATAGAGGAAATTGTGTTCCAGAGGACAAGAGAGAATAGGGGAATTCCCTGTGCTATCAGCTCAATTTATCTGTAAACCTAAAAGTACTCTAAAAAATAATATCTATTAAATTTTATTAAAATTCTGACATGACAGCCTCAAATCAAAATGTTGGTGGCATCCTGTTACTGTGTGGTTAATAATGGGCATTGGGGTGGATCAACCTGGAGTCAGAACGGTCAGAGATAGCAATGCCTGTGCCTTCAACCTCTGGCTCTGCGGGTGTCCCTGGAATCCAGAGAGCAGATCAGTTGGCTTGAGACAGCCTCAGTGCTCCAGATAGTGCAGGCTTCTGGTAAGGACAGGGAAAAATCGTCTCAGGGCAGTAATATGGCTGATATAGATTTTATTTTGGACGTGGGTGAATCTTGCAGTCTAAAAAGTATTTAACTTAGAAGACAGATACTCTCTGCTCATGATGTTAAGAACAAATTTAGAACTGTTGTTAAACTTACATCTTTATTTCCCTAGCTGGCCAGGACCTCATCAGTAGCTACTGATGTCACTAGTGTCCTCTGATCACCTTGGCAGTGATAACTGTTTTGACCCAACAGAAAACTGAGGTGTTGCTTGTACCTAAGATGCTGACACCTGGCAGAAATCCAGGGTCACTGTCCCAGAGCAAGTCAGCCAGCTGTTGATTAACAACCAGAAGGGGGACCTGGTCATCCACTGAGGTCATCTCCATGCAGCATGAGCCACTTGCTCTAATGAAGCCACCATCACTACATTTCTCATAACTCGCTATTCACTAGACTGAGAGTTCTGTGAAAGCTGAGATCATATCTACTCATCTCTGTGTTCATGATTCCCAGCTTAGGGTCTGGCACTAAGGAAGGTCTCAGCAGTGTTCACTGAAGATAGGATAAAACTGACTATAGATATCCAATCCAATCACCAACAATCCTCTCCAAAATGTCCTACCAGGGATGCTATAATTTCTCCCAAGATGCAGCAAGCCCCCGTCCTACACCTGTAGACCCCTGCTCTACACCAGTCACATCCCAGGATCTTCTGTGGGACACTGGAGGAAAAACGGGACTACTCTGAAGAATTCCTCTTATGGTTCCCCTTGTCATTAGGAGCAATGTCTTCACCTACACTCCCATCCTCTGGGCTGCCATGACACACCACTTTCAGAGAACTACTATATTTTCTTGAAATCATGTCATTGTGTTCTTTCTCTCATGAGCTTGAGTTGCTTGGGGAAACACTACTATTTGAACCCCAAGTACACCCAGTAAATACTCATATCATATAGAGACCTTCCTCAACTGAAAGTGCAGAGGAATAGTGTAAGTATCACTGCTTCAGATACTGGCAAGAAACACTTACTCTGGCACCTGACCTAGGGCAGAGCTGTTTAATGTAAGAATAGACATCTCCAACCCTTCTCCAAGCATGGTTCTTCTCTAACCCACACTGACCTGAACAGCATCCACTGCTATGGCAGCCCCGAGGTCGAGGCTCCTAGGTCTGGGGTGGGGCTCAGGGCCAAATCCTCCCCCTCTTGGAGTTGGTGCTGCCTCTCACTATAAACCAGCTCTGATCCCCCCTTTGGCTCTTCCTCACCAGGGTCAGGAGACTCCTGTGGATTAAGTGTCTTGCCCAGTCCCCGCTGCTCAGCATGCGCTGCCCCTCGAGTGGCTGAATGATCACAGGCCCATTGCCCATTCCCCTGAGGCTTCTGGCCCAGTTTGTCCTTATTCTCCCCTGCTTTGTTTCTCACCTGTTCTAGCGCTGACTTGTCCTTTACAGGTTCTTCTCTTTTCCAAAACCTGCTGACTTTCTTCCATCTGTTCCCTCAGTTCTCAGCTTCCCAGGTGTGAACTCAGCTCAGGCTCTGAAGGAGAAACACAGGGGCCAGAGTCAGGAGTCAGACCCAGAGAGGTCAGAGGCAGGTTAGAGGTCCAGGCAGTGTTAAAGACCATCTCAGTCCCTCAAGGACTCAGAGAAAACTAAGCAGGAAGGGACCTCAGAGAGGTACAATTAGCACCTACTTTACTGATGAGAAAACTCAAGTCCAGAAAGACTAAGACTCTCCCAGGTTCCCTCATCACCCAGTGGCAGCAGATATACCACGAAAGCCTTGGCTTCACCCTCCCTGTGCAAAGCAGGTAACTCATCCTCCAGAAACTCGCTGCTGCCTTTCAGAAAACTTTAGATCAAATACAGCAATTTCACCTTGCAAACAGAGTAAAAGGGTCTTTCCTTGGACAATTCTTTATCATGGTTCTATAGGCCTATTACTTACTCCCAGTCTGTTGTCATTCACTGGCTAGCAGTTTGGGGCAGGGAGCATGTGAGGATTAAACAGTGGTTAACACAACCCTGCTTTCCCAGTCTGGGCGTTCAGCTCCTCCATGCTTCCTCAGGGAGTTTCCTCTGCTGTAACTGCTGGAGAGTCCAGGCCCTCATGTGGGTCATTTCTCCATGAAGATCCCTGTTATTTTCTTCCTCTCCTGGAGATAGAGAGGGCACAGAATGGCTCTGGGTCTCCACAGTCTTAGGTTTTCTCCTGAGCCAGCCAGGGCAGCTGAAAGCAATCATGACTGAGAGAGGTTAGGACAGTGAAGACGATCTCAGAGGAGCACGGGCTCACAAGGACAGCCCCTCGTGGAGACAGTCAGGACCCTGACACGGGCACTATCTGACCAACTCTGCTGGGGGCGATGGACCAAGGATTAAGCAGAGGATGCTGCCATGAGGAGAAAGGGGAAGAACCAAAGGAGTAGGGGAAATAAGATAGACAATAATGGTTTCAAGAAATGCAGAGCAAAGATCCCAGAAGCAAAGTCCCACAGGATGGAGGGTCAGTCTCAGGCTGTGGATCCTACTTAAGTACCTCCTGCTGGATTTTGCCCAGCTCCATTTCCAAACTATTTTGGATTGGTGACTTTTTTCTCCCTTCCATGGTCCTTCTTTTTGAACTAGAATCACTGTAATTGTTATTCTGTGCCTGTCCCGCCATTCCACATTAGGAGCAGATAAGCAGTTTGTTCAGTTTCACAGGTCGACAGACGTAAGGCAATTATGTCAATAATCTGTACTTAATGGACACCCTCAGAAGCCTCATTGACACCTGGTGTGGATGTTTTAGATAAGATTTTAAACTTTGGATCTGATGTGGCCTATGTGACATTTTTCATGTTGAACTAATGCTTTAATGACATGAAATTTGGAAACTTTAGAGGAGAGGATGAATGTATTTTGCAGATGGGGGAATGTGAGTGTCCAACTGTGGTAGATGGAACTTCTGAAACGGTCCCCAAACATGCCATACCCTTGTCTCTGAAGCCTGTTAAGGTGATGAGACACCACTCCTGTGATTATGTTTTTATGTGACAGTTACATGACCTGAAGATGATGAGGTTACCTGCATGAAGTGGATTGAATCACATCACTCCATACATGACAGAGCTTTCTGTGGCTGGTTGGAGAAGATGAAGTCAGAGAAGGAAGGAGCTTGAGAAGGACTCCATGAGTTGTGATTGGTTGAAAGATAGAAAAGACAGGTAAAGAGGAAAGCAGGTGGCATCTGAAGTCAGAGTATCTCCTGGCTGACAGCCAGCACAGAAAAAGGGCCCTCAGTCCCCCACAAACAAGAATAGAAACATTTTCCAATATCTGCAGTGAACTTGGAATAAAAGCTTGAGCTCTAGAGAAAAAGCATAGCTAGCCCATTTCTGGATTTTAGCCTCACATGACCCTGATCAGAAAACCCAGGAAGGAAGGAAAAGAAGGAAAGAAGGGAGGGATAGGGGAACAGATAAACTTACATGAAGATGAGGAGATCCAAGGAAACTTACACCAGCGATATGTTCAATTAACAGGAACACGCTAACTAGTTATTAGAGAGACACACTACTATAAATCCATATACTGTTTCCATGGCAGACAATCATTCCTGCTTCTCTGAAACACTTTCTGTCTCCGCCTTGCTGTTGTTAGAGACACTGAGTCTTCCCTTTGGACAAGTTCTGGCACCCACAGGAATGAGATGAGACAGTGAACCCCAGAACACCAGGCCACAATGTTCCCTGCTGCTCCTTGTCCACTCCAGAAGCTGCCCAGCTGCAGGGGAATGTGAGCCTCAGCTCCTGGGTCTGACATCATCCCTTTGCCTTTCTCACTGGGCTTCTCTCCTTGCACTGGCTCCCACTCCCCCAGGAACTGGCAGGTGACCATGTGAAAAGAACACAAACAGGCCACGCCCCTTTCTTTCTCCTCTCAATGCCTGCAGTGGTGGGTTCCATGGGGTAGTGATCTGACATTTACTCATTATGGTGCCCCTAGCCCAGAGCAGGGCCTGGCACCTAATAGCCACCATGTGAATGCTCAGTGAAAGAAGGTGACCACCACAAGGTCATGAGGAACCAAGAATTCTACTGTGGCCCATCAATTTTAAGTCCTATACAATTCTAGAATGGGAAATGTGAAAGGCCTTCAAAAGTGGCCACTCTCTGAAACCATTATACTGGCAGCTGAGCCATGTTTCCCCATCCTGGAAACATCTAGAGGGCACCGCCTAAATCCAGACACATCTCCCCACACAGGACAGTTCAGGAGCCTTAGCCTGGGAAATGTGGTGGACAGGGAGGGGGGAATCACGAAAGTTGAAGAGGTGAAAGCAGGTGAAAGGGAACAGCAAGGTGGAAACAGAGAGAGAGATGGGGATGGAGACTGGGGGATGAGAGGGGAAGAGAGAGGAGAGGGACGCAGATCCAGCCACTGAGGAAAAGGCCTGAAGAGAACACTGTCCTCTCCTGAAGTCAAATAACTTCCACCTGACCACGCACTGCAGCTCGTGGGTGGCACATGCGGGTCATGCTGCAATGTTTAGGGCCTATGGAATCTTCCCTTCTCATCCGAATCGTAATGGAGAGAGGACTCTCTGACCCCATCCAGCTGGCAGTGCCTCGTGATTTTTACCTGTTAGATCTGGCAGCTCTTCATGTCAGCCCACACAGCATGAGGCTGCTCTTGGTGAACCGAATGGGGAAGATTCTACATCAGTGCCTCGGAGAGTCCACTGGAAGCCCTGGACAGCAGGAGTCAGTGGTGCCCCAGCATGGAGGCCGAGAGCACACAGCACTGAAGCTCCAGACACCCTCAGGAGGACAGTAAAGGACAATGTGCTGGTGAGAGCCTGGGTCAGCAGGAACCTCCGCCTGGGTCTGAACATGATTGGCCTTCATACGAGCTATGACATAAAAGAGAGAAATCAAGGTTAACATTAAGATTTGGGGCTTGCGGAACTTGAAGGATGGAACTGCCATTTGTTGAGACTGGGAAGACTGAGAAAGGAGCACATTGAAAGGCGGTGAGGAACTAGAATTGGCTGGGTTTCTGTCATATGCAATCAACAGTCCTGACCAGCCTGGGCAACATAGTAAGACCCTGTCTCTGAAAATAAGTTAGCCAAGCATGGTGGTGCACACGTGCAATCTCAGCTACTCGGGAGGCTGAAGCAGGGAGATTCCTGAGTAGCCAGAGAAGTTTTCACAAAATAAGTAATATTTGGGGCAGATCTTAGTGAACAGGAATTCCATTCTTTCTGTTAGGAAATTAAGAGAGTGTGGGTGTGGTTAGTTAATGATGATTGAACTATCTTTGGAATCTCATCCACTGGTCTATCTGGTCTATTTATATATGTATATTCTATCTGCAGTCTCACTGAGCTTTGCTAATTTACGTTGCAGTAACAAAAGCCCCAAAATCTTAGCAGCTACACATACAAAGGTCTATTTTCATTGACATTTCCTTTCATGGCAGGTTAACTGTGACTCTATTCTATACAAGCTATTTTATTTGTTAGACAGTGAAAGCTGTGATACTTAGAGAATTGTTGAATGTGGTTCATTCATTCATTTAACAACTATTTATTGAATATCTGTTTCATACCAGGCAAGGTCAGGCACTGAGAATACAGTAGTAAATAAGAAACAAGATCTCTAATTTCCACAAGCTTATTTTGAAAATGAGATTAAACACAAAATAATCATAACAATATTACATTCATAAATAATAAATATTTTAAATTAGAAAAATATAAAATTATTAAAACTAAAATGGCCAGGAGTGATGGCTCACACCTGTAATACCAACACTTTGGGATGCCAAGGTGGGAGGATCATTTGAGCCCAGGAGTTTGAAAACAGTCTGGGCACCATAGGAAGACCCTGTATACAAAAAATAAAAACTGAGCCTGGCATGGTGGTGCATGCCTGCAGCTACTTAGAAGGCTGAGGTAGGAGGACTGCTAGAGCCTGAGAGGTCAAAACGGCAATGAGCCATGATCATACCACTGCACCACTGCACTCCAGCATGGGCGACAGAGCGAAACCTTGTCTCAAGAAAGCAAAGAGAAGAAGATATGTTCAAACTATATGCAGGAGAAAAAAGAAGGAAGAAAGAAGAAAAGAGGAAGAAGAAGAAGAAGAAGAAGAAGAAGAAGAAGAAGAAGAAGAAGAAGAAGAAGAGAAGAAGAAGAAGAAGAAGAAGAAGAAGAAGAAGAAGAAGAAGAAGAAGAAGGAGGAGGAGGAGGAGGAAGAGGAGGAGGAGGAGGAGGAGGAGGAGGAGGAGGAGGAGGAGGAGGAGGAGGAGGAGAGGAGGAAGAAGAAGAAGAACAAAGAAGAAGAAAGAAGAAGGAGGAGAAGGAGGAGAAGAAGAAAAGAAGAAGAAGAAGAAGAAGAAGAAGAAGAAGAAGAAGAAGAAGAAGAAGAAGAAGAAGAAGAAGAAGAAAGAGGGGTGAAAGAAGAAGAAGAAGAAAAAGAAACAATTTCATTGATGTAGTCCTGAAACTATTATGTAGAATACTATTGTCTACATTACATCACGTCAGTCCTTTAATGGCTTAACAATTAGATATGATCCATAAAATTTTCCTGGTAATTAGGTATACTTAAGAACAATTAAGTATAGAGTTACTGCCTTGACAGGAAGATGGTAAAATTTTTTAAAAGACAAATAAATAAATAAAATAATAAAACCTGTAGCTGTGTGAGTCTCAAATAACATCTAATTGAAGTCAGTGAACATCTAGCAATCATTCTGAACACATAATTCTCTTAATACATGTTGCCTAAACTCCCAACAGATCTGACTTACCAACACCTGTATGTAGCCAAAAACTGACAATCATTTATAAATTATCACCTATGACTCCATCTTCTCTACCCACTTAAAAACATTTTACATCTTTATTTATGATTTTTTGTACAGATGGGATCTCACTATGTTGCTCAGGTTGGTCCAGAAACAGACCCACACTGATTTCATAAATCAGATGATCATACAGCCATCTGATTTATGAAAAAAAGTGCCACACAGTCCAGAAGGACAAGGATGTCCCGGTCAATATATGGTGCTACATTAAACAGTCACATCCATGTATTTTTAGTAGAGATGGCTATTTTTTAGTAGAGTAAAAAGTGAATCATGGCTGGGTGGGGTGGCTCACACCTGTAATCCCAGCACTGTGGGAGGCTGAAGTGGGCAGACTACTTGAGCCCAAGAGTTTGAGACTAACCTGGGAAAATGTTCAATGCCCATCTCTACAAAAAAAAATAAATAAATAAAATAAAATAAAATAAAATAAATATAATTAGCCAGGCATGGTAGCACATGCCTATGGTCTCAGGTACTCAAGAAGCTAAGGTGGGAGGATCGCTTGATCCAGGAGGTGAAAGTTGCAGTGAGCTGAGATTATGCCACCACACTCTAGCCTGGGAAATAGAGTGAAAGTCTGTCTGAAAAAAAAAAAAAAAAAGCATAAACTAAAATAAAATTGCTATGAGGTTAACACAGAAAAAAATGTGTTCATATTCTTAGGTTAGGCATTGATTAACAGGACACAAAAAGCAGTCACCATAAAGGAAAAGATTGATCAAGTATAATTTCATTAAAATTAAGAAACTCAGGCTGGGTACACTGGCTCATGCCTGTAATCCCTACACTTTGGGAGGCCAAGGCAGGTGTATCACTTGATCCCAGGAATTCCAGACCAGCCTATGTAACATGTTAAAACCCCATCCCTACTAAAAATACAAAAAGAGCTGAGCATAATGGTGCTCCCCTGCAGATCCCAGCTACTTGGGGGCTCAGGCAGGAGGATCACCAGAGCCTTGGGAGGTCGAGATTGCAATGAGCTGTAATTGTGCCATTGCACTCCAGCCTGGACAACAGAGTGAGATCCTGTCTAAAAAAGAAAAAAAAAAAAATAGAGAATCTCCATTCATTTAAAAACACCATTAAAAGAGTGAAAAGGCAAGCTACAGTTTGAAAAAAGAGAAATGCAATACGTATATATCCTAGAAAGGACACATAACCAGAATAAAGTGTTACAAATCAACAGAAAAACAAGCATATCCTGAAAACAGGATACAGAGATTTAACAGGCACTTCACAAAAGAGGACATATAAATGGCAGTAAAAAATACTCAACCTCAATACCAGGAAAAGGCAAAATGAAACCACACTGATACATTACTGCACCTCTACTCCAATGGCAAAATAACTTTGAACTGACAAGCATCAGCAAGGATGTGGGATAAGCAGAATATTCCCCGATAAGTTTTACAACCACTTTGGGAAAATGTTCAACAATATCTGATACCTCTAAAACCAACAATGTGACTCTTACATATATACCCCAATCTAGCAATGTTCTATTTCTTCATCTGTGGTGAATTTTACTTAGTATAAATTTAATACCTGTACTTTTTTTTTTTTTTTAGGTTCTCCCTCTGCCATCCAGGCCTGCGTGCACTGGCAAGATCACTGCTCACTGTAATCTCAGCCTCCCAGGCTCTGATAGATCCTCCCATCTCAGCCTCCCAGGTAGCTAGGGACACACCACCACAGACAGCTAATTTTTGTATTTTCAGTAGAGATGGGGTTTTGCCATGTTGCCCAGGCTGGTCTGGAACTCCTGGGCTCCAGTGGTCTGCCCACCTTGGCCTTCCAAAGCGCTGGGATTACACGTGTGATCCACTGCCCCCCCCCCGACCACCTGCACATTTCAAATTGTCAACTTCTTCCACAGACTTCTGTAAATTTTCAAAGACTTCTTTGACACAAAGTTCTCAGAAATCTTAAAGCTAGCATTTTAGAATAGAAAACCGAGCTGCTGGTTCACAGGTGAAATTTTACCAATAAAATTTAACAACAAAAGAAAGCTACTAACGCGTATCAGCTCAGAACAAAGCTTTAAAACGACCAGCAGATCAGTTTAACTTCCTCGAGCACTGGGAGTCATTCCTTCGGGTGAACAACACTGTACCCCAAAGAAATGATAGCACTTCAAGAAAAGACTTCCTGTGGAAAGCAGCTTTACCAGCAAAAAAAAAAAAAAAAAAAAAAAAAAAAGGAAAGCGAGGACACCACTCCAAAAGTCTTGCTGCGCTTCGGTGAAAGGACGCCCGGTGAGATCATCTGAGAAGCCCCAAAGACCCGCTCCCGCCAGCGGGATTCTTCCCGGCGCCCCGAGAGGAGGGCTGCGGCGGCCGCGGGGAGAGGAACCCGGCGCAGGGACTCCAGCCCGGCGGCCGCCCCGGCCGGCTAGCCCAGCAAACGCTGCGGAGGCCCCCGCGCGCGTCAACCCAGCTGCGCGCCGGGGTCCCGAACTCCCCGCCCGCGGTCTGGCGCGGCGCCCTCACCTCACAAACGCTGGTGGACTTCCCGGCAAACCTCCACTTCCCACAGGCATGGCGGCCGCCACGCCCCGCGCCTCCGCCCTCCGCAGCCCGCCCGCCTGTCCTGCGTTTCCAGAAGCGCCGCACTCACTGAGCGGCTCCCAGCGGCGGCGCCACCCTCCCCCCTCCCCCCTCCCCCCTCCCCCCTCCCCCCTCCCCCCCTCCCCCCTCCCCCCTCCCCCCCTCCCCCCTCCCCCCTCCTCTTCCACGTCCCCTCCTCTTCCACGGCCTGGGCACAGGCGGCTTCTGCCACCGCGGTCCCCTCACCCACGCGGAGGCGTCAGAAGCTGCGGACACTGCTCGCTTCAGGGCTTTGCTCAGCTGCAGCTGGTGACCTCCAGAGAGGGGGCCTCTGATGTCCCGCTGGGGCATGTTCTGAAGACCGCGAAGGGGGAAGAGACCCACTGAAAGCCCGTCTCCCAGCCTCACCTCCACCCTCCCTGTCTCCAGAGCTCCGAGTTCAGCATATACAGAAAGCGGCGTGTCCCCTCTCTAGGGAGAGCAGGGTTGGGGGCTGGAGGTCTGGCTGGTCTTGATCCGAGCATTCTCCCAGCCTCCTGGCTTCAGACCCCAGCACGGCGGGGTCTGCTGCCTGCTCCCTCTTTCCTGCTTCCAGACCCGGCCTGCTGCTTCTTCCTCCTCCCTCCCTCCCTGCCCTGCAGAGGCTTTCAAAGTAGATTAGAAATAAACAGTGTCGCACAAGGAAGCCTCTAGTTCTTTGAGTCAACTTTGATGAGGAGGCTCCAGAAAGCCTTTGCCATGCTGTGTGGAATTTTAAATCTGAGAGCTGGTGTCCTCGCCCTGTTTGTCCAGTCTACATTTCTAGGTTATATTGTGTCACAATCAGTGTCATTTGCTTTTGCTTCTCCTGCATTGTGGGGTTTTACTTCTCTGGGGTTGCCAAAAACAAAATTGACCATCTCAGTCCTTGTCGCTAACACAGGAAAAGCATTACTGGGGGGAGGGCCCGGTTCCGCGGTTGAGGAGCTAGTTCTGGGTCCCGGAGCCCTTATCTGCCACCCACAGATCCAAGGCAGAGTCCGAGGCAGCAGGGTGGGCTCGGAGCGTGCATCTCGGCAGCTCGAGCTCAAGCGGACGTTGCTGCCTCTGCCTGGGGGCTCTAAAGTTTCATTTTTATATGACCCACAGGGCCCAGACTGGAGGATAATTAGCAGAGCCCTGGGCATGGGCGGCACCTGGCCCTTGAGGGACGATGATGAAAATATTCCTTATTAGCATAACACTGAGCACAGGCTGTGTGACAGTGTGCCAGAGGAACTGCACACATCCTTTCAGAAAAAGTCCATAACACAGAGAAAGCGCCGTTCCCAACCTAGATTTTTAACTTGTTGAACAGCTGTCTAAATGGGTCATCTCGGCTATCCTCCACTCAACATGACCACGTCCGCCCCTCCACCACCACCACCACCACCATCACCACCCCTCTCCCCACCTCCTCAGTCTTGTTAGTCCTTCCTCCTACTATTCAGGATGAAATGAAACCCTCTGTCCAGACTCATTTCATCTGCTCCCCACCCCTCTCAGGCCGGCCAACCTTGCTTCTGGAACAGGTGAGCACGGGTTCCCAAGGCACTTTCTAAGCACCCTGCAGGCGCCTCCCAGGAGTGGTCAGTGGTCAGTGGTTAATCAGCTAATGAAGCTGCATAAGATATGACCCTTGTTTACTGCAGAATGCCCAGAGCTGGCAGGATGTCTGAAATGCAGGAGGTACCCGAAATGTATTTACTGAGGCAATGATGATGGACAAGAGGAACCCAGAAAGCAAGGCAGAGAGGGCCCCTGAGGTGGAAGGGGGTCCCCTGAGGTGGAAGGGGGGCCCCTGAGGTGGAAGGGGGGCCCCTGAGGTGGAAGGGGGGCCCCTGAGGTGGAAGCGGGGTGTGGCTGGGAGTCTGTAGAGGAAGAGGGATAATTTCAAGGTTCCTGTCTGGGAGAAAATAAACAGGTTTATAGTTAGCTGAGAGAAAGATGGGAATGTGTCAACATTCTTAAAGAATAAAAAGTTTAGATGTGTTGATGCCAAATGTGCTCCTACTCCCAGGAGGATCCAGACAGGGCAGGGCCAGGCCTTGACAGCTCAGAAGGGACAGGTTTCCCAGCTCTGATGCTTTGCACAGTCAGGGGCTTGTGTGACCTGCCAGAATTTAGTGAAGAAACTTGCTGTGGAGCCGGAGAGCTGCAAGTTGAGGCGTGTGTGATGTGAGGGTTAAAAACCTGTGAGAACAGAATAGTTGGCTTTTCAAGAATTTTGTTGGTAGACAGGAAAGACGTGGGAGGTGTTTTTGGAGTGGCCATATGTGGTTTTATTTAACATGGGGAAGACTCGGCAGAAAGGAAAAAGGAAGAAGGTGAGTTGGCAGCATGAATAAGAGCACCCAGGAGAGGGTAAATGTGATCAAAAACCACAGTGCAGACTGCGGGGACCCCAGAAAGGCTTCCCCCAAAACCTGACCAGCAAGTGGCCTGTGCTGGCAGCTCCCATGCCCCCTCTGTCACTTCTTTACACACCTGCAAACCTGCTCTGCTCTCCAAGGCCCTCTCTATTCCGTTTCTCCCCGAATGGGCCTTCGGAATAACCCTCTGCTGGCCCCTCTGCCTTAGGAATCATTTTCAATAATGGGCCCACCTGGAAGGACATCCGGCGGTTTTCCCTGACCACCCTCCGGAACTACGGGATGGGCAAACAAGGCAACGAGAATCGGATCCAGAGGGAGGCCCACTTCCTGGTGGAAGCGCTCAGGAAGACCCAGGGTGTGTATCTGCTGCCCAGCAGGGGCCATCCTCATGCAGGCCAGGGGTACGGGGAGCCCCGGCCGGGACCCCTAGACCACATCTGAACTACAGGGACCTACGGACTAGGAGAGGGTCTCATGAGTCCCCAGACACTGTGTTTACAACTCTGGTTTCCAGCCACACAGTTCAGGGAGCAGGTGTAGCCATTAAGCACGTGACTCATATCCTAAATACTGTCACAAAGTGAAGAAGACCCAAACAGATTCAGACATTCGCTATCTTTTGTAGATTACCAGTTTTCAGGGTGCCTTCTCACAGGCCTGGGTGAGCCCCAGAAGGTGACTGAGTGGGCGGAGAAGCCCCCGTGTCTCCTTGCGCCCATCCCCTGACGGCCTGTCTGCCTGTTTTCCAGGCCAGCCTTTCGACCCCACCTTCCTCGTCGGCTGCGCACCCTGCAACGTCATAGCTGACATCCTCTTCCGCACGCGTTTCGAGTACGATGATGAGAAGTTTCTGAGGTTGATGCATTTGTTTAATGAGAACTTCTACCTGCTCAGTACTCCCTGGCTCCAGGTGAAGCCATGTTCCTTTTTCATCAATCATCAATTGTACACTTTACATTAGAAAAAGAAGGAAAATTCAGGTTATATGTGATAGGACTGCAAAAGCCAGAGAACATAGCTTCAAGGAGAGCCCAAATATTCTTCCCAAAGACATATCTGGGGTCCTATGCACCCTTTGCTAACCTTAGAATACGTATCGACCTCTGTGTGCACATTTGCACCACAGAATGTGCACTGCTGAGGAGAATGGTGCCCAAGAAGGACACTGTTGACCCAAAATATTCCAAATAAACAATTATTTCAGCCACAAATTCAGGTTTGGAGAAAGTTGTTGGTCCAACATACACAATTATGTTGCATCCGGAAAAAAATAGTAAAATATTTTTCTCTCCCTAGCTTTACAATAATTTTTCCAGCTATCTACACTACTTGCCTGGAAGCCATAGAAAAGTCATAAGAAATGTGGCTGAAATAAAAGAGTATGTGTCTGAAAGGGTGAAGGAGCACCATCAATCTCTGGACCCCAACTGCCCCCGGGACCTCACTGACTGCCTGCTGGTGGAAATGGAAAAGGTAGGCTCAGCCCTTGCAAGAGGCGGGCTCTCCGGGGCGGGCAGGGAGCGTGCATTTTGGATCTGCAGTGTGACCTGAACTTGCTGGAGTGCATGGCTCCGGCCGCAGCACGCTGTCAGTTTCACACACACACCCTTCGCTTCAGCATAACCATTGGCACCAGTCAGCTGCCTTGCTGCCAAGCTGGCCTAGCAGTTCGAGGTGGCGTGGGTGGGCCCCTTAGCCCCTTCCAGGCCCTGCTGCCCAACCCTTTCTAGTCCGCAGACTTTGAGAGTTGCGTCTTGTCTGAGGAGAAGCCCCCAGCATTCCTTGTGGGCAGGTAGTCCCCATCTGTGCACAGCTTCAGGACTTCCGGGCCTCCCCAGCTTCATTCACCTGCAGCCCTCAGGATCCCCTGCCCCCTGCCCAGCATGGTAAAGTTCCTTGTCCCCTTGTCTTGTCCTTTTGTGGCTCAAGAACATGTGGATCCACACTGGTTTCCCGGGGCTGCCTGAGCATGTCCTCCACAGTTTGGCCTCTCACAGCAGCAGACACTAGCTCTGCAGCAGGAGGGTTTGCAGGAGCCCTTCAGCTCCTGCCTGAGCTGTGACCAAGGTCAGGGACATCTCACCTCTCCCAGGATGGCCTGTGTGCTACTGAGGGAAGCAGAGCCCCATCCTGCCTTCAGCAGATTTCCTGAGGCCTCAGTTTCCCTGGCTGTGAGGTGGAGATGACCCTGACTCTCACAGCTCCAAGTCACAGTTCCACTGGGGGGATCTCTTGGACACTGTCTCCTTTGTCCCTGTGGACCTGGGAGGTGGCTGGTTCTGTGCTGAAGGGAGACAAGCAGCTCCTTCTCCTCCTGCCTATCTCTGGCATCACAGGAAAAGCCCAGTGCAGAACCCTTGTACACAATGGACGGTATCACTGTGACCGTGGCTGACCTGTTCTTTGCGGGGACAGAGACCACCAGCACCACTCTGAGATATGGGCTCCTGATTCTCATGAAATACCCTGAGATCGAAGGTAGGCAGGTGACCGGCGGGACACGGACAGGTCCGGGGTGGATGGTTGGATGAATGGGTGGGTGGATGGGAGAGTGGATGGCTAGATGGGGGGATGGGTGGGTGGATGGATGGATGGATGGATGGGAGGGTGGGTGGTGGGTGGATGGATGGAGGGGTGGATGGATGTGTAGGCAAGTAGATGGATAAAAGGGTGATTGACTAGATGGGTGGATGTCCAATTGGCCAGGAGCCAATTCCTTAAATTTGTCCCATTCATGTCTTGGCAGAGAAGCTCCATGAAGAAATTGACAGGGTGATTGGGCCAAGCCGAGTCCCCGCCGTCAAGGACAGGCTGGAGATGCCGTACATGGACGCTGTGGTGCATGAGATTCAGCGGTTCATCAACCTCGTGCCCTCCAACCTGCCCCATGAAGCAACCCGAGACACCATTTTCAGAGGATACGTCATCCCCAAGGTCAAGCATGAGCCTGGAGCACACAGCATGAACACCGGCCTATCCGCTCATTGCCTTCCTGCCAGGGAGCAGGATGGGGGCCCAAAGACCCTTCCCTTTGGCAGGGGGCACTGAATGGAGGAGCTGGGCCCCACTCCCACCCTGTGGAGTGCCGCTTTCGCTGCATTGCTCACATCCATCTGGTGACCAGACAGGTGGAGGAAGTCTGCAAAAGTGCCTCCGGGGACAGTCCCTGGGACTCATGAACTCTGATGCCAGGAGCAAACAGTCACAACCAGCCCTGGAGTCAATCTTGTGATCTTATCTTCGTTTAGACCTGACCCCTGACCGCCTTCTGTGTAGTCCTTCCCTGAGCGACTCCCTCAGCTGGAAATATGCTACCGTGTATCACATAACACCCACAGCAGCATTCTTCACCGGGGGCTTCCAGATGAAAGCCCACATTTTGTTCATGTGACTCACTGAGACAATCTTTGTTTCTTCTAGGGCACAGTCATAATTCCAAGTCTGGACTCCGTTTTGTATGACAACCAAGAATTTTCTGATCCAGAAAAGTTTAAGCCAGAACACTTCCTGAATGAAAATGGGAAGTTCAAGTACAGTGACTATTTCAAGCCATTTTCCACAGGTGAGAAAGTCCAGAGGCAGCACATTCCCTTGAGGAGCAGCTCACAGGCCTCACCTCCACTGCACGTGTGCTCTGCCCTCATCCCAGGCCTGCACTGACACCCCTGTGCCCTGTGTCTATTGACAATGACACCCACATGTGCTCTTCCCTAGTCAGAGAACGTCCATAACATCTTCCAGCAGCAATCCTGGGAATGAAGTGTCGTGGGTGGATTTTTTTTCCCAAAGACTAGACGTTTTACACTATTCATTGCTAAATTCTGTTTCTATTTTAACAAGACTTAGTGAAAAGTTCTCAAAACCGTATTACCCAATTCTTCCTAATTTTAAACCAGAGCTGCTAAACAGAATCTAACATTTGGTTACCTAGAATCATCACAGGAAGCATCAAAGCCTTCCTGGGGTGTGACTCAGTGACTCTTTGAGGCACTTGTCCGCCTTCCCAGGGCCTCATCTCAGGGATTGCTGTGAACGAAGATCACACAACCAACTCTATACTTTTAACCCCCCAGTGCTGGAGCCCCAGCTTCTAACAGGGCACTACTTCCCTCCTGTAGGCATCACTGGTGAACCCTGGGGGTGCCTTCTTTACTGGGCAGAGAAGGTCTTCCCAACCTAACATAGGTTTTTGCAGTTGAGCTCTGGATGACTGAGGTTGTATGAAGCCTGGTCCCTGGATAAGTCAATGTCACTGGTATTCTTCCACTCGAGCACATTTTGCGCTGCTTTTGATGGGCCGAGGGGGTGGGCCCTGCCTTGTGATGCCGTTTGCCCACAGCCTCCCCTCCCGCTTCTGCCAACCCCACTGCTAACAGTGTCGTGTCTCTGAAACTCCCTCAGCGTCTCATCAGTACCATTGTTACTTCCAGGAAAACGGGTGTGTGCTGGAGAAGGCCTGGCTCGCATGGAGCTGTTTCTGCTGTTGTCTGCCATTTTGCAGCACTTTAATCTGAAGTCTCTCGTGGACCCAGAGGTCATCGACCTCAGCCCCGTAACGATTGGGTTTGGCCGCATTCCCCCGCATTACAAACTCTGTGCCCTTCCTCGCTCGTGGGTGTAAGGAGGGCACACTCATTCCTGAGCCCCCCACTTTCAAGCAAGTTTTCAAATTGTTTGAGGTCAGGATTCCTCAACCCCATTCCTTTCTTTGCATATGAATATTTGAAAATAAACATTTTCCTGGAATATAAACAAATCATCACATGATTATTTTATCTGTACATTAAATCATGGAATATCTTATTTGTTGAAGTGATTCTTACAGAGAGAGGTTTTTGTTTGCTTGTTTTTCTGAGATGGAGTTTCGCTCTTATTGCCCAGGCCAGATGCAGTGGCTAGATCTTGGCTCACTGCAATCTCCGTCTCCTGGGTTCAAGTGATTCTACTGCCTCAGCCTCCCGAGTAGCTGGAATTATAGGCGCATGCCACCACGCTCAGCTAATTTTTTGTATTTTTAGTAGAGATGGGGTTTCACCATGTTGGTCAGGCTGGTCTGGAACCCCTGACCTCAGGTGATCCACCCTCCTCGGCCTCCCAAAGTGCCAGGATTACAGGCATGAGCCAATGTGCCTGGCCACAGAGAGGTTTTGAATATAACTTTCATATTATTGAGAAGCTCTTACCTCTAGGATCACATCACTTCAGTGCCAGCAACATACTGAGGTGGGGAATTTGTATTAGTCGGTTTTCTCTGAAGGGGCAGAACCAATAGGACAGATGTGTACATGCAGGGAGTTTATTATGGGGAATCGACTCACACAACAGGCTGTCTGCAAGCTGAGGAGTGGACAAGCCAGTTCGAGTACCCTAACCTCAAAAGTCGGGAAGCCGACAGTGTAGCCTTCAGTCTGTGGCCGAAGGTCCGAGAGTGGTGTAAGCCCAAGAGTCTGAAAGCTGAAGAACTCGGAGTCTGATGTTTGAGGGCAGGAAGCATCCAGCGTGGGAGAAAGACAAGCCTGGAAGACTCGGCACGTCTGCTCTTCCAGCTCCTCCTGCCTGCTTTATTCTGGCCCCACTGGCGGCTGATTAGGTGATACCTGCCCAGATTGAGAGTGGGTCTGTCTCTCCCCATCCATTGACCCAAGTGTTAATCTCCTTTGGCCACACACCCACAGATACACCCAGGAATAACACTTTGCATCCTTCAAGTCGATCAAGCTGACAGTATTAGCCATCACAGAATTGTGTGAGTGCAAGGGCGAATTTCCTTTCTTACTCTGTTACCTCAGCACAGGCATCAAATGGGAACACTGATAGGTGCTGACCCTTAACACTTACAGGATATGACTTTGTTAAGATATAAAAGCCTCTAGTTAAAGGCTCTCATATGACTTTAAATGAGATAAAAGTTTAATTCAGAAATCCACAAAATTCAATTAATTAAACCCTGTTACAATAATCTCAGTGGAATCTTTCTAATCTCAAATTGGTTTCCTAACTGACCCCATTCTGTTCTTTGAAGTATACAGCTACACAAATATGTTGCTTTGCTGTATTTGGGATATCTTCCCCAAACCTAAATGTGAAGAATTTAACTGCTTCCTTCGTATGAGAATTGTTTCCTGTGTTTTTTTTTTTTTTTGTACACTAAACTTCCTGAGGCCAGGATCACATTTTCCCCTAAACTCCAAGGATGGAATAAAGGGTTGGTGCACTGTAGAGTTACAATGAATGCAATTTTATTCGGAAAAAAAAGTAAGAATTTAAAAAGTGCAACACAAGTTGAACTTTAAAAATTCGAAATAAGAAAAAAGAAGGAAATAAAAACTACAAAAAGAAACAGAAAAAAATGAAAAGTGTCCAAAACCCCACCACTCACAGGCCAGTCCCATCCAGTGCCTGCCCTCTGATATTTAGGTTTGCAGATGACATAATTGTCATCGTTTCAAAAATGAAATCATTCTACACATGCTACTTAATTTCTTTATTTTAGCAGCAATGATTGCCCATGACATTAGCTTTTTTTCTGTAATGTTTTAAACGTTTTTATTGTAAATTATTTTATATATGAAGACAAGTATAAGATAAACACAACAAACACCTGTGTACCTACCATCTAGCTTTTATATCAGATTTTCTGAGGAAACAAATTATTACAAATATAGGTAGAGACCCTTTATGTCCATGCTGATCAGGAGGGCTCAAGGCTGCTTCTCCCATGCTTATTTTTCATTGACAAACCTTGAAGCTTTGGGCCATTTTCCAATAGGAGCATTATGCCAGTATTTTACTTGCATTTCCCGCATGGGTAGTGCCGTTGAACACGTCTCCATGTGTTTATTGGTCTTGGAGTTTGTGTTATGTGAGTTACCTCTTCAAATCTTGGTTTGTATTTAGTATTGAGTTCTTTATCATTGTGAATTTGCAGGAGATTATTATAAATTGTGGATGCTAAGCCTATATTGTCATATGTATATATAATTATAATCTCTTTACCTTATCTGTGGCTTATATTTTAATGGCACTTACAATTTTATTTAACCAAAATATTCCATTGTAATGCAGCAAATGACTTTGGTTGCTGCTCAGTGAATCCAAGCTGAGTTTCAGGGTGGCTGGTACCTTCTCATCACCATTGTTATTGGTAGTAGTAAAACTGACGATTAAACAGGTTCCCAGCTGCTGTTGGTGAAAACATAGGTGATCTTCTGTTGGGAGCTGGTTAACAGTCAGAATATGTCTACATGATCAGCAGGGTATATAAGCAGCTCAGCTTACACTATACTCCTCACTACGGCTCCAAATAGAGTGTAGAGAACCAGAACAGCTCCCCCATTCTGAGGTGTTCTATGCACACAGCTGGTTTCTCATCTGAGGAAGTACATCCTGACACAACCTTGCAAGACGAAAAATACAGCTCATACCAGCCTCTCCCAATCCTTCACTGTGAGGCAGCCTGTGGCTGAGATGGTTATCCTTATCTGATGCATATCATTACTTTGTTACTGGTTCATTGTATCCTTTTCTATCAACCAACTGTAGATTCTTTTTCTTTTTTCTTTTCTTTTTTTAAGATGGGGTTTCACCCTGTTGGTCAGGCTGGTCTTGAACTCCCGACCTCAGGTGATCCACCCACCTTGGCCTCCAAAGTGCTTGGATTACAGGCATGAGCCACTGCACCTGCCCCACAACTGTAGATTCTTAAGTGATGTATTTTGTGGGTCCTTTGCTGTAGCACTGAGACATAAAGGTGATTTAAAAATATTGACCTATATCAGGCGTCCCCAAACTTTTTACACAGGGGGCCAGTTCACTGTCCCTCAGACCGTTGGAGGGCCGCCACATACTGTGCTCCTCTCACTGACCACCAATGAAAGAGGTGCCCCTTCCTGAAGTGCAGTGGGGGGGCTGGATAAATGGCCTCAGGGGGCCGCATGCGGCCTACGGGGCCGTAGTTTAGGGACGCCTGACCTATATTGTTCAACAACCACCTATGAGTGATGGACACAGGGAGGGGAGCATCACACATTGGGGTCTGTCGGGGGGAAACAGGGGAGGGACAGTGGTGGGTGGGGAGTTGGGGAGAGATAGCATGGGGAGAAATGCCAGATCTAGGTGATGGGGAGGAAGGCAGCACATCACACCGCCATGTGTGTACCTGTGCAACAATCTTGCATGTTCTTCACATGTACCCCCAAACCTAAAATGCAATAAAAAATTGACCTATATTTAGCAAACTTTTACACTCATTTAGATGTTCTGAAATTTATCTGTAGATTATTTTAGATTCATAAAGCATATAGCCATAAATCCATGTCTTAACTCTTTCACTGTATTATAGTGAACTTTCAGTGTGATAAATAGTATTTGAATATTGCAGACATCCTTGAATTATTCCCAACATGAAATTCTTTAAACATCTAACAAATAAATCTAAGGGAATTGCCTATTTACTTTCTTATGAGTTTTTTTTTTCACATGAATAGGTGTTGAACTGTGTCAAAGACCTTTTATTCTTAACTGAGTAACTGGTTGATTTTTAAAAAAAATTGTAGTGAACCAACAAAAGCTAAAAAGTTCCTTCTAATCATGGGCTTACTCAATTGCAGTTTAAAATGTGGTGTCT
Organism: Saimiri boliviensis; assembly: GCF_048565385.1. NCBI lineage: Eukaryota > Metazoa > Chordata > Mammalia > Primates > Cebidae > Saimiri > Saimiri boliviensis. Next base: position 49,237,842 of record NC_133466.1, read on the forward strand.
TCATTGCCGTTCAGTTCAACATACTTTCTAACTTCCACTTGATTTAAAAGTCATGTTGGATAGTGTATATATAAGCCAGTTTGTTTAAAAACAGGTATGATTAATGGCATCTTAGAGAACTCCTCTCTCCTGAACTGACTGAAGAATTTCTGTACTTTGCCACGTTCCATTTTTCCATGGAAATGGTGCTCTCCAGTGAGCCTCTCAACTCTGCCATGTCACTGGTCTACCCGGTCTGGGAGCCTATCAAGAAAAGAGATCTCTCTATCATTAATTCAATGTATTCTGATTCAGGAGATGCAGACTGACTCCCATCATTGGCCTTAATTGGGTCAATGCTTTTCAGTGAATTTGAAACATGCATCAGAGGCACATGATTTACATCGTAGTTGACTGACTCCCTGCACGCTGAGGACTTCTATCATGTTCCCGTCCAAAAGTGCCTTAGTTATACATTTTGTGTTTCTGAGAGCACAAACTACACAACTAACTGGTGGGGACTACCATATGGAACTGACTGATTTTGAATCCCAGCTCACTGGTTCTCATTTTTCTTTTTTTCTTTTTTTTTTTTTTTTTTTTTTGATTTCTGGGAGTCTGTAGTCCAGACCTGTAATGAAGGAATTGAAGAAATAACCACAAGGTGTGTGTATGTGTGCATGGAAGTGGGTTCCAGACCTCCTGGGCACACTGTGGGAGCATCTCAGGTGTGCGCCCCTCTGCCTGGGGACCCAGAGATGAGCAATCCGGAGACCAGGAGGTTAAGGAAGCATTTATTGAAAACCTGTGGTGTGTCTCTGGCCCAGACCAAGAGGCTGAGTTAAGCATAGGCTTCAATCAGTCACAGGAGCCTGGAGGTCTTAAGCCTGACTCCTACTCCTCAACAGTAGACTCAGCTGAGACAGGCTGTATCAAAATAGCTCCTTTATTAGCGCCTTGGGCCAAGGTCAGGGGTGGAGAGTATCCTCCTGGCCTATGAGGATAGCAAGCCCTGCTCGGTGTGCAGCTCCAGGTCTTTCTCCTCATGGGCTTTTAGGGGCTTGGAACTGGCCTGCAGGAGGTTAGTGTTCAGGATGGGAATCTACAGTCACCCCCATGGCCACACGGTCGCCTCCTACCCCATCACCACCTTGGGTGGACAGCCTATGGGAAAGCCTCTCCCCACAAACCATCCTCTGAGGAGTCCCACGACACCCTCCCTTGTCCTCCTGCCCTTCCCCCATCCCTTCAGTAGCCGTCTCTGTTCCCTGACACCCAGTTCTGGGGCTTACCACATCTCCTGGGCCAGCCTCTTCCTCTTGTGTGCTCTGGGCTTGGGCAGGGACCTGTGTCCCATGCTTTTCCAGCTCCTCCTTCAGCCTAGACAGGAAGAGGTAGGATGGGGAAGGAAGAAAGGGAAAGGGCGCCAAGAGGTTTTCAAGAGTCAGAGAGACAGAAGGTTGAGAGAGGAGATACAACACTGGTCACTTTCCTGGTGGGGGTTGAGGGGACAGGGCTTCCACGCACACCTCTGCCGCTTCTGCTGCAGTTGCTGGCACTTCTGCTGCAGCTGCTGGTGGTGCTGGGCAGCAGCTGCTAGGAGCTCCTCAGCCTTCCTGTGCTCTTCCTGAAACAGCTGCCTGGGGGGCCCAGGAGTGGGTGGTTAGCACTGGCCACTCCCTCCTCCCCCGCCTTCACCTCCACATCTTACACTGTGGCTGCTGCCTCCTGGCTGCGGAGAAAGAGGCCGTCATCAAGGGTGGAGGGGCCCTCAGCATCACACAGGGAGCACAGCTGTTGCTTCACATCTTCCAGCTTCACCTTGACCAGCTTCTCTGCAGCACGAAGGGGCAAGTGAGCACACGAGGGTATGTGAGGTCAGATGAGGGCCATCCACCTTCCCTGGCCTCACCTTCCTCGAGCAGCTCCTCCTTGCTGCTGTCCAGGGTGCAGATCTCTCTTGCTAGCCGCTCTGGCCTCTGAGGCGGGCAGAAAAGAGGTCTGTCCACACCTCTTGGCTTTCTCCCATGCCTCGAAGAAGGCTATCTGGATCTTGTTTTGTACTTGCTCACCATGGCTCACTTCCAGCAACTCTGCCCCTCTGTGTATACTAGCCACAGCCAGCCTCAGGCCCATGGCACTGGCCATTCCCTCCCTGTGCCCTTCTGTCACCCTACATCCCTGCAGTGCTGCAGTGGGGAGGCTCATGGATTGTTATTTACAACAGAGAAACCAGCAAACACTGCGAGTCTTGGCTGTTTTCTGGAGGGTCAGGTACCAGTTAGGCTCTGCAGCTCCTTCCTACTCCCCTCCGTCCTCGTGGGGCCTCCTCACTGAGCCCTTCCCTTCTAACACTCACTGTCTATTTTCTTGTTCAGTGCCTGGGATCCTCCTGGGGGGCAAACACTGGCTGCTTATCCTCACTGTCTCCCTTGTGCCCGTGATGGTCCCAGACATATCCACGGACATTGACGGAAGACTTGACCTTGGTTTGATCAGAGATCCCCCTGGCCACTGAGTGGACCCAGGAGGGGTAGCAGGGCCACGAGGGTGGTGACAAGGGACTGGCTCTGGGCAATGTTGATCTTAGCATCACCAGGGCTTATTCAGGGACTGGATGTGGCAGGTGAGAGGAAGCGGCCCTTTGGGCCTGGCGCTGCTACGGAAGATGTGGAAGTGGGAGGAGTGGCTTTGAGGGACTCACGTGGAAGTCCCAGAGGTCCTTGTATTGGCCCATCAGATCTTCCAGCTGCTCCTCGAAAGCCAACCTGGGGGCCAACCACAGGCATGAAGGGATATGGGCTGAGATCATCACCTTCACAGCCTGTTCATGTCTGTGAGTCTTCTGGCACAGATATCGGGGTGCTTTGCCCATGGTCTTGCTCCACTGGGAGCATCTTCACCACCTTAACCCTCCAAGGCTCAGTGTAGCCAGCTCTTCTAACCCCCATCTTTGATATTATACCCCAACTACCAGCCATCCAAACCCCCTGCCTCAGGTGCTAAGGTTTACCTCAGCTGTCTCTGTTTTTCCTTCTTTTCTTCGATCTTTACGTTCAGAGCAGAAATTCTCTCCTTGCACTCCTGCAACATGGCATGCTTCCTGGGAGAGGCAAGGCAGCCCTCAGCCATGTTCTCTTAAGCCCTGAGAGGGTGCTGGGCTGGGGCTTCTGCCTCCCTCTATTGAGGCTATTTTTTCCCTCCTACCTTAAGGTTCTTCTCTGTAACATGTGATGGGTAGGGGGTAATGTGAGCATTTGCCCCCTGTAAGTACTGTTGTCATGTTAAGAGAGATTAGTGCAGACATGGTCAAGTGAGCAAATGCACACACATCATATCATCTGGTTTCCCCAAAGAGCTGAAAACTCAGTGTGCCAGGGCCTGGGGCCTCTGGTAAGAAAACAAGCTAAATAAGCATTCAGGAAGTGGGGAAATGGATGGACAAATAATTGGGTAGATAAAAGATAATGGATGGAGAGACAATGGACAAATGGTTGGTTCAATGCCTAAATGAACAGATGAGTGAACAGACAGCCAAGGAGTACGACAAAGAGTAAAAGGCAAAGAACAAAAACGAGCTGAAGAAATTTAATTGGTAATTTGGCAAATGAGTGTCTATGCCATCGAGACAGTTACCCTTAACACTACTGCCTGCTGTCGGAGCCCAAGGGGAAAGACACTCTTTGGACACTGCATTGTTTAGAGGCAGAATGAGAGCTGTGGTCTGACACTCATCTTCCTGCCTCTTTCTGCTCCACCAGAATAAAGAGGTGGGGCAGAGTTAGGCTCAGCTGGAAGCTCTTACCTCTGTGCCTCACTTTCCTTCTCCTGGCAGTGCAGCCGGAGGATCTTCAGGGTCTCTACAGGGAGAGCAACAGGGCCCTATGAGAACCTGTCAGGGTACTGGGTTGTGGTAGGGGGAACAGGGCCAGATCACATCAGATCTGTGGACACCTAATTGAGCTTTAACATTTACTGCAAGTCTGGTGGAAGCTACAGGAGACAGGCAAGCTTTGAAAGGCTTCAGCTGCCATAGGGAGAGTGGGCTTCTGTGGGGTGGCAAAGGCACAAGCCTGGAGAGAGGGGAGCTGCATATACCTTGCTTTTTGTTCAAGATCTCCTTCAGGCGTACTTTCTCTCTGTGCACTGGAAAACAGTGATGCATTTGGGCATCAGGGACTACCCACTGCACCCTCAGGGATGGAGCTTGCTCACAGTCATATGGGAAGTTGGGCACAGCCTTGCCCCCAACCCAAATGTGAACCCCCCGAGGTGAGCCCCTCCCTATCCTCTGGTGCCCACATTCCCTGTAAGCACCAAAGGGCCTTCACAGTGATAGAGGGTGGCTGTGCAGGCCCTGCAGGATGCCCATGCTTTTACGTGGGGAGGGCAGAAAATACACAAACACCCATGAAGTGAGATTAAGGGCTGTGAAGAAACATATCGAATAGGGAGGGGCACGTGAACAGATGGAGGCAGGGCGCCATCTCTAGATGGGGTGGCCAGGGAATGCCAACCATCTTGTCTGGGGACATTCTAACTCAGAGCTGATGACATGAGGAAAAGAGGAACCTGTATTATCCATGGAAGCACAGGCAGCACCTGGCAAAAGCCCTGAGGTGGGAGTGAGGTTGGAGGGTGCTTCCTTAACACTCCCACAAGCAGAGAGGAGAGGGGGAGATCGGCAGGACATGAGGCAGGAGAGGGTACAGGACCCTTGGCCATGGCAAGGATGCTGATCATCTGGAATACAGGGTTAGGGGAGGCTTGAGACACTGTGGGGACCTCTGGGTGACCCCTGGCTCCCTTACGTGAGTCCAGTTCCTTCTGCAGGGCCTCGCAGATGGTCTGGGCCTCTTCTAGGTCTTCATTGGCCTTCTTTTTTGCTTCATCAAAGATCAGAAAGACATTGTGTGTGAGGGCAGCCTCCAGCTGCACTATTCTCTTGCCAACAGTGACATTTCTCATTTGCCTTCAGGTAAACCTATAGTTGCCTAAATTTTATAGAGTAGGAAACAAGGCTTCCAGGGTCCAGGCTCTTCTTGCCAGGCTCTGTTGAGAGCAGGGCCAGGATCATGGCAATATGACTATGGCAGCTGCATGCAGAAATGTCCTGTACTTAATTTAAGGCTCTGCTGTCGCTGCTGCGAATAACCAGTAACTTTGGACAAGGGACCGTGCACTCTCATTTGGCACTGAGCCCCACAAACCATGTAGCTGGTCCTAGCTGGCAGCCAAGGCCCCTGAACTCACCTTGCTGGACCTCATTAATCCGGTTAATCAGGACCTCAACTTGGGGCTCTAGGCTTCCCACTGCAGGAGAAAGGCGGTTGAGTTGACAGAGCAGGTAGAGGTGAGGTGGTTGCCAGCCTTGTGTCTCTGCTGCTTTCATGCAACAGAGTACCTATTGCAAGCAGGTGCTGTGTGGGGCCCTCACAGGGCTCATGTTCTGGGTGGGTGAGACTGGGAATAGACACAATGAGATACCGAATGGAGCTGTGGTAACTCTGTTCAAGAGAAATAAAGTAGGGCAAGCAGGATAAAGAGCAAAGAGGTGGGAAGTGCTCCTCAGACATGAGAAGGTGTCATGACGACCCCAAATCAAGTGGCAGGGGGCAGGCCCTGAAGCTCTTTGGGTGGGGGTGGGAGGTAGTCAGTGCAAAGACCCACCCTGAGGTGGGAACATGGCTGGCAGGAGCCTAGTGAGCAAAGAGGGAGTGGCAAGAAGTCTGGGACAAGGTTTTTGGAAAACATTTTGCCTTCTATACCCCTTTACTTCTTTAATTTTGAATCATGGAGCCCTATTTTTAGTTTAAGTAATTAATTTTTTAAAAAACGAAAAGGTGAAGAGGATTATTTCCCAAGTCAGACCCCACATCAGCCTGGCCCCAAACTTCAGGCTGAGCCTCACACGGATGAGACACATGACCTTTCTGCAGCTTTTTCACCATTTCCATCAAGTCTTCAATTTTCTGTGAGGATATGTCCTGCCCTGTGGAGACAAAACCAAAAACATTTCAGATTCCAGCAGGGAGAGAGGCCAGAGGAAGGATCTGACAGCCCTGGACTGGGACTGAGGTGGGCCAAGGGCAGGTATCCAGCCAGAGTGGTACCCCTGCTCCTTGTCCTGAGGTGGATGGTACGCTAGATGAATTGGGCTCCTCCACGGTCAACTGTTCCCTATTAGGGTAAAAGTATTTCAGGTATCCTCTTTGTAAAACTCTGGGTGGGGGCAGGGGTGTACTCTCACTGCTGAGGCTATTCAAAGTAAGGTCAAAGCTCCTGATGTAATAAACCAAGTAAAAAAAAACGAGGGCATAAAAAACTGGAACAAGGAGTCAAAAATCACTGTAACTGGCAGATGGCATAATCTAGGAAGTTCTTAGAGAGTTTTCCACAAAACCGTAAGGATTAGTAACAAAATGCATTAAGATGTTAGGTTAAAGCATATATAAATACAAATAGCTTTCCTATATACAACCAATACCAAATCAGAAATCTCCCCATAAAATAGTATTTCATATTAATTTTTTATAATCATTATTGGAACCTATTTTTACCACTCTAATAAATTAGTGGGTCGAATAAATTACTATTTATGGCATTAATATTGTGAAAGGAAAAGCAATCTTTTTATAAAATAAATCTGAAAATAAATGAATTCAAAGTCATCCCTCTGCTCACTGAGATAAATGGATATCTAACTGTCTCCTTTGGAAGGCTAATCAGAAACTCGAAAGAATGCAGCCATTTGTCTTTTATATACTTATGACCTTGAAGATCCTCCCCCCACTGCTTCAGGTTGTCTCATCTTTCCAGATCGAACCAATGTTCATCTTACATATGTTGATTCACGTCTCATGTCTCCCGAAAAACTGCAAAACCAGCCTGTGCTCTGACCACCCTGCCACCCCAGGCACGTCATCAGGACCTCTGAGGCTGTGTCACAGGCATGCGTCCCTCACTTAGGCAAAATAAACTTCCTAAATTGACTGAGACCTGTCTCAGATTTTTGGTTTTCACATTTTGGCAACCACAAAGGGATGCTGAGTAGTAGTGCCCCGACCTTTGACAAATACCCTATCAGTGCTTGGTAGCAGTTTGAGCTATCTTTATGTCTCAAACTAATATAACAATGTGCTGAGGTCTGGAAGCACCCTGTCCAGGGAATCTCTCATCTTCCAAAATTTGTTTGAGATCCAAAGTATATTTTTCTGTACAACTCTTTTCTTTTCTCCTTCCTCCCTCCCTCCCTCTTGCCTTTTTTTTTTCTTTTCCTTCCTTTTTCTTTCTTCTTTCTCCTTCCTTCCTTCTTTCTTCTCTCTCTCTCTCCTCCTTTCTTTTTCTTTCCTTTCTTTCTTTCTTCTTTCTTGTAGTTGGAACTTGCTCACAACAGGGAAGACAAGTTTGAGGGTTTTTTCCCTGCTTCTAAGATGATAGACAGCAGTCTTCAGCCTAAGACCCATCCTTAGGTAAGTAATTAAATTGGGGTTTGTCTTGGCTAAAGATAAGATTAACAACCAGCTGGTCTTAATTTTTCCTTTCCATTAGAGTGCTCAGTAATCATACAAGTTGTGAGACCATGTTTGTTTTGCCTAACTGGGTTTTTTGGGTGTTTGTTTCTATTTTTGCTGTTGTTTTGGTCTTTTTCCCATTGGGTTTGACCAATTCTATCTCACTTGATCAAATCCAAAGGAAAGTTCCAAATTATGTGGAACAAGGCCTCTAAAGTGGTTAAATTCCCATCAAAAAAGGGGGTGGTGTGGGGGGAAAATGGCCAGTAAAAGGAAAAAAGTGAGGGGAAGATTTTTCATCTTGACTACTTAAGGGGCTTTATTTACAAAACAAGCACAACAAGGCCACCTTTTTGCTAGCCAGGCCAAACTGAAAGAGCAAGGATTGTCACCCCACAATGCAGTTCCATAGCTAAGCTTCTCTTCTTTTTCCGTGACAGCATGGGTTTGGTTCCTAAATCAGTATCTTTCTGGTTTGATACTTGCTACTTGTAAAACAGCAGCTATCCGTCCTAGCTGAAATATGGTGATGAGATTTTAAAACATTTTTTAAAAGAAACTCAAATGGTTAAAAGTCAGCTTAATTAAAAGCTGACATCCAAGATGTGTGTGTGTGTGTGTGTGTGTGTGTATGTGGTGTGTGTATTTAAAAGGCCTTCATGGGCCGGGCACTGTGGTTCACGCCTGTAATCCCAGCACTTTGGGAGGCCGAGGCGGGTGGATCACGAAGTCAAAAGATCGAGCCCATGCTGGCCAACATGGTGAAACCCCGTTATCTACTAAAAATACAAAAACTAGCTGGGTGTGGTGGCATGCGCCTGTAGTCTCAGCTACTTGGCCGGCTGAGGCAGGAGATTTGCTTGAACCTGGGAGGCAGAGGTTGTAGTGAGCCAAGATTATGCCACTGCATTCCAGCCTGGCAACAGAGTGAGACTCCGCCTCAAAAAAAAAAAAAAAAAAAAAAAAAAAAAAAAAAAAAAAAAGCCTTCACGGTTTTTCTTTTTTCTCTCTCCTAGGACCCTGTGTTTTATGAGTAAAAAAAATTTTTTTTCTGCTCAGTTGACTGAATGCTGTTTTCTTCATCTACTTCTGCTGTTTCTCCTTTCTCTTGCATCCTCTGCTGCATGAGGGACCTAAAATAGTTTATAATAACCTGAGGTTCCTTAAAGAAAACAGAGAAGGCACCAGACTCCCTTTGCAGAGAAAACTGTTTTCCTTATCCAGCCCTAAGAGTGTAAAAAGACAAGTTCATCTCAGCTCTTAAACTGCTTGTGTTTGTATTGTGTTACCTGATTTTTTTTTAATAGTTATTGCAACAAAGGCTACTTTTGGGTTTTTAAGGAAGAATATATTTTAGACACTTCGAAATCTTTGTTTAAAAAAAGTTTTTTAAGTGCACTCTAAAAGCATCCATGTGGTCTAGCCCTCATAATTCTCCCTTTTTAGAGACCCGGAATTCAGTGTGGCCTCTTCCCAGAGCTCAGAGATCTAGTTAAAAGATAGGGACTATCTATCTAAATAAAACTGGTCTCCTGTGATCCAACCACCTCCCACCAGGCCCCACCACCAACACTCGGGATTACAATTCAACATGAGATCTGGGTGAGGACACAGATCCAAACCATATCACAGGTCAAGGCTGAGGCATGGTTGAAAAGGCTCAGAGGGGCCTGATCAAAGTTTGTCACAGTTTTGATTGATATTACCAGATTACTCTCCATTGATGTACACATGATGCCCAGGATTTCATTTTTACCAATCACCTGTGTTTTCAAATGTGTTCATCTTTGTCAACCAGATACGCAAAATTAAGGTGTGTCCTTACAAACTCTGATAGTAAATATCAAATGTTTGGGTGCATCTTCTTTTCTAAGACTATGTCCTAAGTAAGTGTGGATACGGATAATGGGCAAGGTTTTCATCACTATATTGTTTATAACAGTGAAAAACTGCAAGAAGCCTAAATATACCTTAGGGGATTTGTTAAATAAGTTATAGCACACACACAGGATGAAATTGGTTACAGCCATTAAAAGTCATGCATACATGAAGGACAGGTTCAGTGGTTCACATCCATAATCCCAGCACTTTTGGGAGGCTGAAGCAGGAGGACTGCTTGAGCATAGGAGTTCAAGAGCAGCCCGAGCAACATAGCAAGACCCCATCTCTACAAATAAATAAAATTTAAAAATTATCTGGGTGTGGTGACATTCACCTGTGATTCCAGCTACTCAGGAGGCTGAGGTGGGAGAACTGCTTGAGGCCAGGTCAAGGCTGCAGTGAGCTATGATTGTACCACTGCACTCTAGTCTGGGCAACAGAGCACAACCCTGAAGTTAAAACACCTCTTAAAACAAAAGGTACTTGTAAAAAAGCAGCTATTCGTCTTAGCTGAAATATGTTGGTGAGATTTTAAAATATTTTTTAAAAGAAACTCAAATGGTTAAAAGTCAGCTTAATTCAAAGCTAATATCCAAGATGTGTGTGTATGTGTGTAAGTGTGGATATGTTGATTCATATCTCAACGTATGATATGAATCATAAAAAAAAATCAAGGATAAAATTTTATGAAATGCCTATTTTTGAGTTGATGGAGTCCCCTCATTTTGGTCCCATCTGAAATCTTATACAAATTACTGCTCATAAATTTTTGTATTAAGTTTTAAAGTATTCAAGTAATTGGCATGTGTGAAAAAGCATGAAGAAAAATGGAAACACCAACATTCCCTTTCCCCATTTATTCCCGTTTCTTGTAATAACTGCAGCCAGTTAGGTGAAGACTAACAGACCTTTTAGTAAAATGTATCTAGTGTCACTGATAACTAGGTAACAACCCTGTTTCCTTTTTAAAACAGACTGAAACTGGAAACCTGTCCTTTAAATTTCTTCCATAGCTGGCTGCTACAGACTGAATGTTCGTGCCACCATCCACAATCCGTATGTTGGAATCCGAACCCCCTAGTGTGACTGCATTAGGAGGTGCGTAGGTCATCAAGGTCGGGCCCTCGGCGATGGGACCAGTGCCCCTAAAAGAGACTCCAGAGCGATCTGCAGCAAATCCGCCCCCACGAGGACACAATGCGAAGACGGAAGTCCGTAACCAGGAAACACGCCCTCAGCAGAGGCCGAACTGCACCTGGATCTTGAACTTCTAGTTTCGAAAACTTTGAGAAATAATGGCACTTCCGCTATAGCAGTTTGAAATGAGGCACCGGCAGTGTCGATTGAATGTCACCTAAATACACTGGGTCACGGGAGGAGCGTGGAGCCGCGACCCCGGAAGGCCACGCTACCGGCGGGCCGCCGGGCAGTCAACGAGAGGGAGGCGCCTGCGTCCGTCCTGCCGGTGCCTTCGCCCGTCGCCAGGGCCGTCGCTGTGCCAGGCTCACTGCGGGCGCTTTCTGAGCTGAGCTTGTCTCGGGATTCGGGGCGCCCGCCGTGGACCGAGCCTTCGTCCGCACGGGTGGGACCGGGGGCGGCCGCGGCGGCGCTCTGACTCGGGGCCGCAGGCGCGCTCGGGGCCGGGGACACGCGGAGCGGCGGCGGGGACGCCCCGTGCGGCTCTCTGCACTCGGAGTCCGAGTCCTCGCACGGCGCCCGGCGGCCCACGGCGCCCTGAGGGGAGACCCGCGGGAACGCGCCGCGCCCGCACTTGGGACGCGTCCGGCCGGCGCCTCGTCCCTCCCCTCCCCGGCGAGCGGCGCCGCTGCGGCAGGCCGGGCCGCGGGGACCCCCGTCCGGGAAAGCCGGACGCCTGCCGGTTCTGGGGAGAGGAGGGCGAGGGCTTCCCCGGGGCCGGGAGCGTCGGGAGGGGTCCTCGTGCCCTCAGAGGGGCGTACGGGAAGTCTGCGGAAACCAAGGGAAAGGAACCAACATGGGAGCAACCGCGACCACAGCGCAGCGCTTTCAAACGAGGCGGGGGACGGCAAGCGCTCCCTCACCCCGGCAGGCTCTGAGGAAACCCGCTCAGCCCCCATCGGCACCGTCGGCACCGGGCCGAGGAAGCCGCCGCCGCCCTGCCCCGCCTCGGTGAGGTCAGCCCCCTGCGCACGGCTCTCTGCCTCCCGCCACTGCCTCCGGCCTTCTCCGCCCCGTCCACGGCTCCCGCGACGGGCTCGGCAGTTGACGCCGGGGACCTTCCGGCCATTTCCTCTCCACTCGCCAGCACCGCCGCCGTCGGAGCCACCTGATTGGAGCAAACCCTGCGGGGTGGGAGAGGAGGCGGGACTCCGGGCAGCGCGCCTGCGCAATGCAGTCCTGCGCGCTCTCGAGGGGTAAGGTAACGGTCCAGCGCGCTTGCCTGGAAGCTAGTGCGCATGCGTAAGGGCGCAAGGGCAACTAACCCGGCGTGAAGCCAGCAAGGGCCACGTGCGTCCAGGCTTGCCACTGGCGCAGTGCCTGGTGCCCCCGGACAGGTGTGCTGGCCTCCCTAGGGGCTGGCCCTGGTTCTGCAGCCCCGCTCATCGAGCAATGCGCATGTGCCGAGCCACCCCTGCCTGTGAAGCGTGTGTCTCACGGACAACTCCACATGACGCTGTGGCTTCAGCAGCCTCACGAAGTCACGGCTATGCAGGTTAAGATTAGGGAGTTAGGGTTGGGGGTTAGGATTAGGACGTTAAGGTTAGAGTTAGGGTTGGGGGTTAGGGTTTAGGATTAGTGTTAGGGTTTAGGGTTAGGAGTTAGGGGATTGGGCTCTGGCCAGGGTCGGGGTCAGGGTCAAGGTTAGGGGTCATGGTTAGGGTTACAGCTAGGTCTAGGGTTAGGCGTTAGGGTTAGTGGCTAGGCTTAGTGTTTTAGGGTTAGGGTTAGAGGGTAGCATTTGAGGGTCAGGATCAGGATGAGGGTCAGAGTAAGGGTGAGGGTCAGGGTGATGGTGAAGGTCAGGATCAGGGTTTAGGGTTAGGGTTTAACGTTAGGGGTTAGGGCTAGTGTCAGGGTTAGGGGTTAGAAGTTGGTGGTTAGGGTCAGGTTTAGGGATTGGGGTTAGGGCTAGTTCTAGGGCTAGGGATTAGGGTTAGTGGTTAGGGTTAGGGTTTTAGGGTTGGGGTTGAAATGGGGTTGAAATGGGGTTTAGGGTTAAGTTTTGGGTTCAGGGTTAGGGGTTTGGTGTTAGGGTTGGTGCTGGGGGTAGGGGTTAGTGTCAGGATTAAGGGTTTATGCTTTAGGGTTGGGGTTGGGTTTAGGGTTGGGGTAGGGTTAAGGTTAACGTTTAGTATTTGGGGTTTCTGGTTACGGGTTGTGGTTAGGGTTACGGTCAAGGTCAGGGTTCATTAGGATTAGGGTTTTAGGGTTAGGGTTACCGTTTTGGGGTAGGGGTTTGGAGTACAGATTGCGGTTGAGGTTAACATTGGGTTTAGGGTTAGGGGTTAGGGTTATGTTTAGGGTTTATTGTTAGGGTTAAGGGTTAGGGATTAGGCATTGGGGTTAGGGATTAAGGGTTGGGGTAGAGGTAGGGTTGGTATTAGGGTTGGGGTAAGGGGTTATGTGTTTGGGTTGGGGGTTAAGGTTAGGATAGGGTTAAGGTTGGGTTAGTTTTAGGGTTAGGGTTAGAATTAGGGTTAGAGTCTTAGTGTTAGAGGTTTTTGGGTAGGGATTGGGGTTGGGGTTAGGGTTAAAGGTTAGGGGTTGGGGTTAGGGTTAGGATTTAGGGTTAGGGTTAGATGGCACTGACTTAGAGTGGAAAATGTTTAACCCCAAGAGATGCCTACAGAGGCAGCTGAGCCACACCACAGACTCCTAGAAGGGCTTGTGTTAGGGTTCCCAAGTTTCTTGGTAAGCAGACGAGATGAAAAGGTAGACACAGAATGGTTGGTTCAAAGTATGTTGGGAAGTGTGATCCTAAGACCCCCTCATTCCACACTGGCCATCAAATACTCCTCCCTGACATCAGAAAAATAAACAATTTATTTTCTTCAGACATCAAAACAGAACGTTTCTAAGTTCCAGGATGCTGGATAATGCTGCTTATGCAAACAGAGTATTTAGTGGAATTCCATCTGCTAAGCAGGGAGAACTGCAGACTCTTTCTCCCTTTGTCTCCCAGAATGCTGGGGTCAGGCTTGCTTTCTTAGACAGGAAATTGGCAAACTCTTCTTGGAGATCTGCAGATACCAACACTCTCAGGTTTCCTCAGGTCCAGGAGTGCCAGGCTCCCATGCACTCTTTCTTTGGGGAAGCAAAGGAAGACTCCATCTGTGCATACAGAATGCATTAATTATATTTTCTTATATTCTGTTTTACTGATGTTCTAGCATCTGGGGTTTACTGGGAAAAGATTGCCTTTCCCATGGCCAGCCCATTAAACTACCAATCTAGAACTCATACTCCAAACCACTTACCTTACCTGCTCTGATACTATAGGAGAAAATACCACCCTTCCCTAATCACCCAGGTCCAGGTACTAGGCAACTAGAGATGGCCCCTATGCCCTAGAGCCTGCTGAAGTTATTCACACTGGCCAGCCTAAGCCTGCCTGCCCTGCTGGGCCTTGCTCTCCCACAGAGACCACAGCAGAGGCTCCTGCCCATGCCTTCCCCTCTCTCCTTCTGCTTCTGCCCAGGCTTCCCTATGCCTCCTATTTCTAGGGGTCTATGAGTATGAACGTATTTCCATGGGGCAGTCACTTCCGTGTCTGCAGAGCTTAACATCGCTGATTAAAACAAATTTTGAGTACATTTTAAAACATATGGCTTCCAATGGAATTTTTAAAGCCCTTACATGGAGAATTTTAAACATATATGTAAATAAACAATGAATATAACAAACCCCTCTATATCTATAACCCTTCAGAACAACCAGAAACACGTGGCCAATTATGTTCCCTCTATATTCCCAAATAAAATTCATATGTTGTGATTAGATGATGTGTTTTTAAGCCTATATAAGATATACATTTCCCCTATATGCTCTGTATATCATTTTCTTGTAATTTATTTGTTGAAGAAGCTGCATTGATTTTCCTGATTCATATTGAGAGAAAAAAATAAAAGCAGAAGAAATAAAAATGTCAGAAAAAAAATCAATGGGATTTAAATGGTACAGCTGCTTTGGAAAACAGTCTGGAAGTTCCTCAAAAAGTATGACATAGAATTACTCTTTGACCCATCAATTCTACTGAAGTCTTCATACTGAAGAGAATTAAAAACATATGTCCACACGAAAATGTCTACACAGATTTCCATAGCAGTGTTACCTATAATAGCCAAAAAGTAGAAACAACCCAAATGTCCACCAACTGATGAGCGGATAAATAATATGAAGTATATCCACACAATGGAATACTATGCAGCCTCAAAAAGGAATTGTGGCCAGAGCCTGGAGGAGGGAAAAATGGGAAATACAGTGCTTCTTTCCAGGGTGCTGAAAACGTTTTAGAATTAAATAGTGGTGAAGTCTGTGCTACTTCCAGAAAGTGCTAAATTGTACACTTTATTTTCTTTCTTTCTTTCTTTTTTTGAAGGAGGGAGGGGAAGAGAAAAGAAGGCAAGGAGACAGTGGGAGAGGTGGAGAGGGATGGCGGGAGAGGGACGGGGGAGAGGGATGGGGGAGAGGGATGGGGAGAGGGACGGGGGAGAGGGATGGGGGAGAGGGATGGGGGAGAGGGATGGGGGAGAGGGATGGGGGAGAGGGACGGGGGAGAGGGATGGGGGAGAGGGATGGGGGGAGAGGGATGGGGGAGAGGGACGGGGGAGAGGGATGGGGGAGAGGGACGGGGGAGAGGGATGGGGGAGAGGGACGGGGGAGAGGGAAAGGGAGGGGGGAGGGGGAGAGGAGGGGGAGGAGGAGAGCAGGAGGGGGCAGGATGGAGAGAGAGAGAGAGGGCCTCTTGAGAAAAGGGGAGAGGGAGAGCGAGAGGGAAAGAAGGGGAGCGAAGAAAGGGGGAGAGGGAGAGAGAGGGGGAGGGAAGAGAAGAGAGGGAGAGGGAAGGAGGTAGGGAGGAAAGGAGGGAGAGAGGGAGGAGGAGGGGGGAGAGGGGGAGAAGGGGAGAGAGGCGGGCGGGGGAGAGAGGGGGACAGGGGAAAGAGAGAGAGGGAGAGAAGGGTGGGGAGAGAAGAGGGAGAGAAGGCCTAAATTGTACACTTTAAATGAGTAAAATGTAGTATTTTAATCATATCTCATTTTAAAAATCAAAAACATTTTCCAGAAATAAAGTTTTTGAATTTTCAGATTTAAAAGATCTATTGAGTTCCCCTCAAAATGAATTTCAAAATTCTACACTAAAGCACATTATTGTGACATTTGAGAACATCAGAGCTAAAGATCTGGAAAGCTTCCAGAAAGGTGAAAGAAAAAGATCACCTTGCTTTGCTGGCAATATGGCCAAGTAGGAAGAGCTGTGGTCTGCAGCACCAAGAGAGATAGATGCAGAAGGTGGGTGAGTTCTGCATTTCCAACTGAGGTACCTGGTTCATCTCATTGGGACTGTTTGGACAGTGGGTGCAGCTCATGGAGGGTGAGCTGAGGCAGGGTGGAGTGTCACCTCACCTGGGAAGTGCAAGGGCTGGAGGGATTTCATTCCCCTAGTCAAGAGAAGCTGTGAGAGACTATACCAGGAAGAGTGGCACATTCCAGCTCAGACACTGCGCTTTTCCCAACAGTCTTCATAACTGGCAGACCAGGAGATTCCCTCCAGTGTCTATGCCACCAGGGCCCTGGGTCTCAAGCACAAAACTAGGTGGCCATTTGGGCAGATGCCAAGCTAGTGGCAGGAGTTTTTTTCATACCCCAGTGGCACCTGGAATGCCAGCGAGATAGAACTCTTCACTCTCCTGGAAAAGGGGCTGAAGCCAGGGAGCCAAGTGGTCTGGCTTGGCAGGTCCTACAGAGCCCAGCAAGCTATGATCCACTGGCTTGAAGTTCTCACTAGTAGCAGAGCAGTCTGAGGTTGACCTGGGACACTTAAGTTTGTTGAGGGAGGGGCATGTGCCATTGCTGAGGCTTAAGTAGGTAGTTTTACCCTCACAGTTTAAACAAAGCTGCCTGGGAAGTTTGAACTGGGTGGAGTCCACCTCCGCTCAGCAAGGCCACTGCTGCCATACTACCTCTCTAGATTCCTCCTTACCTGGGCCAGGCATCCCTGAAAAAAAGGCAGCAGCCCCAGTCATTGACTGATAGATTAAAAACCCCCATTTACCTGGACAGAGCACCTGGGGGAAGAGGTGGCTGTGGGTGCAGCTTCCACAGACTTAAACGTCCCTGTCTGAAAGCTCTGAAGGGAGCAGTGTATCTCCCAGCACAGCATTTGAGCTCTAATAAGGGACAGACTGCCTCTTCAAGTGGGTCCCTAACCCCCATGTAGCCTGACTGAGAGACACCTCCCAGTAAGGGCCAACAGACACCTCATACAGAAGAGCTATGGCCGGCATCTGCAGGGTGCCCCTCTGGGACAAAGCTTCCAGAGGAAGGAACAGGGCGCCATCTTTGCTGTTCTGCAGCCTCTGCTGCTGATACCCAGGCAAACAGGGTCAGTTTGCTGATACTCCAGCAAACTCAAGCAGACCTGCAGCAGAGGGGCTTGGCTGTTAGAAGGAAAACTAACAAAGAGAAAGGAATAACATCAACATTAACAAAAAGGGCATCCTTTCATACCCCATCCTAAGGTCACCAACATCAAAGACGAAAGGTAGATAAATCCATGAAGATAGGGAGAAACCAGCACATAAAGGCTGAAAATTCCAAAAACCAGATTGTCTCTTCTCCTACAAACTTGCTGACAAGGAAACAAAACTGGACAGAGAATGAATTTGACACACCGACAGAAGTAGGCTTCAGAAGGGGAGTAATGGCAAAGTCCTTTGAGCTGAAGAAGCATATTCTAACCCAATGCAAGGAAGCTCAGAATCTTCAAAAAAAGGTTAGATGAATTTCTAACTAGAATAGCCAGTTTAGAGAAGAACATAAATGACCTGATGGAGCTTAACGAGAACTTTGTGAAGCATATACAAGTATCAATAGCAGAATCTCTTGATTTTATAATATCCTGACACACTAACTCTGTAAATACTAACTGCAGTCTGTACACAGTCTCATCCTGATCTCTCCTACTCAGTGCTATGCCACTTCAAGGACTGATCTATAACCTCAGAAATACAGACTTTATAATCTTCAACAAAATAACAGCATATTAAAACCCACAGCATTTTGAAAGGATCAAACACCATGAACACAATTTTTTATCCCAGTGAATCAATGGTGGTTCCACACACTAATACCATTCATGTAACACACAGTATTGTTAGAATGAATGGAAAACATACCATCATTTTCTCAGCTGTTAAAGAAAGGGCTTTCAATAAAGCTGGAATTACAGCCATATGCCACCATGCCCAGCTAAATTTGTATTTTTAGTAGAGACAGGTTTTCACCATGTTGGCCAGGCTAGTCTCCAGTTCCTGACCTCAGGTTATCTGTCTTCCTCAGCCTCTAAAAGTTCTGGGATTGCAGGTGTGAGCCACTGTCCTTGGCCAAAAAAATCCATCTTATACATATACACTAGCAATGAATAATTTGAAAACAAAATTATAAAAATTTCACTTTAAATAATACCAATGGCAATAACATGCTTAGGAATAAATGTAATCAAAGGGTAAGACTTAAAAGGGGGAAATTATAAGACATTGCTTAAAGAAATTAAACAAAGCCCGAATAAATGTAAAAACATGTCATGTTCATGGATTTGAAGACGATATTTGTTAAGTTTGCCAAACTACACAAAGCAATCTACAGATTCAATGTTATTCCTACGAAAATCCCAGAGGCCTTGGGACAGAAATGGGAAAGCGGATCCTAATGTTGATGTGGAATTTCAAGGAATCCTGAAAAACCAAACCAATCCTGAAAAGTAACTCCAAATCTGGAGGTTAGCCAGGCACGGTGGTGGGCATCTGAAACTCCAGCTACTTGGGAGGCTGGGGCAAAAGAATTGCCTGAATACAGGAGGTGGAGGTTGCAGTGAGCTGAGATCATGCCATTGCACTCCAGCCTGAATGACAGAGCGAAATGTTGTCTTAAAAAAAAAAAAAAAAAAAAAAAAAACAAGGAAAATATACAGATAGCAAATAATTACACAAAAGGATGTTCAGCATCATGTCTCATTAGAAGACTGCAAATTAAAATAATGCAGAGATACCACTGCACACTTAGTAGAACTGTAAGACTCTAAGAAAAGCTCAACAATAACAATTGAAGGCTGAAGAACAATAGGTACTGTCATTCACTGTTAGCAGAATGCATCAATTGTACAGCCACTTTGGGAGGTAGTTTGGCAGTTTTTCCCAAAGATAAACAATGCTTACCTATAATCCAACAAATGTGCCCCTAAAATGTATATGTTTAGACAGATGCTTTGAAAATTATTTTCTAACAAAAACTAGCATAATTAACTTGAAGTACAACAATGTAATGGAACAAAAGGGAATGAACATTCAACCCATGAAAATAAATGAATGAATCTTGCATGTATGTTGCTAAGTGAAGGGTAGCAACATGAAGATGCTATACATTATATGCCTCCATTCACGTGACATTCTGGAAAAGGCACAACTACAGAGATGATAATCAGATGAGTGACTGGGGTGGGGATCTGAAGTATTCTGGTACTTTAGTGGTGGATATCCGACACTATGTATATATTTAAACCCAAAGATTTTTAAAGCACAAAGAACAAATCACAATCTACACAAATTAAATTATTTAGGTTATGGAAGTATCTAAGGACAAAATACAGAGTGCAACTAAGAATCTAATTGTATTACCAATGTATGTTGCAAATGGTGGGCCAAAGGTACTGACCTAAGTCATTTTGGAAATGAGTAGAATTCATAGACTAAAAGCAAAATGTACTATGCACAAACAGTGGACTCTATTTCAGAAAGTTATTTCCCATAGGGATAATAGTTAATTTTGAAACCACTATATCTGTAAAAAGAAAAATAACCATGCCTTTCCCCTATACTCTAAACACTTCACTTCTGAGAGCAAATTGGGGTGGGTGGTGTTTCCCACACTAACCAATTTTCCAACTCTCTGGACAACTGGGTGTCCTATAATTCAATTATGACATTAATTACTGAAGTTTGTACAGACCCTACAGGTTAAGGGCTTAGTAACACCAGACTGGCCCCAACTTCAGATGCCAATCAAAAGTAGTGAATCCCCAGTTTACCCAAACTTCTATGACTTGGCTAGAAACTATGCACTCCTACACCCCCTCCTCATGTTTGGTAATTTGCTATAATGGCTTATGGAACTCAGGGAAACACTTACTTATGTTTACTAGTTAGTACGGTCTCAATGTGTGTATACCCTCCAAATTCCTATGTTGAAACATAATCCCCAAAGGGATGGTATTCAGAGGTAACTGAGGAGTGATTGGGTCATGAGGGTGCTGCCCTCATGAATGAAACCAGCACTCATAAAATAATCTAGGAGCCTTCTTCCCCCAATCCTGCCATGTCAGGACATGGCTAGAAGGCACCATCTATGAAAGATGAGCCTTCACTAGACATCAAATCTGTGAAAGTTGATCTGGGACTTTCCAGATTCCATATTTTAGAAATTTTTGTGAAAGCTTCATCATGTAGACATGAACAACTATTAACTCAATCTCCAGTCCCTTCACACCCTCAAAGAACTGCATGTGAAGCTAAAAGTTACAAGCTTCTTATCGGGGCTTGGTTTTTCTGGTGACCATCTCCCATCCTGAAACCATCCAGGAACCCACAGAGGGTCCTTACAGAAGACATTCCTATCACTCAGGAGATTCCAGGGAATTTAGGAACTCCACATCAGGAACCAGGGCCAAAGACCAACTGTTAGAACACAAGATGTTCCTAGCACCCCTATTGTTCAGGAAATTATAAACGTTTTAGGAGCTCTGTACGATGAACTGGAGACAGAGACCAAATATATTTCTCATTAATTACCAACCTGGAATCTGGATCAAGAATGAGTTCCCTGTTCCCAATGGAACAAGGGATGAAATAAATGGCAGATAGTGACAGCCAGGTTCCTCACTGTTAGAGTGAGAAGTTACAGATAAGAAATATGGGAAGCCTGGAATGATCTCTGTGATAATGGATCAGAATATATATATATATATATATATATATATATATATATATATATATATGTAGAAACTCAGATTTAACTTAATATGTATATACAGATGGTTCCATGTAGAAACCTGTATAATTAAGTGGGTACATATAAGTTAGAATACACACATATATTTGTTTGCACTGTCAGCTGTGAGGGTCATGATGCAATAACCACATTTAGTGGCCAGATGTACGTTTTTAATACCATTCTCTAACAAAGGAAATCAGGGGTCTTTGGAAAAACTGGTTTAAACCAGGACTGGGAAAGAAAATATATGAGCCAGGGTATTTTTGAAGTTAACAGAAAGAAATTATAAATAAATAAATAAATACATGAAATTATGTCAAAGGAGCCAGTGGAAAGAGCTCCCAATGGCCACAGGGTATAAACAAAAAGCAACAAAATACTGCAGAATTGAATAAAAACCAAAACATTAAAGTAACTGAGCATCCATACTGGTATCTATTTATGATTAAATTGATACATACATGGCCTGAATAGAAATCTCTTATACAGAAGAATTCCAAATACCTGATATAGACACTCAGCCATCAAGGAGGTGGCTCCCGACTCCTGAAGTGTGGGCTCTGCACGGTGACTTCCTCCAAAAGCATATATAAAATGTTGACACGGGAAAAAAGTAACTTCACAGTGAGAAATTTGGAAACACTACCTCAGCCAGGTGATCAAAGCTAACATTAATGGTGATAACACATCTTGAGGCATGAAGTGACTAGAACAGTACCTGCAAACCAAAAATAAAATTCAAAGGCCCTTCCCCCAACCCTCTGTATAGACTCCCTCCTCTCCACCAGGGGACACCAAACTTAACCTGGAAGACTGGTTCAGGCCTTGATGGGAAAGGGGTGCTCAGGCATGCCTCCTTATTCCCTCCTCCCTTTTAGAATTCAAGAAAAGCCAATCAGCATTTAGTTTCTTATCAGACCTTAAATCTGATAAGAAACATTTACAATCTAACCTTAAATCTGCTAAGAAATATTTAAAATCTATTCTTTCTGAAGCCTGCTACCTAGAGGCTTCATCTGCATAAAACTTTGGTGTCCATAACCCCTTATCATAATCCAGACACTCCTTTCTATTGATAGTAATTCTTTCAACCAACTGCCAATAAGCAAATGTTTAAATCTACCTATAACCTAGAAGCCTCACCCGACCCTAACCCACTGCGTTGTCCCACCTTTCTGGACCGAACCAGTATATATCTTAAATACATTTGATTGATGTTTCCTATCTCCCTAAAATGTATAGAACCAAGCTGCACCCCAACCACCCTGAACACATGTTCTCAGGGTCTCCTGAGGGCTGTGTCACAGGCCATGGTCACTCATATTTGGCTTAGAATACTTCTCTTCAAATATTTTACAGACCTTGACTCTTTCTTGTGGACATACTACATATCTGATCTGCTTCCCCCAAACCCATAACCCCAGTCTAATTATGAGAAAAACACCAAGTAAGCCACAATGGAGGACATTCTACACAATACCTGACCAATCCTTCTAACACTGTTCCAGGTCCTCAGAAGGAAAGTCTGAGAGACTGTCACAGCCAAGAAGAGTCTGACATGAGGACTAAATGTCATGTGGGATCCCAGATAGGATCCTGGGACAGAAAAAGGCAGAACTAAGGGAAACCAAATAAAATGTGAGCCTATATAGTAATATCCGGTCATTAACTGTAACAAATGATATAAGATGTTGGCCAGGCATGGTGGGTCATGCCTGTAATCCCAGCATTTTGGGAGGCCAAGATGGGAGGATCACCTGAGGTCAGGGGTTCTAGACCAACCTGGCCTACATGGTGAAACCCCATCTCTACTAAAAATATAAAAAATTAGCTGGGTGGGATGGTAGCTGCCTATAATCCCAGCTACTTGGGATGCTGAGGCAGAAGAGTTGCTTGAACCCAGGAGGCAGAGGTTGCAGAGAGCTGAGGTAACACCACTGCACTCCAGCCTGGGTGAATGAGACTCCATCTAAAAAAAAAAAAAAGATGTTAATAACATATGATACATGTTGATATGTTACTAAGAGGAGAAACTCGGTTGGGTCTACATGGAAAATCTGCATTTTCTTCCCAATTTCTGTGTGAGTCTAAAACTAATTTAAAATAAAACCTTTATTAAAAAATTATAATTTTTTTAAAAAATGTCTGCTTACTTGTACCAGGAAGTAGTAATTGACACTAACTGTTCCTACTTTTTAAAGTAAGAGCATTCATGATGCTGCAAAGTAAATTATGCAAACTAATAGATAATTTCAAGGAAATGTCTCTTTTACACATTTTATATTAAAACAATACATTCATTTAAACATAATTATCATATCTTTTTTCTTGTGGTATGGTTCACTCTCCAGGAAAGCTGGTCACCTTAGAACAAGGGAAAAAATTCACATTTTGGAGACTATTTCAATTTACGGCTGGATGTTTTCAAAAGTATTACTGTGTTTAAAAAAAAAAAAGTTCAAATAGCAAATTGATTGTGACTGGATCACTTATTCTAATGAATGCCTTCTTTATTTTGTTTCCCAGCATCCCTTTTGGCTACAATAAAACAGAAGCAAATATCTGCCACTGGAAAAAAATATTCAAAGACAGGAAAAATGTAAACAGAATTTGTGACCACAATCCTTCAATATTTCATCATGATTTCTAATACAGAAGAGTTTAAAGGGAAGATATTCCCCCAAAGATGCTTTGCAGAAACTGATGAAACTAGAGAAACAAAAGTGGCAGGACATTCAATGTGATGTTAGGTGTCACTGTGTCTTGTGGGAAAAAATAATTTACCTTTTAGAGGATCACAAAGAATTCCTGGAAGCCCAGACTCTGGAATGTTTCTAAATGTAGATGTCAATATAGCTAGTAACGAATGTAATGATAAAAAGGGATCTGCACTTTATTTGTGTAATAAAATACCA
This sequence comes from Saimiri boliviensis, assembly GCF_048565385.1. Classification (NCBI taxonomy): domain Eukaryota; kingdom Metazoa; phylum Chordata; class Mammalia; order Primates; family Cebidae; genus Saimiri; species Saimiri boliviensis. Next base: position 49,261,375 of record NC_133466.1, read on the forward strand.
AAGCAGTATTTACTACTCCAAGGAAAAGAAGTTATGCCAGAAATACAGTTGACAATCTCAGAATCAAAATATGCTTCCTGGCCAGGCATGTTGGCTCATGCCTGTAATCCTAGCACTTTGGGAGGCCAAGGAAGGTGGATCACCTGAGGTCAGGAGTTCAAGACCAGCCTGACAAACATGGAGAAACCCCGTCTCTACTGAAAATACAAAAATTAGCCAGGCATGGTGGTGCATGCCTGTAATCGCAGTTACTCGAGAGGCTGAGACAAGAGAATCGCTTGAACCTGGGAGGCGGAGGTTGTGGTGGGTCCAGATCGCACCATTCCTCTGCCCTATTGTATATGTAAAAATGCAGATTCACTAAGCCAGACTAAACCACGTATTCAGTGGAAGGCTGATCAAAGATTCAAAAGAATGAAACCTTTTGTCTCTTATCTACTTCTGACCTGGAAGCATCCACACTTCCTGCTTCTAGTTGTTCCGCCTTACTGGACCAAACAACTGTACATCTTACACATATTGATTGGTGTCTCATGTGTCCCTAAAATGTATAAAAGCTCTACACTGACTACCTTGGGCACAGGTTGTCAGGACCTCCTGAGGCTGTGTCATGGGCACTGTCATTAACTTTGGCAATTGACTGAGACCTGTCTCAGATATTTTGGGATCACAATCCACAATCACCACGGTGTGACAGTTAACTACAGCATTCAGAAGAGACGTACTATACAGGTTTGTAGGCTGGGAGCAACAGGCTACACTATATAACTTACATGTGGAGTGGGCTACACCATCCAGGTTGTATAAGGACATTCTATGGTGTTGGCAGAGAGATGAAATCAATAAGGACAAATTTCTCAGAAAATATCCACCTCATTAGGAGATGCTTGAGTGTATTTTAAATGGTTGAAGCCTAGGAGAAAAAAAAAAAAAAGAAACTCAATACCTGCTATGGTTTAATAACAAGGTTTAACAGAGTTAACATATTTCATCTAAGATGCCAGTGATTAAAAGACACTATTTTATGCACCACCACAAATAGGTTGCCAAATAAACCAACTTTCTGAATAGCAATAAAAATGTGAATTTACTTCGATTAACGCCAGGAAAGTAAAATGAAAGTGAATTAGGGTTTTGATATGTTTAAGCAAAAAAGGAGGAGCCCGTTAGCCTGAAGTCTTCCCTAAGCAAATGGAGACCAAACTTGGACGCATTTAGACTTAAAAAATTAACAAACCAACCACAGTCAATGACAAAATGCGCAGCCGCCAGTTGACTGTATGACTAGGGATGCTGAGGGAACCGTCCCCACAGAAGGCGGCCGCCCAGCTGGAGCCAGTGAGAAACCTCACTTAGCTGCCGCCACTAAGAGCTCGAAGCCCCAAGCCCTGTTTTCTGTTCTGGTGCTTCAGGCGTGATTCATAGATCATTCCTTTCCTCAGACAAACTTTAAATCTATTGTGCCTAAATTTCTTCTAACCCCTAATCCGTGACCTATAACCCCTAACTGTACCCCTAACCCTCACCCTGAACCCTAATCCTCGCCATAGGTTAGTTCCCACGTTTGCATTGACACGTCAGTGCTGTTACCAGCACCGCTGTACTGGCAGGGCCGCGTGGGGAGCGCACATTTCACAGTCACATTTCGGTCCTGAGGCCGTGCCTCAGATTCCGTGAGCGCCGCGGGTGCCGTGTCGTATTCCGGATGTCACATCTGTCCTGGGAACGCGCCATTTGTGTTCTGAGGCTGCGCTGTGGACCTCAGACTGCAGCCCCCGGCCCTGGCTGGGAAGAACCTGGGTGCGCAGAATTCAGAGGGAAGTTTGGTGTCCGGTTTTCCACGCCGAGACCTTCTCGCTAGTCTCTGACCCTCGGCAGCCAGGGCTGCAAACCAGAGGGATTTTACCGTGGACGCCGGGTCCCCGAGGTCTGTGCTAAGAACACAGGTCTGCGTCTGCAGCGCCCTCGGGTCTGTGCTGAGGAGAACGCAGCTCCACCCTCGCGATGCCCCCGCCGCCCTGCCCGGGGGTCTGTGCTGAGGAGCAGGCAGGTTCACCCTTGCATAGGCCCCCGAGGTCTGTACTCAGAAGGCAACTCTGCAGACGGCCATGACAGTAGGCACGTCGGGGCTGTGACGCGAGGCACGCAGGCGCTGTGATGTCACGCATGCAGGCACTGTGACAGGAGGCACGCAGGCGTTGTGACGTCACGCACGCAGGCGCTGTGAAGGGAGGCACGCAGGCCCTATGACGCCACGCACACAGGCCCTATGACAGGAGGCACGCAGGCGCTGTGACGCGAGGCACGCAGGCGCTGTGAAGGGAGGCACGCAGGCCCTATGACGCCACGCACGCAGGCGCTGTGACGCGAGGCACGCAGGCGCTGTGACGCGAGGCACGCAGGCGCTGTGACGCGAGGCACGCAGGCGCTGTGACGCCACGCACGCAGGCGCTGTGACGCGAGGCACGCAGGTGCTGTGACGTCACGCACGCAGGCGCTGTGTCGCGAGGCACGCAGGCCCTGTGACGCCACGCACGCAGGGGCTGTGACGGGAGGCACGCAGGCGCTGTGACGCGAGGCACGCAGGCCCTGTGACATCATGCACGCAGGCGCTGTGACGCGAGGCACGCAGACGCTGTGACGTCACGCACGCTGGCGCTGTGACGTCACGCACGCAGGGGCTGTGACGGGAGGCACGCAGGCGCTGTGACGGGAGGCACGCAGGCGCTGTGACGTCACGCACGCAGGCGCTGTGTCGCGAGGCACGCAGGCCCTGTGACGCCACGCACGCAGGGGCTGTGACGGGAGGCACGCAGGCGCTGTGACGCGAGGCACGCAGGCCCTGTGACATCATGCACGCAGGCGCTGTGACGCGAGGCACGCAGACGCTGTGACGTCACGCACGCTGGCGCTGTGACGTCACGCACGCAGGGGCTGTGACGGGAGGCACGCAGGCGCTGTGACGGGAGGCACGCAGGCGCTGTGACGTCACGCACGCAGGCGCTGTGACGCGAGGCACGCAGGCCCTGTGACGTCACGCACGCAGGGGTTGTGACGTGAGGCACACAGGCACTGTGACGCCACGCATGCTGGCGCTGTGACGCGAGGCACGTAGGCGCTGTGACGTCACGCACGCAGGCGCTGTGACGGGAGGCACGCAGGCCCTGTGACGCCAGGCAGGCAGGCGCTGTGACGGGAGGCACGCAGGCGCTATGACGTCACGCATGCAGGCGCTGTGACGCGAGGCACGCAGGCACTGTGACGTCACGCACGCAGGCGCTGTGACGCGAGGCACGCAGGCACTGTGACGTCACGCACGCTGGCGCTGTGACGTCACGCACGCAGGCACTGACACGCAGGCGCTGTGACGTCACGCACGCAGGCGCTGTGACGGGAGGCACGCAGGCGCTGTGACGCGAGGCACGCAGGCCCTGTGACGTCACGCACCACGCAGGCGCTGTGACGCGAGGCACGCAGGCCCTGTGACGTCACGGACGCTGGCGCTGTGACGCGAGGCACACAGGCGCTGTGACGCGAGGCACGCAGGCGCTGTGATGCCACGCATGCCGGCGAGCTGGGGCGCCCCCTGCTGGCTGCCAGGCACTGCAGGTCCCTCTTGCTCGCGGTGCTGTGCCCACGCCCCCTGCTGGCGGCTAAGGCCACTGCAGGGCCCTCTTACAGTGCGGTGACACACATTCCCTGCTGGCTGCCGGGCACCAGGGCCCTGTTGCTCAGTGTAGTGGCAGCACGGCCCCTGCTGGCAACCAGTGCAATGCAGGGTCCTCCCGCTCACGGTGTGGTGCCGATACTGCCGGGCCTTCTTGCTCACGGTGTAATGGCAGCACGCCCCCTGCCGGCTGCTGGGCGCACTGTAGTGCCTTGTTGCTCAGTGTGATGGCTGGCGCCCCCTGCTGGCCTCCCTCTGCACCACCTGAAGTCGGAGTGCCGGTTACTCAGCACCCAGAGCCCTGGAAATTTAAACTGAAATGGAGCTATTGTTGGAGAGCGCTCATGTCCCAGTTCTCGTCTAACTTGGAAGAAAGGTTTTCACCAAGAGCCAGTACAAAGATGGCAGATAACGTCGCTGGAAATAAATAGAGTGGAAAGAGCTTATTGTAGAGAAAATAGGTAGGCCTCGAGAGGAGCAGGCTGATCGTGCAGGAAAACAGCCCAAGGGTCCTGTGCAGGGAATTTTAATTTGGACGTCTTCACATTCCTGCCTCTCTTTTAAGTCTCTGCCTGTTTTGTCTGATAGATTTCCTCAGCAAATTAAAAAATGATGAGGTACAAATAATACATTTAAACTTAATGTTGCAAGTTTTAATATACCTACTTTTCAATTTTCAATGCTGTTTTGCCTACTTTAAGAAAAGTAAGAAAAATGACTAAAACATGAATAAAAGTGTTTACAGGGGGTGCACATGTTTCCTCCAGCCTCAGGCTTGGGGTGACTTGAAAGACGCCCACCCACCCCCAGCTTTCATCCCCATGTCCTAATCGTGGCTCTAAGCATTTCTCTTTTCTCTATATGGAGATCTTGCCCGAGAAACAAACCCAAATCTTACCATATGTTATGATGATGAGCAGCTAAAGCCTCAAGCAAGGGATGCCTTTGTAAACAAGACTTGTAGAATATGACATACGAAAATAAAGCCCATGGTGGACTTCCTGTCTCAGCACACCGGGAGCAGACAGGAAGCTTTTGCCTCCCCTTGCTCACCTGGCCTGCAGTCATGTCTCCCCAGGTCAGTCTTGAGGACAAAATGCTGCTCCTCACTGTGGACACACTACCAGATGCTCCAAAGTCATGGCCTCTCCTCAGGTGGGTCCTCAGAACAAAGCTCTGGTTCTAATCCTAACCCTAACCCTGTGTCTAGATTTTGACCCTGACCCTAAACCCCAATCCCTTCCTCGGTCCCTCATTCTGAACCTTACTTTGACCCTGACTTTGATCTTGACCCTGACCATGACCCCACCTCTAACCATACTTCCAGCCCTGACTCTGGCCCAGACCCTAATCCTAACCCTAACCCTATTGTTATCTTTACGATCTATCTCTAATCTTACCACCTAGCACTAAACAGCTGTACCCAAGAGCACTTTTGAATTATGTAACTTCTTTTCCTTGGATTTTCTAAGGACATCCTAAAGGAGATGTCATTATGTATTTTGCAGTCCTTCTGAGTGCTATGGCTTCAGATAAGAAGCTCTAGGCCGCGGTGGGCGTGACGCAGCATCCAGCGCGCACTTTTCATGCTTCTGGCTTTTCCTTTGGCCAATTTTCTGTTCTCAGAAGTTGCTGGGTTCGTTTATTCAGCGGCAGTGGTGCCTCCCCGAATCTCAAAATGCCTGTTAAAAGATCACTGAAATTGGATAGCCTGTTAGAAGAAAATATGAAGACGTGTCAAGGTAGCCAGTGCCACAGCTAGTATCCTGTATTAGAAAAATGCATTGTTGGGAATTCTGGGAAGATGGCCACCTAAGAACAGCTCAGGACTTCAGCTCCCAGTGAAAGTGCAGAGGGTGAGTGGACGCCGCATTTCCAGACGAATTTTTATTGCCCACAGACCAGGAGATACCCAGGCAGAGGGGTCGCCAGCACTGCTGTTCCGGCCGGTGTGGCTGTTTTGGCCCCCATGGGGCTGATTTGGCCCGCGCGGCTGCTTTGACCACGCCCTGTCGCGGCAGTTCTCCGAACAAAAGCTGCTGGTCTGGGAGCCCTCTTAGCCGGTGATTGGAGCCCTGAGACGGCAGAGTTGCCCATTCATCTGAAATAGTGAGCCAGGCCAGGAGATTCCTGGCAAAAAATCTGCCAGGAGCCAGTGCTGCTGTTTGAGCCGACTCAGTGAGTCGCAGCAAGGGAGATCCTGGCACCTTTTCAATAAGCGACTGGAACGCTGGGTCGTTCAACTTGAAAAATAAAAGAAAAGACTCCGAGTCAGGGAGCCAGGTGATCAGGCTCAGTTGGTCCCACCTCCCCAACCCCCAACAACAACGAAAACAAAAACAGTAATTAAAAACTCTCTGGGTTGAGCCCTTCACAGCAAGCACAGCTGAACCCGGGATGGTCCAGCTCAGTGGGGGAGGGGTGTCCGCCATTACTGAGACTCTCCACCACTACAGAGGCAGGCCACCGTTGCCGAGGCGACTCGCTGTTGCTGAGGCAACCTGCCACAACAGAGAGAGTCCGCCATAACAGAGGTGGGGACACCATTGCCGAGACAGTTCTAACTATGCCCATATAAACAGGACTCCAGGGAAGAGCACGGGGCAGCTGGGCGGAGCCCACAGCAGCTCAACAAAGCCTCTGCAGGCAGACAGTGGCCAGGTGGGCTGCTAGCTGGGCGGGGCAGCCCTGAAAGAAAAAACAAAGGCAGCAGCACAATGGAAACTCATGAAGCCCTAACTCCCCAGGACAGAGCACCTGGGAACAAAAAGTGGTTTATGAGTTCAGCTGCAGCAGACCTAAACGTACCTGCCCAGCAGCTCTGAATGAATAATGGAGCTCACAGCTCAGGACTTAAGCCCCAATAAAAGATAGACTGTCTCCTCAAGTAGCTCTCTGACCCCCATAGATCCGAAGACTCACCTCATAAAGGAGAGAATGGACTGACAGTTGGCGAGCATCCTTCTGGGACAAAGATAGCGGAAGAGGAAACTGGTAGCAACCCTTACTGTTCTGCAGCTGCTGCAGGTGATCCCCAGGCAAGCAGGGCCTGGAGAGGACCTCAGCAGTCCTACAGCAGAGGGGCCAGACTGTTAGAAGGAAAGCTTAAAAAAAAAAAAAAAAGTAACTTCAGCATCCACGAACTAGAAGCTCACTCAGAGACCCAATCTGAAAGACAGTAACTACAAAGACAACAGGTGGATAAACCCACAAAAATGGGAAGAAACCAGAACAAAAAGGATGAAAACTCCCGAAACCAGAACACCTCTCCTCCTAAAAGGGATCACAACTCTTCACCAGCAAGGGAACCAGACCAGATGGAGAAGGAGGGTGATGAAATGACAGAATCAGACTTCAGAAGGTGGGTAGTAAGAAACTACAGTGAGCTAAAAGAACATGTTCTAACCCAATGCAAAGAAACTAGGAACCTTGAAAAAAGATTGGACGAAATACTAACGAGAATGGACAGCATAGAGAGGAATATAAGTGAATTGATGGAGCTGAAAAAACACATGAGAACTTTGTGAAGCATGCACAAGCTTCAACAGCCAAATTGGCCAAGCAGAAGAAAGAATATCAGAGGTCAAAGTTCAACTCAATGAAATAAAAAGAGAAGGCAAGAACAGACAAAAAAGCGCAAAAAGGAATGAACAAAATCTTCAAGAAATGTGGGACTATGTGAAAAGATTTAATCTACGTTTGATAGGTGTACCTGAATGTGATGAAGAGAATGAATCCAAGCTGGAAAATACTCTTCAGGATATTATCCAGGGAAACTTCCCCAACCTAGCAAGGCAGGCCAATATTCAAATACAGGAAATACAGAGAACACCACAAAGATATTCCTCAAGAAGAGCAACCACAAGGCACATAATCGTCAGATTCACCAGGGTTGAAATGAAAGAGAAAATGCTAAGGGCAGCCAGAGAGAAAGGTCAGGTTACCCACAAAGGGAAGCCCATTAGACTCACAGAAGATCTCTCAGCAGAAATGCTACAAGCCAGAAGAGATTGGGGGCCAATATTCAACATCCTAAAGAAAAGAACTTTCAACCCAGAATCTCCTATCCAGCCAACTAAGCTTCATAAGTGAAGGAAAAATAAAATCCTTTGCGAACAAGCAAGTACTCAGAGATTTCATCACCACCAAACCTGCACTACAAGAACTCATGAAAGAGGCTCTACACATATAAAGAAACAACCAGTACCAGCAACTTCAAAAACATACCAAATGTTAAAAGAGCATCAACACAATCAAGAATCTGCATCAACTAACCAACAAAACAGCCAGGTAGCATCAAAATGACGGTATCAAATTCACACATAACAATACTATCCCTAAATGTAAATGGACTAAATGCCCCAATCAAAAGACACAGACTGGCAAATTGGATAAAAAGCCAAAACCCATCAGTGTGCTGTATCCAGGAAACCCATCTTACATGTAAGGATACACAAAGGCTCAAAATAAAGGGATAGAGGAAGATCTACCAAGCAAATGGAGAGCAAAAAAAAGCAGGAGTTGCAATTCTCATCTCTGAGAAAATAGACTTTAAAGCAACAAAGATCAAAAGAGACAAAGAAGGACATTACATAATGGTAAAAGGATCACTGCAACAAGAAGAGCTAATGATCCTAAATATATACGCACCCAATACAGGAGCACCCAGATACATACGGCAAGTTCTTAGTGACTTACAAAGAGACTTAGACTCCCACACAATAATAGTGGGAGACTTTAACACCCCGTTGTCAATATTAGACAGATCAACCAGACAGAAAATCAACAAGAATATCCAGGACCTGAACTCAGACCTGGAACAAGCAAACCTAATAGACATTTACAGAACTCTCTACCCCAAATCCACAGAATATACATTCTTCTCAGCACCACATCACACCTACTCTAAAATTGACCACATAATTGGCAATAAATCACTCCTCAGCAAATGCAAAAGAACGGAAATCATAAAAAACAGTCTCTCAGACCACAGTGCAATCGAGTTAGAACTCAGAATGCAGAAACTAACTCAGAACCGCACAGCTTCATGGAAATTGAACAACTTGCTCTTGAATGTTGACTGGATAAACAATGAAATGAAGGCAGAAGCAAAGATGTTCTTTGAAACCAACGAGAATGAAGACACAACATACCAGAATCTCTGGGACACATTTAAGGCAGTCTCTAGAGGAAAATATATAGCAATAAGTGCCCACATGAGAAGAAAGGAGAGATCTAAAATTGACACCCTATCATCAAAATTGAAAGAGCTAGAGGAGCAAGATCAAAAAAACTGAAAACCTAGCAGAAGACAGGAAATAACTAAGATCAGAGCAGAACTGAAGGAAATAGAGACTCAAGAAACTCTTCAAAAAATCAATAAATTCAGGAGCTGGTTTTTCAAAAAGATCAATAAAATAGACAGACCACTAGCCAGATTAATAAAAAAGAAAAGAGAGAATAACCAAATTGATGCAATAAAAAACGATAAAGGGGATATCACCACAGATTCCACAGAAATCCGAACCATCATCAGAGATTATTACAAACAACTCTATGCACATAAACTAGTAAACCTGGAATAAATGGATAAATTCCTGGACACCCGTATCCTCCCAAGCCTAAACCCGGAAGAAGTCGAAACCCTGAATAGACCAATAACAAGGTCTGAAGTCGAGGCAGCAATAAAGAGCCTACCACCCAAAAAAAGCCCAGGTCCAGATGGGTTCACAGCCGAATTCTACCAGACATACAAAGAGGAGCTGATACCATTCCTTCTGAAACTATTCCAGACAATCCAAAAAGAGGGAATCCTTCCCAAATCATTTTACGAGACAAACATCATCCTGATACCAAAACCCGGCAGAGACTCAACAAGAAAAGAAAATTTCAGGCCAATATCCATGATTAACATAGATGCAAAAATCTTCAATAAAATACTGGCAAACTGATTGCAACAGCATATCAAAAAGCTCATCCACTATGATCAAGTAGGATTCATCCCGGGGATGCAAGGCTGGTTCAACATACGCAAGTCCATAAACGTAATTCACCACATAAACAGAACCAAAGACAAAAACCACATGATTATCTCAATTGATGCAGAGAAGGCCTTTGACAAAATTCAACAGCCCTTTATGCTAAAAACCCTCAATAAACTAGGTATTGATGGAACATATCTCAAAACAATAAAAGCTATTTATGACAAACCAACAGCCAATATCATACTGAATGGGCAAAAATTGGAAGCATTCCCTTTGAAATCTGGCACTAGACAAGGATGTCCTCTCTCACCACTCCTATTCAATATAGTACTGGAAGTTCTAGCCAGAGCAATCAGGCAAGAAAAAGAAATAAAGGGTATTCAAATAGGAAAGGAGGAAGTCAAATTGTCTCTATTTGCAGATGACATGATTGTATATTTAGAAGACCCCATCGTCTCAGCCCAAAATCTCCTGAAACTGATAAGCAACTTCAGCAAAGTCTCAGGATACAAAATCAATATGCAAAAATCACAGGCATTCCTGTACACCAGCAACAGACTTAAAGAGAGCCAAATCAAGAACGAACTGCCATTCACAATTGCTACAAAGAGAATAAAATACCTAGGAATACAACTAACAAGGAATGTAAAGGACCTCTTCAAGGAGAACTACAAGCCATTGCTCAACGAAATAAGAGAGGATACAAACAGATGGAGAAACATTCCATGTTCATGGTTAGGAAGAATCAACATCATGAAAATGGCCATACTGCCCAAAGTAATTTACAGATTCAACGCTATTCCCATCAAGCTACCAATGACCTTCTTCACAGATCTGGAAAAAAACACCTTAAACTTCATATGGAACCAAAAGAGAGCCCGCATAGCCAAGTCAATTCTAAGCAAAAAGAACAAAGCAGGAGGCATCACATTACCAGACTTCGAACTATACTACAAGGCTACAGTAATCAAATCAGCATGGTAATGGTACCAAAACAGAGATATAGAGCAATGGAACAGAACAGAGGCCTCAGAGGAAATACAACATACCCACAACCATCTGATCTTCGACAAACCTGACAAAAACAAACAATGGGGAAAGGATTCCCTGTTTAATAAATGGTGTTGGGAAAACTGGCTAGCCATGTGCAGAAAGCAGAAACAAGACCCCTTCCTGACACCTTAAACCAAAATTTACTCCAGGTGGATTAAAGACTTAAACATCAGACCTAACACCATAAACACCCTAGAAGAAAATCTAGGCAAAACCATTCAGGACATAGGCATAGATAAGGACTTCATGACCAAAATGCCAAAAGCAATGGCAACAAAAGCCAAAATAGACAAATGGGACCTAATCAAACTCCACCGCTTCTGCACGGCAAAAGAAACAGTCAGTAGAGTGAATCGGCAACCAACAGAATGGGAAAAAATTTTGGCCGGGTGCGGTGGCTCAAGCCTGTAATCCCAGCACTTTGGGAAGCTGAGGCAGGTGGATCACGAGGTCAAGAGATCGAGACCATCCTGGTCAACATGGTGAAACCGCGTCTCTACTAAAAATACAAAAAACTAGCTGGGCATGGTGGCGCGTGCCTGTAATCCCAGCTACTCAGGAGGTTGAGGCAGGAGAATTGCCTGAACCCAGGAGGCGGAGGTTGTGGTGAGCCGAGATCGTGCCATTGCACTCCAGCCTGGGTAACAAGAGCGAAACTCCGTCTCAAAAAATACATATAAATAAAAAAATAAAAAAATTTTTGCAGTCTACCCGTCAGATAAGGGGCTGATATCCAGAATTTACAAAGAACTAAAACAGATCTACAAGAAAAAAACAAACGAGCCCATTCAAAAATGGGCGAAGGATATGAACAGACACTTTACAAAAGAAGACATACAGGAGGCCAACAAACATATGAAAAAATGCTCATCATCACTGGTCATTAGAGAAATGCAAATCAAAACCACATTGAGATACCATCTCACACCAGTTAGAATGGCGATCATTAAAAAATCTGGAAACAACAGATCCTGGAGAGGATGCGGAGAAATAGGAACACTTTTACACTGTTGGTGGGAGTGTAAATTAGTTCAACCATTGTGGAAGACAGTGTGGTGATTCCTCAAGGACCTAAAAATAGAAATCCCATTTGACCCAGCAATCCCATTACTGGGTATATATCCAAAGGATTATAAATCATTCTACTATAAGGACACAGGCACATGAATGTTCATTGCAGCACTGTTTACAATAGCAAAGACCTGGAACCAACCCTGGAACCAAATGCCCAATGATGATAGACTGGATAGGGAAAATGTGGTACATATACACCATGGAATATTACCCAGCCATCAAAAACGATGAATTCACATCCTTTGTAGGGACATGGATGAACCTGGAAACCATCATTCTCAGCAAACTGACACAAGAGCAGAAAATCAAACACCGCATGTTCTCACTCATAGGCGGGTGTTGAACAATAAGAACACATGGACACAGGGAGGGGAGCACTACACACTGGGGTCCGTTGGGGGGAAATGGGGGAGGGACGGGGGGTGGGGAGGTGGGAAGAGACAGCATGGGGAGAAATGACACATACAGGTGAGGGGACGGAAGGCAGCAAATCACACTGCCATGTGTGTACCTATGCAACAATCTTGCATGTTCTTCACATGTACCCCCAAACCTAAAATGCAATATAAATAAATAAATAAATAAATAAATAAATAAATAAATAAAGCTCTAATACTTTGCAAGCCATGAAAAGTTCGGAGGGTAACAGTACTGAGTTGTTTGGGACGCATGCTGGCATTCACAATAGTCATTGGTGCTGTTCTCCAAATATTTTCAGTTTACTTTTTATGAATGCACTCTGACTGTTCCAGCCCACCTAATTAAATTTTTGCATGGCCACATGATTTTATTTTATTTTTGCCAATGGAGGTGAGAAAAAAATAATGTGACTTTTTCAGGAGGAATCTCCAGGAAGCAGAGTTCTATTGAGCATGTTTTTTCTCCTTTCTATAGCAATGGGGATCTTATTGATGGTACCTCCCTCAGCCTGGATTCCTGTGTTAGGACGGTATAGCACAGACCTACCTCTCACCTGACCCATAATGAGATGTAAATAAATGAGGAAGAAGATTTTTGAGCCACTGAAATTAGGTTGTCTGTCACAATGGTTTAACATAGCCCCCAATGACTGATGCATGGCTGAGGAATGAATCAGAACTGGATCTGGACAAGGCATGTGAGGAGCGCTCCAGGCAGAGTAAAATTCAAGTCTTGTCTCAAATATAACAGTGAGTACGACATGTTATGGGGTGGGTGTGGGATAAATAAGATGTGTCAGGTGAAAATAATGAGAAACTCAACTTCAAAAGACAGTGCTGATATGGACTGTGGAGAGATTCAAATGCCCTGCTTAGCATTTGAGAATGTAATGGTTGAGCAAACTAAGAACCCTAAATGAAGGCTTGGGATAAATATTTGGGGGTGTCTAATATCCCAATTTTTCATCCTAGAATGGGCAGATCCTTGACCCCATTCTAGGGAGGCTTCCAAAAGAAAAAAGACTTGCAATTCTCCAATAACACACACTGAGAGACTTTCCTGCACTTTTGACCTGTGGCTAACACTTGTCACCTTTCATTCTGTCCTCAGTGTTTTGGGGAAACACCTTTAACTCTGTATGACTTACAGGTTATTAAGTGGCCCTGATTATTCCCTCCAGAAGTGGAAAAGACTAATAATGATGGTCTCTGAGCTCACAGCAGCAAGCAGGCATTTGTGCTCGGCAGCCACGTGGCTCATCTGCTAGGAGCTTACTACATGCGATGTTCTACAACATTGCTTAACGCAAGGGGAGAATCTCCTGAGTCAGAGGGTTTAATTACTCACTTACTTCTTTTTCTGCCCTCTTGGGCTCCTAAAATGAAAAGAACCCTGGGGTGATAAAATAAGTCAAAGGGTTGCCAACAACATCACAGCAAAATAATGATTCCTGAAAAATCCGTGGCCTTAGATGACAGCCTTGACTGGGTAAGTCTGAATGTGCTGATAGAGGACATGGGAGTGTGAAGGTGGTTACAACGTTCATATCAAAGAACTTCCACCCAGATTGCAAGAAAAGAGGGAGGAATGGAGATGGAAGCATGAGTCCCTACAATAAAAGCAGATGTTTTGAGATCAGTTGTATTTATTCTGACAAAAATTAGAGACAGAAACCAAAGTTTAGCCTGAGGCTACAATTATTTGTGCAATAAGCCAGAGGCACATATGGCATAGACAGATTTCAACATTTCTCCCTTATATTAATACAAATACTAAAGTTCCAAAAAATTGCTTCCAAATAAAACAAGTATCCAAAATATTTAGTGAATAAACCCTGGGGTCTACAGTAGTATTTAAAGGAGATCTCACAAACAGGTTTGGTTTTTGAAGGTTAGAACTGATGGTCTAAAGAATTCATTTTGTTCTAGAGAGAGAAAGAGAAATTTCTTGGGTTCCTTCAGGAATGTGTCTGACTTTGCTTCATCTTTGTATGTTTGAACTATGCATGTTGCAGAAGAAAACATGAAGTTTTAACAGATTTAAGGTGTGAAAAATCACTGGGTTCCCTAAGAAGCCTGGGATTCTTCTGCTGGACAAATACGTTTGTAGAGAAAAAATGAGGTGGAGGAGATTGTTATTGGAGTGAAGCAGAATTAATTTTACTAATCTGCTTATTACCCACTTTGTAGTGTGGAAACAAATTATTCATGCACAACGTCCTCTTACTGTTCCTGGAATGCAGTGGAAAGAGAACAGATTAGCTTTTCTCCCTAAGAATACAACCACTGGAGATGGCCTACCTCAGATGAGATATTGCCTAGTTATTTTCAAAAGACAGTGAAAAATAATGGATATAAATGTTTGCTACAAAATAAATGCATTCCAGAAAAAGAAGCATCTGGGTCACAGATACATTAGACCCAAATATGTTCCCCTGTCACTGAGAAGAAAACAAAAATATCCAATATTCAGAATTTCAGTCCAGAAGGAAGTGGCTTTGCTCATTGTCTGTTGCTGTGTGCAAGGTGAAGGCTGGGGCAAGAAGACATGCAGTGACAAGGGTTCCTTTGTCCATCTCATCTCACTAGATATCAAGTTTTGGACATGCTGCATTTTAATTGAAAGGTTGAGACACACATATTTTTATATATATATGCATATATATATATATATATATATATGCATATATATATATAAATATGTGTGTGTGTATATATTTTTTTTAAAGAACACTTGCAGTGTTTGAAGCGACAAAGGCTACTGTGACAAAAAAGCAGGGAAAGGGATTTTTTTTTAAAGCAAACAACATCAACAACACACACACCCCCAAACAAACAAAAAAGAGAGGAAGAAGTCTGAACACCCTGGGCTGTGACTACTTCCAGGAAGGGGCTACCAGAGGCAGCTGGAAATTCTATTTGCTTTGCCACTGTGGGTTTCCAGCCTGCTTCGTTTCTAAAGCGTATTACTTTGCTTTTGGCTCATAGAGTTATCCCTTTCCTCCAACCTCAGCCTCCCAGAGTTCTGGGATTACAGGTGTGAGCCGCTGCAGTCAGCCAGATGTTATCATTCTTACTATTACTACTACTTAATAATGACATTTTAATTAAGTAAAATAATACAATTATACCTACTTTGTAGTATGACTTAAATAGGTGACATTTTAACACCTCTAATATTGGAATGCCACCTATAATTCATGATTTATTACAACTATAACGGGTAGCATTTTAAAAATTATTTTATTGATATATAAAATAATGGGGCATCACGCAATCCATGAGACTTTATGTTAAGCAGAATATGGTATACTCAGCAAGTCTAGGGCAGTTCTAGGCATATAAGCAGCACTTAAATACATTTTAGTTCTTAAAGGTACTGTGGGGAAAGAGCATTGAAATAACAATAATACATTTTTTAAACAATTTAATTATTTGATTTTCAAACAGTTTGAAGTCAAAGGAATCTCCTGATTCAAATGAATAGATATGACTCATTTTTACAGAATATATGCAAACCAGACTTTCCATTAATTAATATTAGTATTTTAAAATGATAAATGTTTGAAAGGGCAGTTAAAGGTTATCTTCTATTTCCTAACTTCAGAAATTCATTTGTTTGAAAGGTGGGAGATAAAGTTTAAATGAGAATAAGTCCTAATATCCCCATTTCAAATCTCTCAGCTTGTGCAGACAGTACAGATAAACATGAAGTTTTTAAGGATGGAAGGGTCCTGAGAGATAGTAGAATATGTCTGCTACATAGTAGGTACTCAGGTTACATTTGATGAATAAATGAAATGAAAGAATGGATTAACACAGATGGGGAGTTCAATATTTTTAAATAAAATACATTTAATATAAATGTATTTTCTATAAAGCAGCATTTTTGCAATAATAATTACTTATATTTGTTATTTTTAAAGAATACAAGTAAAATGAAATGATTAATCTATCATTGTTTACAATATATGGAATAAATCCATATATATAAAAACATATGTACATAATTATATACATAAAATCTGGAAACACAGATAAAAACATTCCCTTTTTATTTCTGAAGAGGGAAAAAGTTCAAATATGACACACAATAATGATAAAAATATAAAGTGAGAAATTATTTTTATCTGTACAAGATTCGTATTCCTCTCTCCCCAAGGATTATTCCATTAATAATAAACTCTTACTAAAAGTGTTATACATGCTCACTGTAGCAATCAAAGATAAGAAAAAGAAAAAAAAAACTTTACTTAAAATACAAAGGCTCAGAAATTACAAATTTTATATTTTGCATACTTTTTTGCTAACACAAGACCATGGTATGTTGTGTGTATGTATAATCAGACTGATTCTTTTCTCCTTGCTGGCTATAACAAAATACATCTTTGCACATTAACATACTTCTATATCTATTGTCAGATTCAGTGGTCACATATTCCATCCTGTGGATGCAACAGAAATTTATTTATTTATGTGTTCTTTTTAAAATAAGTGCTGCAAAAAACAAAGTACATGTATTTCTATTTCCTAAGGGTATTTTAGTATAATGCAATACTGAGTACCAGCTCAGCCATAGAGACCTCCACCCAGGTGGTGCGGAAGGAATTGAGAAGCAGACACCCAGAGAGAACAACAAAGTGAGCTATCCAAAGGACCAGCAGCCTTCCGAGCTCACAGCCCCAGGGGGCTGACAGCATTCCAGGCTGTGGGCCTCAGGCAGACCCTGACCCATGCAATTATTCTCTCTGAACAGGTGATGATTATTAACAAACAGATGCCCAGTATTTTCTCATAACACAAAAATATACCAAGTAGGCAGCTGGTGCCCACTTACCACTGACCACAGGCCAACTAAAAGCATTCTCCACAAGGAAGCCATGGGGCAGGGTCAGATGTCCCACACTTCAAGAATTGTTTTAACCAGTGTGTGATATTTATATATTGTCCTGCCACGTTTGAGTGCCCCAAGTCATCTTCCACTCGGAGTGGGGGAGGCAGCTAGGTTTTCCTTGCCATCTTTCTTCCTAGCAAACAATATATTTTATCATACACTCAGCATTTCACAATATTCATACAGTTAGCATTTCTCAACAACTTAACATTTCTCAACAATGGAACTGATGGGTAAAGGGTATACACATTTTTTAAATGTAGTACTTGCCACCAATTATCTATTTGAAAAGTAATAGGTAACTTAAACTTTAAGCAGCAGTACCAAACATCCTCACACATATTGAACAGAAAACAGTTTCATTCCTCTTTTAATTTAAATTCTTATACCAGGGACACAAAGGATTTTTTCCTATGTACATAAGTAACCTGGATCTGAAAAAAAGTATTTTACTCACTTTTAAAGTTGTGATTTGAAAAAATTACCTGTAAAATGAAGATGCAGTTTTCATCTAATGCGTATATATATTTAAAATTTTATCTAATTTGTATATATAACTAATATATATATATCTGTAACATATGTTATACATATCAGTACTGTATACATATGATATATAATGAATTCCCTGTAAAATGAAAACACACTTTTCATCTGAATATATATAATATAGTAAATACTTTTCAAGTACGTTCTATTTTTTTTTCCTGCTACAGAGGCAGTTTTAATCTTTAGTTTGCTAAATCAAACTTCAGAATGCCTGCCTGTGAGGTAATTCTTAGGAGGGCCTTTCTCAACATAAAATGTACCTGTAAAATAAGCATTTGTGTTTTCTGCTGGTACTTTTGTGACTTGCATATGTAAAAATTTCAATCTGTATTCCATCAGGAACTCATGTTTGTGGCATACAATTTTATTAGTTTTCTTCAAAAAGCAGGCATGTTTTCATCAATAATTAATCCTTTTCCATTCATAACTGTTAACATGATCAATTCTTACATATATCTTATATAATTTCAGTATTTCTGGATTTCCTGTACTATTCCATGCATTGATCTGTCTTTCCAGCTGTTAGCAAACAATTAATTGAAGAAATTAATAGCACATTTTAATATCTAGAGAAACAAATGTTTTTTCACTCCATTATGAAAATTTTAAAAATGTCATCAGAATACTAAAAGACAGCAGGTGTCATGCAGCAATGTTAAAACCTTCATATTTTCATTCTGTTTATGTAAAATTGACAAACACAGAAAGAGCTCACATTTTGAGAAACATGTTCTTCCCATTGAGGAACACAGAACCCACTCCCACTTCCAAGTTTCCCTCTGAGAACCTTCAGTAAAGAACCGATCTACGCAGGCGGGTATCGATGTCAAACGGGCAGTTTTACCTGAGAACTCTTCGCTTACTGAAAATGACTCCCGGTATTTTTGATGGGGGAATGAGTTCTCATTAGGCACCTCCTATAATGTATAAAACACCGTGCTTTAAACGTGAAGGTTAAGAACAACAGCAAAATTCTGCGTTTGCTTAACTTAATGAGTTAAATCGTTCGCATTCCCCACCAAGTGCTGCAGCCCGGGAATTCGGAGGGATAGAGAGCAGCTGAGGCCGGGCGCGGTGGCTCAGCCTGTAAACCAAGCACTTTGGAGGTCAAGGGGGGCCGATCACCTGAGGTCGGGAGTTCAAGACCAGCCTGACCAACATGGTGAAACCCCGTCTTTAAATATATATATACACACGTATGTATACATCTATATGTATACATACGTGTGTATATATATAATAAAAATTAAAAAAGAAAAGAAAGTAGCTGAGGCTCCATTTGGCTTGGCTGCTCCGAGGGTGCTCGGCGCCCTCCAAGGGCCGGTCCCAAGGAGAAGCCGGGCCTCGGGCTCCCCCCAACCCCGGACTGAGCCCCGCTACCTGCGCGGCTTGTCCGGGCGTCCAGGTCTCAGCTCCCGCGCTCCGGGCGGCTCCACCTCTGCAGTGTCGCCGCTGACAGTCGCCGCTGTGGATCTTCCGCGTCCCGAATTCGGAGCGCGGAAGCCGTGTAGTCCAGTCTATGGAGCCCAGGACCGCCTGGCCCCTGAGGCTCCGAGGCGGAGGAACTTCCTCATGGCGGTGACTTCTCAGATCTCCAACCACTCGCTCCTGAGCAGCGGCTGTTCCCTGCTACCTTTTTTTTTTTTTTTTTTTTTTTTTTTTTTTTTTTTTTTTTTTTTTGAGACGGAGTTTCGCTCTTGTTACCCAGGCTGGAGTGCAATGGCGCGATCTCGGCTCACCGCAACCTCCGCCTCCTGGGTTCAGGTAATTCTCCTGCCTCAGCCTCCTGAGTAGCTGGGATTACAGGCACGTGCCACCATGCCCAGCTGATTTTTTGTATTTTTAGTAGAGATGGGGTTTCACCATGTTGACCAGGATGGTCTCGATCTTTCAACCTCGTGATCCACCCGCCTCGGCCTCCCAAAGTGCTGGGATTACAGGCGTGAGCCACCGCGCCCGGTCCCCTGTCACCTTTTCGCCGCCCCCCACCCCAGCCCCAAATCCCCGATACAACCCCCAGTCCGCAAATCTGCTTTCTAGCCCGGAATCCGCGATCCAGCCGGGTCCACCACAGCCATCAGCAGCAAGCTTGCAGCCTCCGAGCGAGCCCGGCGAAGTCGTTACGCGCGCGCCTGCCCCGCGGTGGCCCCCCTGGCTCCCGAAGTCACCCCCATGCGCGCGCAGGCGGGTGGAGCCGCAGCTCTGAGCAAGCGCCCCTGGGCTCCGGGTTCTCCTGGGCTCCCCGGGCGGCCCCAGGACCACAGGCGCAGGATTGCAGGCGCGCAGCCCTCCCGGCCCCACTGCTTCCCATGCCTGATGCGCAGTTTGCAGGTGCAGCTCTGGCACCGGCGCGTGATGGCGGAGCTTCCCTGGGATGGCATCAGGGTCGCGCAGTGCACAGCTCATCTGGCCTGAGGGTGCGCTCCTCTTGGAAACCTCTCTGGATCCTGGGCCCCTGCGCTGGGGACTCTGCATCCACACCTATGAGATGGAGTGGCTGCTGGTGGGGCGACTGCCTGACTTTGCCGCCTGGGCGCCCGGCCCCAGGATCCCTGCTGCTGGGGGCGCGGGCCTGGTCTGGGGTGTCCGGCCACTTGCTGCCGGCGCCACGCCTACGCTGCAGAGGCGGCTCGGGCGCCGGCGGGGACTGGCGGGCCTGGCACCTGATGTCCTCAGGGTCAAGTGCATTACCCGCCACCTGAGGGCTCTGCTCTGCCTTGGCCTCCTCCGAGAGCTTAGGGTTCACTGGGCAGCAATTTAGGAATGCCTAAATGGAAGGAAATATTCTTTATCTTTGAGAAATAAGTAGTGTATATATATTCTTTAATATATATATAATGATAGATAATATAATTTATAATAAATATATAATATATATTATAAAGAAGATCTCTCTCTCTCTATATATATATATATATGATACCTAAATGGAAGGAAATATTCTTTCTCTGTCTTTGAGAAATAAGTGGTGTATTCATAAAGCAGATTAAATGTTACTTTTGTTCCTGACCCCTGGGGGAGGGGAAGAAGTTAAGAATAGGTGTCACATTTACCACCTGAGGTGTTATCTCAAGTAAATCCTGAGGTTTGGGCCACCCAGGCTCTGGGAAACACACTAAAGACCATTCAAATCCAACTTCAGCCTCATGCTCCTCACCCCCGGAAAACACAATACACTTTAAGGCAGGGAGCATGAGAGGAAATTCAACCCCTTATTGCCAAATTCTTGCCATATGACTTATTAAGACCATGAGAATCTCCTTACAATGCTCGCATGTTACCAGATCAAAAGCCTACAGATTTGTCAGAAACCTTAGAGCATTAATAAATGCAGTTCTTGTCTCCGTACACCCCATTGTCCCCAATTCTTACCCAAGTCTCGGGGAGTGCAAGCTGGTTTACATTCTTTTTTTTTTTTTTTTTTTTTTTTTTGAGACGGAGTTTCGCTCTTGTTACCCAGGCTGGAGTGCAATGGCGCGATCTCGGCTCACTGCCACCTCCGTCTCCTGGGTTCAGGCAATTCTCCTGCCTCAGCCTCCTAAGTAGCTGGGATTACAGGCATGCGCCACCATGCCCAGCTAATGTTTTTTTTGTATTTTTAGTAGAGACGGGGTTTCACCATGTTGACCAGGATGGTCTCGATCTCTCGACCTCGTGATCCACCCGCCTCGGCCTCCCAAAGTGCTGGGATTACAGGCTTGAGCCACCGCGCCGGCCTGGTTTACATTCTTAAATGTGAAAGACACATTTTTCTGCATCTCAATGCATCCAGATTCACCATATGTTTGCCTTTGAATGGACTGATCCAGATACTCATTTAGCCTCCAAACTAACCTGGACAGTCCTCTCTGAAGAGTTCTTAATTAGCCCCAATTATTTGAAAATGTTCTAACTAAGGACTTAAATTCACAATTGCAAAGGGGCACAATTATTCAGTATGCAAATGACTTGCTCATTGCTAGCCTGACTAAAAATGACTCAGATAATAATACTGTTAAATTGATATATTTCCTGGGAAATGGCAGCTATAGGGTGTCACCATACAAGACTCAGATTATGACTCAAAGACTCAAATATTTGGAATCTATCTTAACCTCTGGAACTGATCAACATCCCTTGAAGGAAAAAAAGTTTTTTTAGTCATCCAAGAGTCCTAGTCCAACAAATGGCTGTGGGCCTTTTTAGGTGACAGTTGGGTACTGCAGCTTATGTGTGCCCAGATTTGGATATGTAGCCAAGCCTTTATGTAGAACACTAAAAGGAAAATATTAGAGCTTCTTCAATGTAATTTGAACTGCAAGGTAACCTTCAGTACTTTCAAAGAGAAATTAGTCTCTGCTGCAGCCTTGGGTGTCCACAAATTGGATAAACCATTTTTTCTTTATGTGGCCAAAAAGCAAGGCATAGGCCTTGAGTAATCTTGTCCCAAAACTGGGAAACACTCCAAGGCCAGTAGCCGACTTTTCTGAGCAGATAGACCAGGTGGGCTCAGGGTGTCTTAGATTTCTTAGCGCAGTTGCTGCTACAACTTTTCTAGTAGGCAAGGTTAATAAACATTAGGAAAGCGCCTAAAGGTTTTTTGACCCCACGTTAATAAAAGGTGGTCCTAGAAGCTAAAGGGCACCAGTGGATTATAGGAGAACATTTATTAAAGTATCAGTCCTTATCGCTAGACACTCTAGAGATAACCCTTGAAGTCTGACAAACTATAAACCCAACTCCTTATCTGCCAGAGCACACAGGTGCTCCCAGCCTTCCCAGCATACAGGTTGTTATTCATCTGTTCTCATGCTGCTAGTAAAGACATATCTGAGGCTGGGTAATTTATAAATAAAAGAGGTTTAATTGACTCACAGTTCCACATGGCTGGTGGGGCCTCACAATCATGGCAGAAGGCAAATGAGGAGCAAAAGTTACATCTCTTACATGGCAGCAGGGAAAGGAGCTTGTGTAGGAAAACTCTCCTTTATAAAGGGGAGTGATCCCAGCATTTTGGGAGGCCAAGGTGGCAGGTGGATCACCTGAAGTCGGGAGTTCGAGACCAGCCTGGCCAACACGGTGAAATCACGTCTCTACTAAAAATACAAAAATTAGCCATGCATGGTGGTGGGTACCTGTAATCCCAGCTACTCAAGAGCCTGAGACAGGAAAATCCATTGAACCCAAGAGACAGATGCTGCAGTGAGCCGACATTATGCCACTGTACTCCAGCCTGGGCAACAGAGCAAGACTGTGTCTCAAAAAATAAAATGAAATTAAAATAAAATCATCAGATCTCATGAGGCTTATTCACTGTCACAAGAACAGTGTGGGAAAGACCCGCCCCACTCCCCGATTCAATTACCTCCAGCTGGGTCCTTTCCAAGACACAGGGGAATTATGAGAGCTATAACTGATGCGATTTGACTGGAGACAGAGCCAAACCATGTCACAGGTTATGAAACAAATTTATTCTAGTGGGCCAGAATGAGCTCCTTGACCATCCCAAGGAAGAGTGGTTAACAGATGCAAGTTGTTTCATGCATCAGGATAACAGGAGGGCTAGATATGCTCTGATTAGTCAGCACAAGTTAATCAAGTCACATGTCTTGCTGGCCTCTACCACAGCTCCAAAAGCTAAGTTAATTGAACTTACCAGAGCCCTGCAGTTGGGGAAGGATTTAAAAGTTAACATTTACACTGATTCTAAGTATGACTTTTCAGTGTTTCATACTTATGCTGCAATTTGGAATGGGTAGGGACTCCTGACCACAAAGGGCCTTTCCATACAACATCGCTCAGGTTTTGAGCTTGTTAGAATGCTGCCTGGGTACCAAAGAAAAGTGACTATAATTCACTGCAGAGGACATCAAAAGAGAGATTGACCATGTAAAAGAAAACGCCCTTGCAAATACAGTAGTCAAGGTCACTGCACCGAAGCTGATGGGCATGCCGGTCAGCATGCCTAGAGCTGGGCCAGAAGGCTCTGAAGAATGGGCCAGGGATTGCAGTTTAGTCCAGAACCCTCTGGCTGGCTGACTCATGGTAATACATTACCAATTCCAAATACTAATCGTAGGAAAATAGTTAAGCACTTACATGATTGTTTTCACCCTAGAAGGGATTCTTTGTTTCAGTTAATGTCTCATTGGTTTATCTTAAATCTTAAATCTTACCTTAAATCTTTTCAAGACACTAAAACAGGTGAACCTGCCCTGAGCTCTGTGCCTGAAATAACCCAAACAGCCAGCAATTTTCTCCTCCTCTAGTTTAACCTGTCCAACATTGAGAAGCCTCTCCAGGTGAGGACTGAAAACTCTGATTTACTCAGGCACCTTTAAATATCTGCTAATGCTTACTGATACCTTCACTGGTTAGATCAAGACATTCCCCATGCTATCTGAAATGTGTTTACCAGAAGATGTAATTCCTCAGTTTGGATCATCTAAAAGCGTGCAAAGTGACAATGGTCCATCTTTCACAGCAGACATATCCCAACACCTGTTCTCAGCTTTAGGAATCAAATATCACCTTCACTCTGTGTGGAGACTACAGTCCTCTTGAAAGGTGAAATAACTAATAAAACTCTAAAGACTAGCGAAATCAAGAGGCCTGTCTCTAACACCCATAGCTTACTATGGGTTTCAGCTGCTCCAAAGGAAACTTATAATTAGGTCCTGTTGAGTTAGTGTACAGAAAGCCTTTTCTAACCACAGCTCTCCTAAGAGATGAAAGGACTCATCAATTACAAAAGTATGTCATTAATATAGGACACGTGCAAGCGAACTCTGACTATGGAAACATAAGACTTCCCCTCCCACATAGGAGGAAAATTCAGTTTCAGCTCAGCTAGGGATTTAGTCTCACTAAAGACATGGGAGGAAGTTCTTCAGCTGCCCAGCTCTCCCCAGCGTGGAAAGGACCACAGCAAGGCCACCTGAGCTCTCCAATAGCCATTAACCTCCAAGGGAGTCACAGGTGGGCACACCTGTGTAAAAGTACAGCTGTTTCTTATTCTGGGAGCCCAATCCAAGGCTGGGGGAGGTGGGCACGGGGCTATTTAAGCATCGGCAGATGGTGGGCTGAGTCATTTGTGATTGGTCTTCGTCTCGCGTTTCTGTTGCTGCCCTGATCCTGCCTTGGCTATGAGGGAGATCGTGCTCACCCAAACTGGACAGTGCGGGAACCAGATCGGTGCAAAGGTTGGCGGCTGGGGCTCTGAGGGCCCAGCTCGTGCCTGCAGGGTGGCTGGTGATGTTGGCAGTGGAGGGTGTGGTACCTCTGCATGGCCAGCCCTGGGCTCCCTGCCTCGGACGCAGTAGAGCTGGGTGGCTGTCGAGGCTGCCAGGGTGAACACCAAGGGACCCAGTGGCCTGAGGGTGGGGATGGAAGTGGGAGAAGGACTGGGGCAACTCCAGCTCCTTGAGCTCCATGACTCAGCCCTGGCTTGTCTGGCCTCTTGCATCTCTTGCAGTTCTGGGAGGTGATCTCTGATGAACATGGCATCGACCCTGCTGGCACCTACCATGGGGACAGTGACCTGCAGCAGGAACGCATCAACGTGTACTACAACGAGGCCAGCGGTGAGAGCCCAGTCTTTCCCCGACCGCCCTCCTGGGAATGCCAGCCCTCTCCTCACCGATGCCCTCCTGTTTCCTTTAGGTGGCAGGTATGTGGCCCGCGCTGTGCTCGTGGATCTGGAGCCGGGCACCATGGACTCTGTGCGCTCAGGGCCCTTCGGGCAGATCTTCAGGCCAGACAACTTCATCTTTGGTGAGATGTGGATGAGGACTGGGGTGCGGCTCCTTAGCCAGGGCGGCTCAAAGTCAGCGAGTGCCCCAAGGTCACCTCTGTGGGAACTGGAATCGGGGCCCTTTAACACCCTCCCATCCTCTGAATTACTCAATCTCTCTCTCCTAAATGGGCTATGGGGGAGGAAGGCCCAGCTGTCTCCTCAAGGTGAGGAGCTGCTGATGTGATCTCCCTGCAGGGAGCTGAGCTGGGGCGGTGACTACGGCCTTCGCTGGGAACGGGCAGGAGCCACCTGCAGCGAGTCTCTTGTTTGGCTCCTGATCTAGGTGCTAACAGGCAGCTGTCTCAGGTTTGGCTCCTGATCTGGGTTCTAACAGGCAAGGCTGCTGTCCTGTAACTTTAGGGGAGAGGGTTTAACTTGCTCCACCTGCAGGGTGAATGGTGCTTTTTGCATTGTGGTGGTGACCACCGATGACCATATACCTGGCCATCGAGTGACTGACTGTACTATCTTACAGGTCAGTGTGGGGCCGGGAACAACTGGGCCAAGGGCTACTACACAGAAGGCGCAGAGCTGATGGAGTCGGTGATGGATGTTGTGAGAAAAGAAGCTGAGAGCTGTGATTGCCTGCAGGGTTTCCAGCTGACCCACTCCCTGGGTGGGGGGACTGGGTCTGGGATGGGTACCCTTCTCATGGGCAAAATTCGGGAGGAGTACCCAGACAGGATCATAAACACATTTAGCGTCCTGCCCTCGCCCAAGGTGTCAGACACCGTGGTGGAGCCCTACAATGCCACCCTCTCCGTCCACCAGCTCATAGAAAATGCAGACGAGACGTTCTGCATTGATAACGAAGCGCTCTATAACATCTGTTCCAGGACCTTAAAACTGACCACACCCACCTATGGTGACCTGAATCATCTGGTGTCTGCTACCATGAGTGGGGTCACCACGTGCCTGCGCTTCCCGGGCCAGCTGAATGCTGACCTGCGGAAGCTGGCGGTGAACATGGTTCCATTTCCCCGGCTGCACTTCTTCATGCCCGGCTTTGCCCCACTGACCAGCCGGGGCAGCCAGCAGTACCGGGCCCTGACCGTGGCTGAGCTCACTCAGCAGCTCTTTGATGCTAAGAATATGATGGCCGCCTGTGACCCCCGTCATGGCCGCTACCTAACTGTGGCTGCCATTTTTAGAGGTCGCATGTCCATGAGGGAGGTGGATGAGCAAATGTTCAACATTCAAAATAAGAACAGCAGCTACTTTGCTGAATGGCTCCCTCACAATGTGAAAACAGCCGTCTGTGACATCCCACCCCGGGGGCTAAAAATGTCGGCCACCTTCATTGGTAACAACACAGCGATCCAAGAGCTCTTCAAACGCATCTCTGAGCAGTTTACAGCTATGTTCAGGCGCAAGGCCTTCCTGCACTGGTACACGGGCGAGGGCATGGATGAGATGGAGTTCACCGAGGCTGAGAGCAACCTGAATGACCTGGTGTCAGAATACCAGCAATACCAAGATGCCACAGCTGAGGAGGAGGAGTTTGAGGAGTGTGTGGAGGAGGAGGAGGAGGTAGCCTAGAAGCTTCCTTTTCTAGGTAAAGGGGGAAGCAGTGTGGATTTTTTTAGTGTGTTTTGATAGCAGTTGTCACTACACACTTGAGTCTTTACATCTCCTCCTGTGTTTTAAAGCATTTTCATAGCAAGTAGCTTGACCTAATAAAATGTCTTCATAGCATCTGGTTTCACCTCCAACTTCTTTCTATAGGCCCTCTGGGTACTGCTTCCAGATGGGCATACTAGTGGTCCTGCAAGGCTGCAGCTGTCTTGGGCTTCTCACATCCCAGGAACCAGCAGTCCAGTGGCTCCTGGAGGGGGTCAGCATGGGCTGTGGACATGGCAGGCAGGCTTCACGCAAACTTGGGGCCGGCCTGGACCTTGGACAGCTACTTAGTGGGAAACCCGTTTCTGAAGGCAACCTTGGTTTATCCTATTTACTGAACTTCCAGGGGACCAGCTGGGCCTCTGTTTCTGGAATTTTGTAAGTGGTTAGTGACCCTGGTGGATGATGTTCCCCACATATCATCTCAGGGTAGGAATGTGGTCAGACAGTTGGCCCTGAACCAGCAATGAAGGGTGGGCAAGTAGGGCTCCAGCCACCCACTCACCATAGGGCCTGGGTGTGTCTGTGGCCTCATTCTCTTAAGGAGGTGGGCCGGGGTATCTAGCAGGGGCTAGTGGGCGGGAATCGAGCCCATCATCTACTCACATGCAGTGAACCCCATATGGAAGGGGATTAGGTCCTGAAGGCTGTAGGGTGCAGTTGCTGGCCTGCATACTTGGGGTAGTCTCTCTCCAAAGGCACAGACGGGGTTTCTGAACGGGGCCTGGGAAGACAGGCAGGTGCTCACAAGTGCCGTTTTCCCCCCTGACAACCAGTGAGGAAACAAATGCCTGCACGGAGGTCTGACCTGCCCCAGTGTGCAGGGCTGATGTTCCCTGGAAAGGTGGCTAATGGGCGTTCTCCTGTCTGTCCCCCACTCCAAAACTTCAGGGCAATAGTAATCCAAGATTGTCAGGATGAGACTGGTGAGGGTGGCACCTTTGGGGATGGGTTCTTTAGCCCGGCAGAGTCTCTTCCCCAGGCTTCTCAGGAGCCTGGACTTCAAGACCTGCTTCGAGGAAGCTGTCAAATAAGATGTGTGCATGAGCTGGGTGCTGGCAGCATGCCAGGACAGTGCTCTTCTACGTGGCTCTTGTAGAACTTGTCCATGGCCTGTGTGATGACATCTTGGTAGTTCTCCACCCACTCATATCAGACAGGACAAAGCCAGTATAGCCATGGGGTGGGTAGAAGTACAGGATTCACTCCAGGTCCCCCGGGCACACCCACCTGCCTGTCAGGGAAAACAGGTGAGGCTCCTCTTTTTATTGTCTGAATGTTGGCAATGGGCTACTGGGGGCAAATGAGGCCAGGCAAAGAGGATCGTACCTCATCTTGAAAGAAGTGGCTCCTGGTGTCAGGGAAAACAGGTGAGGCTCCTCTGTTTATCGTCTGAATGTTGACAATGGGCTACTGGGGGCAAATGAGAGCAGGCAAAGAGGATCGTACCTCATCTTGAAAGAAGTGGCTCCTGGAAGTAGCAGCGAGGTGGGAGAGGTCCCCCATGCTCCCCCAACCTGTTTTTGGAGCAGGAAAAGGGGCCTCTCTGACAGCCCTCCTCAGTGGCTTTCACTGTTTGAGGGGTATCCTTGCCCAGCCCAGGCACACACCCATTTGAGATGACCTTGCATGGATCCAGCTGGGAAGGTTCAGCTGCAGCAACCACCTAGTGTCTGCACTTGAGCATGGGGTCAGATGCGCCTTCCTCCTGTAGCAGTAGTGGTACAGCCGGAGTGGCAGGGGGGCAAGTCACTACTGCAATTCTCACCTGAGTCTAGGGGTTGGGATTGGTACCCACGTATTTCCCAATTACCTGGTTCCATCTGAGGATTTTATGGATAGGAGTGGTGCTCTTTCAGGCATCGTATCCATATTCTAGCTACAGGTTTGGGTTTCCAAAGTTTCTGGAGTCCCCCTTCCAGCCTGGCAAGCATGGCGAATAACAGGGGAAGGAAGTTAAGCCTGAAGGCAGCAGTACCTGTCTGGGTATGTTCTCTACCCCTGGTGGCCCCTGGTTGTTGTTTACTTCCTTGGGTGAGAGTCAGCTTAGGATTTCAATATTTTTGTAGGACTTCAGAACTGTACAGACAGAGGCCAAGGGTAGCAGCATCTGGAACTGGCAGCTAACCAGTGTAGTGGGGGTCATATGACTCAGCTTGGTTTCAGCAGGGAATTCAGGGAGGCTTGGATTTGCTGAAGCCCTAGATGAGCTTGGGCTTGGATATGGGAATGATGTGGAGCAGGGGCCCTTCTGTACGCTGGAGTCTTTGCGTAGTTGTACCCTGGTACATCCACAGGTGTTCCCCACCTGGAGTGCAGCTGTGGATAGAAGCTGGCATCGTTGTGGAGGGAAGAGGAGGAGGAGGCAGGATGAGTCTCCAGGGCAGCCCCAGCAGCCAGGAAGGGACTCTGCAAGTGAGATGCAGATCCGGCCTGTGGGCCACTTAGCAACTGCTTGGGCGGCTGCAGATCACCTGACCTCTGCTCACCAGGAAATGGGAGTTGCAGCAGCACTTACCTTCTGGGACTCCTGCAACTTGAAGGGAGAGCATACATCATGTGCTGAGAACGCACCTGACTCAGGCAAGCTTCTCCAACAGCACCGCATCAGATTAGCATCCAACCTGTATAGGACAGCACCAGAACTCCCTATTCCTCATTGCAACTGTAATAAAAGGGAGTCTCTGTCCTAGGGGAGCAAGCACAGGCATATTTGTGCAGTGGGCACATGACCCAGGTGGGGGAAAGGTCCTTGGATATATGCTGGTTTCACCAGGAATCTGTGGTGTGGGTTTGGCCTCGACTCCTGTACCCCTGGAGGCCAGTAGCCCCCTGCATGGGACCAGGACTGGCAGGTGGGCAGGTGGGTCGAACTTTGAGGGAAGCCATTGTTTGGCCTCATGGGAAGGTGGTTGTTGATGGTTCGGTTTTGCAGGGCCTGTGTGATCACCCAAGGAGTGCAAATTGCCTTAAAAAAAAAAAAGCCAAAACTGACACAAGCTCACCAGTTGACAAGGTGAGGAATGCTGGTAATTGTCCTCACCTGCCTTTTCCCCAGAAGTAAGTGGTGTTCAGAGGTGGATTTGGTTCCTTCCCAGCCTTTCGCCTTTGCATGTAGCTGTGTGCCTATGCTTAGGTGTGTACTCACACATGTTTCCTGGCGGGGTTACTTTTTTGTTTTGGGGGGAATAACTGGTGACGCAGCCTGGCATTTGCTAACCTTGTCTTTTAGTGTGGAGTCCTCTATAGAGTGGGCATCGGGTGCTTACTAGCTGGCCTTAGCTGTTTGGCTGCCCCAGCTTCTGCCCTTCACAGACATGCTGGCCACCCAGTGTGACATGCAGTGGGCTTGTTCGCAGCTAGTATGATGAGACTAGTGAATAAGCTTGCAATTCCTTGGCAAGGAAATGAATGGTAGGTTAAAAGGAGCTTCAAATAAAAATTAATGGCAGAATAGCAAGATAAGAAGTTGGATATATTCTTTAAAGAAGTTCCTTTGTTATGGATGCATAGTATTCCATGGTGTATATGTGCCACATTTTCTTTAGCCAGTTTCTTTTACAGACTTTGCCAGAGAGTGTGGAGATCAATACTCCCAGAGGCAAGACCAGGTTAGCAGTGAAAGGGTGGGGGAGTTCCAGTATTTAAAAAGTCCTTCTCTTACATCAGTAACACTTAAGTCCATTCTTAGCTCTACTTTTGCTTTGTCAATGGGGCCTTGGTTTCATGACCATAGGTAAATGTCCCCTCCAAGCATTTCTTTTTCTTTGTCTTCCAGCTGTTAGTGACAGACCTTGCTTTAATAAGAAGCAAGGGGTAGGGCAGGAATTTCTCATCACACTGTGGGTGCATGTCTTGTGTGCATGTGTGCAGAAGTATGTGCTTGATTTGCTCCTGAAATGTTTGAAGTGAGCCTATGATCAAAAGCCAGACATTACAGTGTTAAGCGAGTGGCCTGTGATTCTGAGTTATCTTTGCCAGCATTCCTTTCTCAAGGTACTGAAAGAAGACATGTTTCCTTGCTTTCTAAGAAACCTCGGTTAGGCATGAAGGGGAGAACCAACTGATTATAGAGAACTGTTAGTTTTCAAAAGGCCTCATTGCCAGTGGAAAGGGGAGAAAGAAAAAAATGACGCTGCAGAAAGCAAATGCTCTGATGATTCATGCATTACTTGCCATTTTTTTGCATAAGAACTAAAAACTAAACACTGCTTGCGGCTCTGAATTTCTCAGGGGGAAAGGATAAAAGATTTTCCTCTAAGGACAACACCTAATATTTGCACCACAGGGTGAAGTCATTTTCACAAGTATTATTTTGTTTGCCCATGTTCATCCTCAGGCTGAATTAGACTTTATGTTTCATTTTTGACTGAATCTGTCTCTGCTTGAGCAGTGGTTGGTAGAGATCCTTCACGTCCCTTGTTAGTTGTATTTCTAGGTATTTTATTCTCTGAGTAGCAATTGTGAATGGGAGTTCACATGATTTCACTCTCTTATGGCTACTACGGGTGTATAGGAATGCTTGTGATTTTTACACATTGATTTTGTGTCCTGAGACTTCGCTGAAGTTGCTTATCAGCTTAAGGAGATTTTGGGCTGAGACAATGAGGTCTTCTAAATGTGCAATTATGTCATCTGCAAGTAGAGAAAACTTGACTTCCTCTTTTCCTAATCGAATGCCCTTTATTTCTTTTTCTTGCCTGATTGCCCGGGCCAGAACTTCAATACTATGTTGAATAGGAGTGATGAGAGAGGGCTGACAGAAGTTTTCTGAGTGACCCAGAAAGTCCTCAGTATGAGATAGTGTGATGGGGGATGCAGTGAATCCATTGCATCTCTGCTGGAATTGCTTTCTGGAGACTTGGAGATGTCAGGGTTGAAATGTCACACAGGAAGTCATTGGGCTGGTAGATAACTAGAAGAGGGGGAGAGTTAGTCCTGATTTTGTACCTTGGTTCTGCCACTTACCAGTTCTGCTGCTCTTGCTACGGAGATTATGTTAACATACTGGCACCAATAATAATCACTGAAGGTTATGAGTTCTATATAGTAAGTAGCATTTGCCTCATTTTACAGAAGAGGATACAGCGTCAGAAAAGTTAGTTGCTTTCCCTAAGTTCCCTGGACACATTTGTTACCCGGATGCAAACTCAGGCTTTGTGATGCCACGCCCTGTGAGAATTCCATCACATCATCACTGTCTTCCCCAAATGGGTTTGGCCATAATTAGACACAGGAGAGACCCGTTGTTAGGAAACCATAGCCACATCAAGGAGTGGTTTGGACTCTCAGCATGCTGCCCACTGGTAAAGCTCGCATGTGTTCTGTTGAGTGGTTTATATAACTTAAAAAGACCCAGTGATAGTGCTTTGATGTTGACCAATAACAACAAGACTCTTCTGTTCTCTTTTGTCTTGTATTCTCTCTCACATTCTGTGCTCTAATTAGTAGCGGAATCTCTCATTCCTACCAAACGATTCAATTCAGGTAAACAAGTATATTTGTTTGTAGCATTACCACTACTCCAATTCTTGGTAAGAAAGGGAGAACTGAGCCGTCTTCCATAAGACTATTGGAGAGAGTACTGTGACAATGCACTTACAGTGCTTAACACAGTGCCTGGGACAGAACAGCACCTTTTATCAGTCATAACTCTTATTAGTGCCGTTTTAAACTAGCTGTGCTTGCAAGTATGTCACTTGGCCTCAAACCTTCACAACTAGCTGCTGATGTATCTGCAGCAACACCCAGCTCCAGTGCACACAATTTCTAAAGTGTCTGATGTCAGGGTTTTGGATGTAAAGATCGCTCACTTTTTTCTCTTTCTCAGAATTGGTCCCTGCTTTCTTTTCCCATGACTACTTGCATTTTTAAGATAAATTAATTTAAAAATGCAAAGTGGTCTTGCCTCAAAAGTATCATAAGTATAAAATAATAATGGCAGACTCATCTTGGAAACCTTATTATACCCTCTCTAAAGGCAAATATCTGTTTATTCAGGTCCAACCCTTCACTGAGAGGCAATGAGATTTAAGCCCCTTGCCCATGTCTCAGGGCCTGTTCAATCTTAGAAGAGAAGCTCCTCCCTGTGATTCCCAAGGCAGACAGTGGTGAATTAATTCTAATGAACATGGAACAGTCAGCCCATTTGTGTCCCTGGGATGTGACCCAGGGGGTTGATCTCCCATCTCCTGGTTGATCGCTTTCATGCTCAGGCTGAATTAAATCTCAGTTTTCACTTTTTTTTTTTTTTTTTTTTTTTTTTGAGACGGAGTTTCGCTCTTGTTACCCAGGCTGGAGTGCAATGGCGCGATCTCGGCTCACCGCAACCTCCGCCTCCCGGGTTCAGGCAATTCTCCTGCCTCAGCCTCCTGAGTAGCTGGGATTACAGGCACGTGCCACCATGCCCAGCTAATTTTTTGTATTTTTAGTAGAGACGGGGTTTCACCATGTTGACCAGGATGGTCTCGATCTCTCGACCTCGTGATCCACCCGCCTCGGCCTCCCAAAGTGCTGGGATTACAAGCTTGAGCCACCGCGCCCGGCCCAGTTTTCACTTTTGATCGAATCTGTCTTTGCTGACAGAAGTTTTTTTGGCAACTCAGAAAGTCCTCAGTGTAAGAGTATATGATGGAGGATGCAGTGAATCCATAACATCTCTGCTATACTTTCTGCAGATTTTGAGGTGTCAGGATTGAAATGTCACATGAAGTCACTGGACAGGTAGATAACTGAAGAAATGGCCCCATGAAGGCATTGTTTATCTCGTTCCAAACATATCTGGCTCCTTTTGAGAGGCAAATAAGGGAGGAAGAGAGATATTCCTGAATTTGTACCCTGGTTGTGCCACTTACCAGCTCTGCTGCTCTTGCTAGGAAGATCATGTTAAAATATTAACACCAATAATATCACTGAATGTTATGGGTCATTTTATCCTCACTACCCAAAATGTGGTTCTTGGGCCAGCAGCATTGTTATTTCCTGGGATGCTTGCAAGAAATGTAGCCTCTCAGGCTATACCCCAAATTACTTAGAAATTCTGATTAAATGAAGAAGAATATGCATCTGATCAAATCCTCTGAGTAATTCATATGCTTTGGGCAGTTTGATAATTGCACTTGCAATTATCTCATTTCTTCCTCAAAGATACTCATTTTGTAAACTCTATCTCCTGGTAATACTAACCACTACCCTGCTTTACGTGGAAGGAAACTGAGGCTCAGAGAGGTCAAATGGCTTGCTCAACATCATACAACCAGAAAGAGGGTATGAAGCTAGGTTCTCACCAAAGCAGATACTCTTAACCACTATGCAGTTGGGAGACTTAAATAAGATGCTAAGTATCCATCATTCAGCAGAGTACCTGGCACACCATACATGGATGATACATGCTGGTAACCTTCTCTGTTACTTCTCTTTCTCTGTTCTGGTTATTTTCAGACTTCCAGATGCTCCCTTGCCATGGCATTGATGTTGGTCCACCCTAGATAAGAGAGGCCCTAACTAAGTTCCTGGCTCCCCCTTGACTAGGGCAGTGATTCTTGACTGTGCCTTGGAGGGAGCGATGTCTGTTTTCTCTCTGGATCCTAGAGGGTATCCTAAAGGGTGTTGCCAGCCCCTCTTCTTCTCTTCATCCCCAGTGAAAAGAACTTGATGATGTTTGCTCCTGACCATGAAGCTGGGAATGAAAGTAATGCCCTGATAGGCTGGCTGGCATCTTGTTCTCTTCCTCTTGACAGGTATCATGGATTTTCCTAGAGCAGACATGGGATGAGTTCAGGATTTTCATCTTTTATTTATTTTGGTCCTGGGAGTTGCATAAATGGACTGGTCTTTGTCGAGGGGACTTGTGGTTTCACACTTTATTTTTATTTGGAAAAATAAAGGGTTCTGATTTATAGAGAGCTTATTTCTAAAAAGGATGAGCATGTTCATAGTTAACGAGTTGTCATGGTTTTGGTTTCTCAGTAATAAGTATGTTAAATCATACAGGACAGGAGAATGGTTGAAGGATTGAAAGACAAACATGAAATCTTTTGATAGGTAAATAAGGATGGAGGAAGGGGAGGAGAGTTAGTTTTGTTAAATAAACAGGAGTATAATTGAGTTCCACATTCCTATCATTTCTAGACCAAATTTTTCAACCAGATGTAGCTCAGATCTTATTAGGTGTTCTGTAGAAGACAGAGCAGATCCAGAGCCTGTGATATTCACACCGCCTAGTCAACCTTATCTCAGGCTTTAGACATGAGTACATGGTGAGGAAATGCTTTGGGACAAGGTGGAAAACTCCTGGGGCAGCTGGGTGAAGATTATAGTGAATCAGATTATTGAAGTAGCTTCTCTCATTTGATTAATATCCTTGACAAGGAGTTTAGGGAACTGATGGTAAGTGTATTTGTGACTACATTTTAGGGAAAGAAGTCTGAAATCAGGAGAAGACAGGAGAATGTGCACACATTCTCTTTGGAGAGCCTATTGTCTGTAACAGAAAATATGTTAGTTATTTATTGTTACATAATGAATCTCCTCAAAAACTAAGTGACTTAAACAGCAACAAATGCTTATTATAACACAGTTTGTGTGTCAGAAATTCAGGAGTGATTTAGCTGCATGGTTCTGGCTTAGGGTCTGTCCTGGAGTTATAGTCCAGATGTTGGCGAGGACTGCAATCTCTGAAAATTTAAATGAAATTTCTAATGGGACCAGAAGAACCATTGCTAACTCACATAACTGGAGATACTGTCTCTTGGCAAGATGCCTCTGCTCCTTGGACATTCAAGAACCCTTTGGAGTGTCCTGAGTGTCCTCACAACCTTGTGTCTGCCTTCCCTCAGAGCACACGTTTCAAAAGAACAAGAAAACGGCTGCAATTTCTTTTGTGTCCTAGCCTCAGAAGTCACATGTTGCCATTACCACAATATCCTATTGGTTATACAAGTCAGCCCTCTTTCATGTGAGACAAAATTATACAAGAATATGAATACTGGCAGGTGGGAATCACGGGGGGCCATCTTTGACGCTGGATCTCACAAAAGATAATATATAATTATTTAGGGACTGGGGCAAGTGGGGCATTCTGGGTTCGTAATACTTTCCTTAATTGTGTGATCTTAGGTCATTTGGAATCTCTTGGTCTCTGCTTCTTAATCTCTAAAAACATTAGAATGATCTCAAATACTCTAATGCTATGTGATTTTGGTCTGATGGAAAGGTGGAAAACTTGCCACCTGATGACCTCTGACGGAAAGGTAGAAAACTTGCCACCTGATGACCTCAGTTTGAAGTCCAACTCTCTCTCACTTGCTGGAAGGTCTAATGTAAGTCACTCCCAGTTCTGAAAAATGGATTTTTGATCTGCCAAGTGGGGATGGTCCTGAGGATTAAAAGAGATAACGGATATGGAAGTGTTTTAAAAATTTAAGTTCTATGCACTTGTAAGATGTTTTATTTCCTCATAAAAAAGCTGAAGTAAAGGAAGCCAGAAGGAAGTATCATTTTATTTTCATTGTATTAAATGAAAATAAAATTGCCTTCTACTCTTCAATGAATTATGAGCCCTGGAAACAGGCTCTTCTATCTGCAAGTTAGACTGTGATCTTTTGAGTTATGCCAGGTGGTTATGAGGGAATGTGTTCTCTTTCTGGGTCCGTGAGGGGGCATAGCTTTAAAGGCAAGAATTTCCCAGTGCCATGCCCTGCTCCCATCTCTCTCCATCCAGGAGATTCAAATGTTTATGTTTGAATTTCACAGGAAGGGGAAGAAACTAAAAGTCAATCACTCCAGAGGAAGTTCTAAGAAACTCCTTTCATTGGCTCAGCGTCTTGGAGAAGGTGGGGGTTTCTCCCAGGATAAAAGTCCATGCTCCCTCACCTGCACTGGATTTCCAACTTTCTGGAATCCCCTCCCACATGGTAGGAGGTCCCTCTGGGATTTCCCCTCTGGAATTCCCTTCCACACTCTTTGTGGAAGCCTTTCTCTTCTTCTCCTTTCCTTCTCTTTTCTATACCTAAATAAAATCACCTTTCTGCAACACCATCTTTGGTCCAGAATTTAACTTTGCAAGCATACAGTGCAGCTGAAGCAGTACCACTGCTTATTCTTTAAGAGGTTGGAGGTCAAGAACCCACAACATCCAAGAAGAAACCTGGTTATAGTTATTATAATAGAAACTAAAAGCCATATTATTTCACATGTATACTTTACAACTTAAAAAGAGCTTTACTGACATGTTATTTAGGCCTCATTTTTTTTGCCAGTATAAAATACCTTGTTTATGAAGGTACTTTTTAAACAAGTAGTTTTTAGAAATGTGAATGTATGATTTTGGAAACTTCATGCTGATTGTTATTTTTAGGATTGCTTATCACCCTCACCCATGAAGTGGGTAAAGTTGGTCAAGTAGATCTCCTCCTTATCTTTCACATGAATAATTTGGATCTCAGAAAAGCTAAGTGGCTTATCAAAGACTCAGAGCCATTCAGGATGAATCTGTAAAGGCACATCTTATGTCTGTGGCTATTTTGTTTTACTTTAAAAACTGCTTTAAACCACTGAGATGAAAATGACAACCAAACTAATCAAAATCATTATTAAATTCTATAAACCCATCTTACGTTCTTTCCTGATGCCAAGTACTAGAGTCATAAAGATGAATGAAATGTGGTTTCTCACCTTGTGTAGCTCACTCACTGGTGGAGATGCTGGATAAGGCTAGACATGCAGGTAAATAATTTCAAGATAGTATGATACATCTCACTGTAGAAGTTTATTAAAAAGTATGTGCCCTGGGGGAAAAACCAAAGACCAAAACATGATCTTCCGATTGAGGTTGTAAGAAAGGGAGCGGGGAGCCTTAAGCTGTATGGTAGAGGCAGGAAGGGAGTTGTTGAATAGATTATGATGGGCATCACACAGTGTGCAGAACTAGGGCTAGGGTTAGGGTTAAGGTTTAGGGTTAGGGTTAAAGGTTAGGGGTTAGGGGTTAGGGGATAGGGTAGGGTTAGATAGATTTTATTCATAAAACTGCAGGGAAAGAGAGACTCCAGTGTAGAGCTGGGCTCAATTCCAAATACAACCAGAACAAGTGGACATTTTTAGCCAAAAAACAAAATAGAGGCTTGGGGAACATGGATGGATGGAAAATTGACAAGAGGAGACATCAAGTCTGGGAGGATTCTGGCTGAACTGACCTGATGTTATCCTTACCAGAGGCAGGCAGGTAGGCAGTTAGGCATCACCTGGGGAATGGTGGAGGTGAGGAGTTTAATCAGATGCCAGGTATCAGGGGTAAGGAATTCTCTCCTAAACCTTCTTAACAGTACTCCTATTAAAACTCCATTATGCAGGGAAGTACATGACAGACCTTGTTGGGTAGAAGGTCCAAGAGAGCATGGTTAAAGTTTGGTCAAGCAAAGAATCTTGATTGGTGTCTTGGCTTGGCTT
Organism: Saimiri boliviensis; assembly: GCF_048565385.1. Classification (NCBI taxonomy): domain Eukaryota; kingdom Metazoa; phylum Chordata; class Mammalia; order Primates; family Cebidae; genus Saimiri; species Saimiri boliviensis. The sequence continues at coordinate 49,299,854 of NC_133466.1, forward strand.
CTTGGAGATTTCTGGATCTCTGTTTCAATGTCTTTTGTAATTTTTAGAAAACTTTGAGCCATCATATCTTCAAGTATTCATTCTGACCTATTTGTTTCCTACTTCTGGGCCTCAATCACATGTGCATTAGTGTGCTTGATAGCACTCAGGCTCCTGGATACTGTTTTTTTGTTTATGTGTTTGTGTTTCATTGTGGGTCATTTTACTGGCCTATCAAATTTCATGGTTTCCTTCCTCAGTCATAGAGTTGACTAATAATCCCACTGAAGAACATCTTCACATTTTGCTATGTTTTCTCCTATCTATGACTTCCTTTTTATCTTTTTCACACAACTTCTTTCTCTCTACTGAAATTCCCCCTGTATTCAGGCATGTTGCCAGCTTTTCCACTTGAGGATATGTTAGTGATACATCCATTTATTTAATTATTAGTTTATTTACTTATTTTTATTTTTTATTTTTAAGACGGGGGTTTCACCATGATGGCCAGGCTGGTCTTGAACTCCTGACCTCAGGTGATCCATCCACCTTGGCCTCCCAAAGTGCTAAGATTACAGGTGTGAGCCACAGCACCCAGCCTACTTTTTTTTTTTTTTTTTTTTAACTATTTACTTGAAAATCTTTATTTATCTGTATCTTTATCATAAAAAATCTGTCTCCCTTTTTTGGTGTTTGACTGTTGACAGCTTCTGAGCTCCAGCCCTCCCTCTTTCCCTCTGCCTAGCATTGGGCCTGGGGATAAGAAAGCCCAGGTTTTCCCTCCTCTGGTGCTTGCAGGAGATTCAAGCCATGTAAGCCCTTCCTGTGCACAGGAATCTTCACCAGTGGCCATCCCCTGCCACCGTGAATCCTCAGGACTGTCCCAGCTCTCTCAAGCCAGTTTTGGGCCTGCATGGGAGATCTGTCCTGATCTCCCCAGAATGCCTCATTATGTGGGTAAAATCAACCTTTTAACACTCTCCTGTGGCATGTGTTGGCCTCATTAGTTTCCACATGTGAACCAAACTTAGAGACTGGCCAGGACAAACTGACAGCAAGGTTCAATATTTGAGTCATCTCTGAGTCTGGTCCTGCTGATGACTGTGTCTGCTGACAGTGGTGTGTGTGTCGGTGTGTGTGTGTGTCGGTGTGTGTGTGTGTCGGTGTGTGTGTGTCGGTGTGTGTGTGTGTGTCGGTGTGTGTGTGTGTGTCGGTGTGTGTGTCGGTGTGTGTGTCGGTGTGTGTGTGTCGGTGTGTGTGTGTGTCGGTGTGTGTGTGTGTGTCGGTGTGTGTGTGTGTCAGTGTGTGTGTGTGTCGGTGTGTGTGTCGGTGTGTGTGTGTGTGTGTGTCGGTGTGTGTGTGTGTGTGTCGGTGTGTGTGTGTGTCGGTGTGTGTGTGTGTCGGTGTGTGTGTGTGTCGGTGTGTGTGTGTCGGTGTGTGTGTGTGTCGGTGTGTGTGTGTGTCAGTGTGTGTGTGTGTCGGTGTGTGTGTCGGTGTGTGTGTGTGTGTCGGTGTGTGTGTGTGTGTCGGTGTGTGTGTGTGTCTGTGTGTGTCGGTGTGTGTGTGTGTGTGTCGGTGTGTGTGTGTGTGTCGGTGTGTGTGTGTGTGTCGGTGTGTGTGTGTCGGTGTGTGTGTCTGTGTGTGTCGGTGTGTGTGTCGGTGTGTGTGTGTCGGTGTGTGTGTGTGTGTCGGTGTGTGTGTGTGTCGGTGTGTGTGTGTCGGTGTGTGTGTGTGTCTGTGTGTGTCGGTGTGTGTGTCGGTGTGTGTGTGTCGGTGTGTGTGTGTGTGTGTCGGGGTGTGTGTGTGTGTCGGTGTGTGTGTGTGTGTGTCGGGGTGTGTGTGTGTGTCAGTGTGTGTCGGTGTGTGTGCGCGCGCGCGTCAGCCTCATCCTCTCTGAACGCCACACACCCTGCCCAGAGCAGCAGCGCTGGGGCTCCCGTGCCGGGGCCCGGCCTTCGGCCCCCTCCTCTCAGGCCGCGGCGTGGTGCTGAGCCGTCCCGCTCAGAGGCGAGCCGGGCCTGAGCCGCGGCGTCCATGGCGCCCTTCCGGGCAGCACCGGCTCCGGCGCCTCCGGCGTGACCTCAGGTGACCTCGCGCGGCGCCGTCTTCCCCTTCCCGGTGCGCCCGCGCCCCCCGGCGGCCCCGGGGCTCCTTCTCCTCGGCCGCCTGTGCCCGGCGGTCTCCGGGGGCTGCGCGCCGAGGGCGGGCGGACTCGGTTCCCCGCGCAGCCCCGTCGGAGAGGCCGCGTGGCGGGACCGCGGTCCAGGCGTTCTCGGCGACCGGCGCCGCCTCCCACCGCAGCCGCCCGAGTGCGCGGCGGGTCCCGCGGGGCCGGGGGGGACCCTCGGGGTCGGGGTGCGGCCGTTTCCCGCGTCTCCGCCCGCCGGGCCCCGGGGCAGGGGACGCGCTCCCGGCGCACTGGGCGGCGGCCTCCCCGCCGGGCCGCGCGGGGTCGGGCTGTGCGGAGCGCGGGGTCCGAGTCCTCCCGGCCTGCGGCGCCGCGTCCGCGCGCGGCACACGCGGGGTCCGAGCGCTCCCCGCCCGCGGCGCCGCCTCCCCCGCGCCCGCCCCGCCCCAGCCCGGGCTCCCGCCGGGCCCCGGCCGTTCCGCGCCGTCCAGGCTGCTCGGCCGCGCGGACTCGGCCCCTCGGCGGCTTCGGAGCTTCACCTGGCGGCCGCGCGGGCCGTGTCGCCGCCGGGCTGGAGGGACGCCGCGGGGCTCCGCCGTCCCCGGCCGGCCTCGGGTGTCCGCGCCCGCCCCGCGGAGGCCGTTTCCGGGACGGGGAGGCTGACGGTCGCCGTCCCGAGTGCGGAGGCTCCGCGGACCGGCGGGGGGGACTCGGCCTTGTCCCGGGCCCTTCTCACCCTGAGCTGTCCCGTCTGCAACGTAGAAGCGCCATCTTTCCCCTTTTCGTGACTTGGACGCTTTGGAGGATCAAGTGAGTCTAAGGTATGAAAAGTTCCCTGTTAAACTCTCAAGTTGAGCTGTGAGTTAATCACTCTGCACATGTCAGGGGTTCATGTGATTTTCTTCCACATGGAAAGTAAAAGTCTGGAGAGAATGACTTTTACAGGAATCCAGATCTTACCCGTCCCTTCAGAACGCGGGTCGGTGTTTTAAGCACCTTCCTTTACATTTGTTTTTGCATTCATTCCACATACGCACTGAAACCTTTCTTGATAAAACACCAATTTGAGGAGTTCACGGATCCCTGACTGAAGCTACAAGCTTCTTCTCTGAGACCTAAGTGTTTTTTTGAGGAAGGACATGAATAAATAAGTAAATCAGTAACAGGCAGGGGTGCTGTGGCTGCTCAGAGGCGAGGCAGTGTCTGGGGGTCTCCCGCTGAAGGTGGACGGATGGTGGAGGTTGCTCTGCAGAGGGAGAAGGAAGGGACGCAGGATGGGACCCTTGGAGGCCCAGGGAGGTCTCTGAGATCCGGGGGAGGAGCGGGAGAACCCTGGCAGGCTGTCTGCTGTCTTCAGTGGGGATCAGCTTCCTCAGGACTGGACGAGGTCCCGGTGGACTGAGCCATCTGGTGGGCACAGGGAACCAGTCATTCAGAGTAGGAAATTATCCCACTGCTCTAATCTGAGGCTATCACAGAAAATAAAGAGTGAACCATTATAGTTTTGGCAAATAGTGGATAGCATGCAAGAGAGATTCAGCTGCAAAGGTGAGAGTTACCACTGGATCCATGTCCGTGTGACCAGGGCTAAGACCCGTGATTGCCACATGTCCCACCCCATACTGGCGAGCCTGTGTCCAGGGTGACATGTATTCAGCAGCCAGTGTGGCACAGGCAACCACTGTATGACATCCCCCCACTGGCCAGGATGTCCTGGCACCCCCCACATGCCTGTCTGTCTCATTCTTTTGCACCCCAAAGAAGAGAGAGGACCAAAGGTTCCCCACTTAATTACACCATGTCAGAGCTTTCTGGAGGCAGGAGCATCTTCACTGGAGATACATCTTCTAGTGACAAAAACACTGAAATGCCTTCCTGAAAATTCTCCGTAAAAAGTAAGGATTCAGGCCACTATTTAACAGCAAAAGAGTCAGGTTCTGGGACAGCTGGAGGCAGTGGTGGTAACTGGAATAACTTTCCAAAGGGAAGCTGTTTTGCGAACGGTCCTTTCCAGTAGAGATGGCCAATATGCTTTCCAACAGTGCCAGATTGGCTTCCTATTGCCCAGGATTTTGCTCTTTAGTTAAAAGGGTTGTCAACTGCAAAGACTTTTCAACTGCAGGATCATCGGGTTCTGAAGAGTCTCGTGGCCTCTGCGTCTCCAGATACATGCTTTCAAACACTGTGGCCTGATGAAACTATGGGACCATTTGGACCTCAACATAGAGGCTCCAGCTTCCTTGGTTTTGATTGTCACCTCAATGAGACTGGTTCACTGAAGAAAGCCTGGTTCATAAAACTTTGCCTGATATTCTAGCAGAACCTTTATCAGGTGAAAGACAAGTTTGTGATGGCACAACGTGTGAATGAATTTTATGGTAATGAGGCACCTGTTGAACACAAAATGAACAGCAGAGAAACTTTGAAAGTGCCAGAGTAGAGTGTGCAAATACAGATATGCCCAGAATTGCTGCAAGAGATTTTGAAGCACTGCTTCCAGAAGTTGCTAATAGCAAACTAATGATTCTGACTGTAACACAAAAAACTAAGAATGATATGATTGGTTAGAGCGAAGAAGTAGCAATTGAAAGAGAAGTTCTTTTAGACAGTGGTGCCAAGGAACTTTGCTATGCTCTTCAAGCTGAGGGATACTGGGCTGACTTTATTGATCCATCATCTGGTTTGACTTTTTTTGGGCCATATACAAACAACAGTCTTTTTGAGACAGATGAAGGCTACTGACATTTAGGATTCTCTGTCAATGACCTTGAATGCTGTAAAGTGATTTGTCATAGTCTCTGGGGTGTCCATGTAGTTGTGGGAAGTGTCTTCACTAATGCAACACCAGACAGCAGTATTATGAAGAAATCAAGTGGAAATTATCAGAAATGTTCATTTATTTGCTGCATTATTTGTATGTAATATTTGGGTTGAACTATAAAGACTGTGAGACTAAAGTTTTTAAAAGAGAAAGAGATGTCTTAAATCCAGAAACCATAACATCAAAGAACCAGCAATGCTCAAAAGAAGCTATAAAATTATAATCAATTTTCATCAGTGTATTCAGTGCCATGTACTCAATTCCAGTCTTGCTGAATCTTGGGTTAGCCGTGTCATGAACCCATCAGTTTCTCAACTAGACTTCTGGAAGCTTCACTGAGTTAAGTGTATGGTCTTAAAGTTATTTGAGCAATATCATCAGAAGCTTGTAACCAGAGTACCTGTCATAGTCTTTTCTCTGGGTCTCAGAGGGAGTCCTGTGTTGGAGACCAACATTCTGATCCATAGCTGATTGCAGGAGGTTTTAGGAAAGCATCAGGCATAAATAATATCTAAATGACAAAGAGCTTGAAATGACTATGACAAAAGATCTGATGAGAGTTCATTATACCACAACTGACAAGGACATTCAATTTTGTCTGTGGCAGATGACATTTAAAATAATTGAAAATATGACTCCTAACACTATACCAGCACATAGCATGGATAAGGAGGACATTGACAAATTTCCAGGAATTTTATATAATTTCTGAAAACATAACAGTTTACCAATTCAAATATAACCCAGGGAAGGTTAGATATCTCTTTTTACTTGTGTATTTTGTACAGTTTTTCTTATAAAAAAAATACAACGTACTTTATTTGCATAACTTTTCCTGCATACTTTGCATAGAGTTTCTAGTTATTCTATTATTTCTAGTAATTTTATTGATGTATACATTATATTTTTAACACTTAGTAATCTTTTTCCAGAGTAAACTAGGAAGTAGACAATTTTAAATTGTCATATGTTAACATTCTATAGTAGATGAGAAAATGTATGAGTATACGATCTCCCAACATCTAGAGTGATGTTCCCTCATAGTATAATTTCTCAGTGTTGTGGACAAAAAAAAAAGTTTATTAACAGGCCAAAATATCTTTATTCTCTCCATAAAAAAATAGAGGACAAAAGTATATATAAAATTGAATTAGTTACGTTCAGTAATTAATGTTTTAGTATTGTATCTTATTTATAAATGATCTAGATATTTAATGCAAATCTTTTAATTAGCTTAACTTTAAGGTTAAAAATTACCAAAAGTACTTTGGAAACTATTATTAGGCAGATTTGCTGTAAAAAATTATTATTGAAATAATGTTTTTTAAAATAAGAATAACAATTAGAATCAATTTATAAGCTTTAAGATTTTAAGTATCTAATAAGTATAATATTAGCTTATTTGAGTAGAACTCAAGAAGAATAGAAATTTATGTTTGTTTTATATTTAATAGTGATAGCTCTGAAGGCATAGTTGTTTTATTACACCAAAAATATTAAATTGGTCTTATTTAACTATGTTTTATGTAAATTGTGTTAACTTGAAAAACTTTTATATCAGTTTCTACATTTCTAGGAGTTTGGGGAATATTTATGTATAAATGCTTATTTTTTTTCCAAGTAAGTTAGAATAGAGCATTTTTAGAGGATTGTATAAATGAATTTTGCATTGCTATCTGGAGTTAAGAAAATATCACATATACATAACATACGTTAATAGGCAAAAAACACAAATAGAGATCTCATAGGTTTCATCCTAAAATTTTGGCCATGAATCAGGCATACGTATTCTCATGGTTAATTTTAGAGATCTGCTTGATTGGGTTAAGAGACACGTAACTGGTAAACCACAGTTTCAATATTTCTACTCATTTGATTACAGGTTCTCATGCATCAAAACTAATTAACAAAATGACAATTTCTAGGACTTCTATGGGAGAGTATGGAAGGTCTTTTGAACTTTGTAATACTGTCAACTGAAGAACGATGAGGTTCAGAAATTTGGAAAGGAGTGATTTCATTTTTTACATTTTTATTTATTTTTATTTTTTTGAGAAGGTGTTTCACTCTTGTTGCCGAGGCTTGAGTACAATGGTGTGATCTTGGCTCACTGCAACCTCCACCTCCTGGGTTCAAGCAGTTCTCTTTCCTCAGCCTCTCAATTATTTGGGATTACAGATGTCCATCACCAAGCCTGGCTAATTTTTTGTATTTTTAGTAGAGACAGGGTTTCACCATGTTGGCTAGGCTGGTCTCAAATTCCTGAACTCAGATGATCCACCCACTTTGGCTTCCCAAAATGCTGCAATTACAGGCATGAGCACCTGCACCCAGTGAGAGATTTACTTCCTGTAAAGAGTTGCAGCCTGCAGGGTAGTCCTTTTAATAGGCTGCGAAGCATAGACTCCATCCAGAAGCCAGAAGCAAACACTTTAAGGGAGAGATAAAGGAAACAGAAATTTATGCTAAGTGGCATGGTCAAATACAAATATTTAATAAGCTCTAGGAGGAGTCATGAATATTTATGAAAGGAGAAATGAGTGCAATCGCAGTTGAGTTTCTTACTTCCTCATGGGTCCCTTGTACAAAAAATGGCAGTGTTACCATGATGACAGGGCAAAGGGTGAAGTTTTCAGCCTTCTGACATCAAAAGGTGAAGCAGAGGACATGAAAACTTGCTCTGTGGCTCTGTGCATCCACTGTATACTGTCCAGACCCTCTCTGTCATGGGTGGTCTCTTAGCAGGCAAGAAAGGAAAGGCAGCTTCAGGCAGATGGTTGATATCAGTGGCGGAGTCTTTTGAAGGGGCTGGTTTCTCTTAAATCCTTTGGTTAGGTGTCTGTTCAGATTTGTGTGCATCTTTAATTGGGCTGCTTTACTTGGTTTTAAGATATTTTTGTGTATTGAATACAAATTCTCAGATCTGTATTTTGCAAATAGTTTCCTTCAATATGTGGCTTGTGTTTTTATTCCCTTAACAAGATCTTTTCCAGAGTATACACTTTTAATATTAAAAAAATCCACCTAATTCTTTCTTTGGTGTGTATTGACAGTTTGTGTTGTTTGTTAAAATTCATTACTGAACCCAAGAGCAGATAGCTTTTATTCTATGTTTTCTTCTGGAAATTGTATAGTTTTGCATTTTTAGTGTAAGGATGATTTTGAGTGACTATTTGTATAAGTTGCAAAGTTTTCATCTACATTCATTTTATTTCCTATGGTTTCCAATGAATCGTTCCTTCACTTAATTTGGGAAAGACACAGGATAGTGGGCTCTGTTAGAGTTGGTAGATAGCTAGACATGAACATGATGGGAAGGCTCACCTGGAGGGATCATCAAAAATTTATAAATTAGTAGCATCTCTAATGCTGGAGTGGATGGGCGCTTGTCAGTTGTGCGTAGGAGGAAGAAGAGGTACCTATGCAGAAAGAAACACCCTAGAACTCCTCTTAGGATGCCCCAATCATCATTCACTCTACAGCTAAAATGTCAGAAAACTGCTAGCTACGTGCTGATAAGAAGGACAATGGGGACTTTTTTTTTTTTTTGGGACGGAGTTTTGCTCTTGTTACCCAGGCTGGAGTGCAATGGCGCGATCTCGGCTCACCGCAACCTCCGCCTCCTGGGTTCAGGCAATTCTCCTGCCTCAGCCTCCTGAGTAGCTGGGATTACAGGCACGCACCACCACGCCCAGCTAATTTTTTGTATTCTTAGTAGAGACGGGGTTTCACCATGTTGACTGGGATGGTCTCGATCTCTTGACCCCATGATCCACCTGCCTCGGTCTCCCAAAGTACTGGGATTACAGGCCTGAGCCACCGCGCCCAGCCCGGACAATGGGGACATTTTAAGAGAAACCTGGGAAAGATTTCTCTTAAATCTTCCCCTCCGGGGTTCAAGTGATTCTCCTACCTCAGTTTATTGAGTAGCTGGGATTATAGGCACATGCCACCACAGCCTGCTGATTTTTTTATTTTTAGTAGAGACAGGGTTTCTCCATGTTGGTCAGGGGGGTCCCAAACTCTTGACCTTGTGATCCACCTGCCTCAGCCTCCCAAAGTGCTGGGGTTACAGGCTCCCACACGCCTGACCCGTGTGACACTTAATGAAGTAAGGTGTGTAGGTGATGGCTGCCTGATCATCTTCCCACCACGGGGCAGGGATAGGGGCTATGTTGTCTGGAAATTCCTCAGCTCTTTAAGCTGGTAAGGGAAGAAGAAAGAGGGAGCTCTCAGGGGACATGCGGCGAGGTTTGGTGGGGACATAGCTCACCAGATTGTATCTGGTGTTCCCATGTAACTTGTAACGGCTCTCATGGGAGCTGGCCTAGAACCTCAGGGAGTGGGGGTTGCTCACTATCACCTAGGGGTTGGGGGAAGAGAAGCTGAGGCTGTACAGAGCCAGCAGGCAGGGCGGAGAAACTAGGGCCCGGTGCGGTGGCTCATACCTGTAATTCCAGCAGTTTGGGAGGTGGAGGCAGGTGGACCATTTGAGGTCAGGAGTTTGAGACCAGCTGGCCAACATGGTGAAACCCCATCTCTACTAAAAATACAAAATTAGCCAGGCTTGCTAATGCATGCCTGTAATCCCGGCTACTCAGGAGGGTGATGCAGGAGAATCGCTTGAATATGGGACGCTGAGGTTGCAGCGAGCCGAGGTCATGCCACTGCACTTCAGCGTGGGCAACAAGAGCGAAACTCCGTCTCAAAAAAAAACAAACAAAAAAAAAAACAAAAAAAACAAACCTGCTCTGCCATTGTGGATGCAGGTGCAACCCCTGATGTGTCCCTTCTGCCCTACTGCTCCAACATCATCCACAACCCCCAGCTGTGGATTTGAAGTCCTGCAGTGCAGACAGCGTGAATTTGCAGAACTGCGAGCCTGGGGTCTGTCCTGCAGCAGGAGACACAAGAGGAGGGAGCCCTGAGTTTGAGCCAGAGGCAGGCTGTGGTGTCCCCCTGCAGGCCCTGATCTCCTTGTGTTTTGTGACACTCCCCCATATCCTCACACAAGCCATCCCCATTTTCAGCATGATTACAGATGCTCCTTGACTCATGACGGGGTCAAGTCCCCATAAATCTATTATAAATTAGTAATAGCAGCCAAATGCAGTAGCTCACATCTGTAATCCCAGTAGCTCACGTCTGACTTTGGGAGGTCAATGTCGAAAGATTGCTTGATCCCAGGAGTTCAAGATGAGCCTGGGCAACACAGAGAGATCCTGTCTCTGAAAAAAAAAAAAAAAAAAAAAGTGAAAATATACTAAGTTGAAAATGCATTCATTTATTTTTTGTTTTTTTGTTTTTTTTGAGACGGAGTTTCACTCTTGTTACCCAGGCTGGAGTGCAATGGCGTGATCTTGGCTCACCGCAACCTCTGCCTCCTGGGTTCAGGCAATTCTCCTGCCTCAGCCTCCTGAGTAGATGAAATTACAGGCATGTGCCACCATACCCAGCTAATTTTTTGTATTTTTAGTATAGACGGGTTTTCACCATGTTGACCAGGATGGTCTCGATCTCTCGACCTCGTGATCCACCCACCTTGGCTGTCCAAAGTGCTGGGATTACAGGCTTGAGCCACCGTGCCTGGCCTTCATTTATTTTTGAGACAGAGTCTCACACTGTCATCCAGGCTGGAGTGTAGTGGTGCAGTCTTGGCTCACTGCAACCTCTGCCTATCAGGTTCCAGTGATTCTCCTGCCTCAGCCTCCAGAGTGGCTGGCATTACAGGCATGAGCACTGGGTAAATTTTGTATTTTTAGTAGAGATTGGGTTTCACCATGTTGGGTAGGCTGGTCGTGACCTTTTGACCTCAGGTAGTCTGCCTATATCAGTCTCCTAAAGTGCTGGGATTACAGGCATGAGCCACTGTACCTGTCCTATTTATTTTTATTTTTATTTTTGGAGGTGGAGTCTGGCTCTGTTGCCCGGGCTGCAGTGCAGTGATTCAATCTTGGCTCACTGCCTGCAACCTCTGCCTCCCGGGTTCAAGTGATTCTCCTGCCCCAGCTTACCGGGTAGCTGGGACTACAAGCACCCTACCACGCCAAGCTAATTTTTGTATTTTTAGTAGAGACGGGGTTTCACCATGTTGCCCAGGCTGGTCTTGAGCTCCTGAGCTTAGGCAGTCTGCCCACCTCAGCCTCTCAAAGTGTAGGGATTACATGTGTGAGCCACCATACTCGTCCCGCAAATGCATGTAATACACCTACCCTACCAAGCATTGGATGTTAGCCCAGCTGACTTCAGGTTGAGAACAAACCGAGCATTACTAAAAGGAGAACAAAACCCACTCACCCTTCCCCACCTTGGATCATGACTTTGACATTTCAGGGGTCCAGCCTTCATGAATGTTTGTAGAAATAGATAATAAACTTGGATAAATGTACCACCTTTAAGTGTACAATTCAGTGGCATTTGGTAGCTTCACAATATTGTGCAACAATCACTACCATCTGTTTCTATACTTTCTCATCATCCCAAACAGAAATGCTGTCCTCGTGAAGCAATAGTTTACCTACTTTTAAATTTTTATTTACTTATTTATTTATTATGAGACCGAGTCTTTCTCTGTCTCCTAGGCTAGAGTGCAATGGTGCAATCTCGGCTCACTGCTACTTCCACCTCCCAGGTTCTAAGCAATTCTCCTGCCTCAGCCTCTGGAGTTGAGATTACAGGTGCATGCCACCACACCCAGCTAATTTTTGTATTTTTTGTAGAGATGGGGTTTTACTGTGTTGGTCATGCTGGTCTTGAACTCCTAACCTCGTCGTGATCCAGCAACGTCAGCCTCCCAAAGTGCTGGGATTACAGGCATAAGCCAAAATTTTTTATTTTTAAGAGATGAGGTCCTGCTCTGTTACCCAGGTTGGAGTGCAGTGGCATGGTTATAGCTCACTGCAGCCTCAATCTCCTGGGCTCAAATGATTCCTCCTGCCTCGGCCTCCCAAGTAGATGGGACTACAGGTGCACACAATTTCATGTGGCTAATTTTTATCTTTTCTATAGAGACGGGGTGTCACTATGTTCCCAGGCTGGTCTCAAACTCCTGGGTTCCAGCGATCCTCCCACCTCAGGCTTCTGAAGTACTGGGATTAAGGGCATGAGCCACTGTGCCTGGCCCTCATGCAATTTATTGAATACTATACTAACAGTGAAAAACAGACATATTGTATCGGTACTGGAAGCAGAGTTTCTACTGAATGTGATCATTTTTGTGCCATTGTAAAGTCAAAAAGTTGTGTGACCATCTGCACTCGGAACTACTGGTAGGCTTAGACACTTGGATTTTAGATCCAGAAACATCCAAACACCTCCTGCTGGGTGGGAGAAGGCCGTAGGGGTCAGAGCTCTCAGCTGCTAGCGAGAGAAGCTCACTCAGGCTGAGTTTAAAAACTGAGGCCGGGCACTGTGGCTTATGCCTGTAATCCCAGCACTTTGGGAGGTCGAGGTGGGTGGATCACCTGAGGTCAGGAGTTTGAGACCAGCCTGACCAACATGATGAAACCCTATCTTACTAAAAATACAAAACTTAGCCCGGCATGGTGGCACGTGTCTGTAGTCCCAGCTACTTGGGAGGCTGAGGCAGGAAAATTGCTCCAACATGGGAGGCAGAGGTTGCAATGAGCTGAGATCATGCCATTGCACTTCAGCCTGGGTGACAGAGCAAAACTCCATCTCAAGAAAAAAACAAAAGAAAGAAAAGAAAATGAATTTGTGGGCAGCTGAGAAGAATCGAGGAGACACAGAGATTAAAGATGACAGGCAGCCAGCTGGACAGCCACAGCCTCATCAAGCCCAAACATGCAGAAGCTGGCCTAAGGGGGTGACAAAGAAATGGCCGGGCATGGTGGCTCATGCCTTTAATTCCAACGTTTTAGGAGGCCTAGGATAGCAGATCACTTGAGACCAGAGTTCAAGACCAGCCTGACCAATATGGTGAAACCGTTTCCACTAAAAATACAAAATTAGCCAGGCATGGTTGCAGGTGCCTGTAACTCCAGCTACTTGGGGGCTGAGGCAGGAGAGCTGCTTGAGCCTGGGAGGTGGAGGTTGCAGTGAGCTGAGATCACACCATTGGACTACAGTCTGATCAACAGAGTGACTCTTTCTCAAAAAAAAAAAATAAGAAGAAAAGAAAAAAAATACACATAGAGACAATTTGTATGCAGAATTGTGAGTGAGTGTCTCTCCTTTTGGGGGCAATGTCAGGGGATTTCCAGGATCTGGGAGTGGGCACCGAGCATGTGGCTGAGAATCCTGGACAGCTGCAACATCCAGATGTACTTAGCAGAGGAATCCGGGATGTGCCTGACTGGGGTATCAAAAAAGCTGTCAATTCCAGCTGGCTGTGGATGTTGTTGCTATACATCCTGTATATGAATTCTCCCATCAGAAGCTCTATCTAGTTAGAAATGCAAATAAGAAAGAAAATCATGCTCCCGTTCCCCAAAGGAAAGTGCAGGGAGGCGGGAAGGTGAAAGGGAACTTCCTGGTGCTGTGGCCTGAATCTCCACTTGTGCTGCTGTCTTCCCCACTAGACTCTTTACTTCCAGAAGGGGCTGGAGATGGGCACAATGCCAGCCCCTCCCTTCTCTCCAGAAGTGTTCCGCAACCCTGACATTCACAGTAATTGCTTCTTTCTGTTCATCTTTTTTTTGAGGCAGGTTCTTGCTCAGTCACCCAGGCTGGAGTGCAGTGGTGTGATCATGGCTCACTGCAGCCTTGACCTCTTGGGCTCAAGTGATCGTCTCCCCTCAGCCTCCTGAGTAGCCGGGACTATAGGCGTGCACCACCATTCCTGGTTAATTTTAAAAAAGCTTTTTTTTTTTTTTTTTTCCCTGTAGACACAGGGTCTTACTATGTTGCCAGGCTGGTCCCAAACTCCTGGGCACAAGCTATCCTCCCTTCTCGGCCTCCCAAAGTGTTTGGCGTTACAGGTGTGAGCCACCACACCTGGCCTCTTTGTGTTTCTTTAGAGTAGAGCCGTCCTAGTATGCATCTCTAGCCCATAACTATTCCCCAGCATTGTTATGTCTTTTAAGCCTCTTTCAATCTCCCAAGTTTGTTGGCTGGGTGAGTCCTCACACCTGTAATCCTGATGTGATAGGATCATTTACGTTCAGAGGTTTGAAACCAACCTGGACAACACAGGGAGACTTCTGTCTCTACAAAACCTAATTTTCTTCTTTTTTTTTTTTTTTTTTTTTTTTTTTTGAGATGGAGTTTCGCTCGTTACCCAGGCTAGAGTGCAATGGCGCGATTTCGGCTCACCGCAACCTCCGCCTCCTGGGTTCAAGCAATTCTCCTGCCTCAGCCTCCTGAGTAGCTGGAATTACAGGCATGTGCCACCATGCCCAGCTAATTTTTTTGTGTTTTTAGTAGAGACAGGGTTTCACCATGTTGACCAGGATGGTCTCAATCTCTCGACCTCGTGATCCACCCGCCTCAGCCTCCCAAAGTGCTGGGATTACAGGCTTGAGCCACCGCACCCGGCTTCTTTTTTTTTTTTTTAACTCTACCCAGGCTGCAGTACAGTGGTGTGATCTCACCTCACTGCAACCTTCGCCTCCTGGGTTCAAGTCATTCTTCTGTTTCATCTTCCCAAGTAGCTGAGATTACAGGCACATGGGACCATGCCCAGCTAATTTTTGTACTTTTAATAGAGCCGGGGTTTCACCATGTTGGCCTGGCTGTCCTCAAACTCCTGACCTCAGGTGATCTGCCCACCTCAGTCTCTCAAAGTGCAAAGATTGGGATCACAGGTGTGAACAACCGTGCTTGGCCAAAAACTAAAATTTTTAAAAAGACAAAATCTCAAGGTTCTCCTCTATTCCTTTTCCATTTTTTTTTTTTTTTTGAGACAGTCTTGCTCTGTCACCCAGGCCAGAGTGCAATGGCACAATCTCAGTTCACTGCAACCTCCAACTCCCAGGTTCAAGTGATTCTCTTGCTTCAGCCTCCTGAATAGCTGGTATTACAGGCATGTGCTACCACACCTGGCTAATTTTGGTATTTTTGGTAGAGATGGGGTTTCTCCATGTTGTCTGGCTGGTCTCAAACTCCTGACCTTGTGATCTGCCCACCTTGGCCTCCCAAAGTGCTGGGATTACAGGCGTGAGCCTCCTTGCCTGGCCTATCCCTTTTCTTTTCTATGGATTTTGGAAGACTCCACACTGTTGAGCCTGTAACATTTCTCAAAGTCTGGATTTCCCTGGTGCAGGTGAACCCATTTTCTGTCTTTTGTATTTGTGGCATATTTGCAGCTGGATTTATGCTCACCCCATTAGATTAGAGTTTGATCATGTTAGCAATATTCAGTGGGTGATGTGATTGATCTCTTATTGGTGATGAATACTATCCTATTGTCTCTCTTATTTTGTTAATTTTTTAAATTAGTTTTTTAGAAATAGGGGCCTCATTTTGTCACCCAGTCTGGAGTGCAGTGACTCCACCATAGCTCCCTGAAGCCTCAAATTTCTGGGCTCAAGTGATCTGCACACTGCAGCCTCCTAAGTAGCTGAGACCACACACCACCACACCCAACTTTTTTTCTTTTTTGAGATGAAGTCTTGCTCTGTCGCCCAGGCTGGAGTACAGTGGCATGATCTCAGCTCATTGCAAACTCTGCCTCCCAGGTTAATGCAATTCTCCTGCCTCAGCACTCTGAGTAGGTGGAATTATAGGCATCTGCCACCACACCCAGCTAATTTTCATATTTTTAGTAGAGATGGGCTTTCACCATGTAGGTCAGGCTGGTCTGGAACTCCTGACCTCAAGTGATCTGCCTGCCACAGCAGGCAGATGTGTGCCATCACACTGCACCTGGCCAATGCCCAGCATTTTCGTTTTTTAGACTGAGTGTTGTTTTGTCACCCAGGCTGGAGTGCAGTAGCGCAATCTCGGCTCACTGCAATCTCCACCTCCTGGGTTTGAATGATTCTGCTGCCTCAGCCTCCTGAGTAGCTGGAATTACAAGCACCCACCACCAGGCCCAGCTAATTTTTGTATTTTTAGTAGAGATGGGGTTTCACCATATTGGCCAGGCTGGTCTTGAACTGACCTAGTGATCCACCCACCTCAGCCTCCCAAAGTGCTGGGATTCCAGGCGTGAGCCACCACGCCTGGTACCTAATTCCTATCCACTGGTCATGGATGGGAGCTATGGAACCTTTCCCCAGAATACATGCTGGCCCCATCAGAACTTCAGGGTTCAGTCTCCTAAGAGATGTTCCTCTGTTTGTGCTACACACCCAAATAATCCATCTCAGTCCACTGTCAGACAACTTCCAGGAATGACAGTGGCTGTAGTCTAGCTGAAGAAACACTGAAGTAGGAGTCAGCAGACCCCAGGACTCTTTTGACTCAGCCGCTGACAACTTAATGTGGCCTTGGGAAAAAAAAAAAAGTTGGAGCGACCATGCCTGTAATCCCAGCACCTTGGGAGGTCGATGTGGGAGGATTGCTTGAGCCCAGGAGTTTGAGAGCAGCCTGGGCAACATAGCAAGACCCCATCTCTACAAAAAATTTCAAAAATTTTTCCAGGTGTGGCAGCGTCCCCCTGTAGTCCCAGCTACTCAGGAGGCTAAAGTGGGAGGATCACTTGAGTCCTGGAGGTCAAGACTGCAGTGAGCCAAGGTCATGCCACTCAAGCTTGGGCTTCAAAGTGAGACACCGTCTCAGAAAAAAAAAAAGCTGGAGGTTTTGTTTCACATTTGTAAAAGGTAAATGATATTATCTCCTTTATGGAGTTACTGTGAGGATGGAAATGCAATTATTTCTTTTCCCTCTCCTTTTAGAAACACAATGAGATAGGCATAGTGGACAGGTGAGGTGGCTCATGCCTGTAATCTCAGCACTTTGGGAGGCTGAGGCGGGTGGATCACTTGAGGTCAGGAGTTCAAGACCAGCCTGACCAACATGCAGAAACCACACCTCTACTAAAAATACAAAATTAGACAAACATGGTGGCATGTGCCTACAATCTCAGCTACTTGGGAGGCCGAGGCAGAAGAATTGCTTCAACCTGGGAAGCAGAGGTTGCAGTGAGCTGAGATTGCACTCCAGCATGGACAACGAGAAGGAAACTCCGTCTCAAAGGTAATATAATAAATAGATAGGCATAGGCCCAGTGCGTCGGTGGGATTCGAACCCCTGCACCTTGGGTGGGGGAGTCACTTGGAGAGAAAAGCTGAGTCCCAGGCTTCGGGACCTCGGGAGTCCGAAACCTGTCCTGTGGGTTATTGGGCCAGATGGGGGAAGCAGCGCCCCGAGGCCTCCCGCCAGGGTCCCGGAAACAAAGGCCAAGTGTTTGCTCTGTGGCTGAAGGGACAATGGCCTCACGGATCTGTCACCGTGGGGGGGGCGGGGGGGGCGCTCCTCCTCAGCGCGTTTCCTGGTTCTCTGGCCAAGCCCTCTGAACTCCGAAGTAGACCCCTGTTGGGGGGGCTAAGGGACAGCACGAGGTCTCCGTGGGGTGTCTGTCAGCCCTGGGCGCCATGTCCTGAGCAGCTGTGCTGTCAGGTACTTAAACATGTGTGTGGCACTTTCTGGTACCCAGGCGCTCAGCAGCATGCAGATAACCGAAACGGTTCCGTAAATGGCCTGTGACGGAGGGGCAGCCGCGTGGAGTCGCCTGCTGGAGGCCGCACAGCCGGGAGGTGCCGCCGGGGCGGGGTTGGGTGTGGCTGCTGCGTGCCAGGGGTGGTGGCCAGGCCGAGGGCATCTCCATCTGGAAGCTGCGGCCCGTCACAGTGCAGACCACAGGTTCCAGATGGGGCTGTGCGGGCAGTGTGAGGGCGGGAAGGCTCCCGGGGGTCAAAGGAAGAGAAGGTGCCTGTTCCGGGGACCCCAGGGTGAGCTTTCCAGGCAGAGGCAAGCCCGGGGCCGGTTGTCATGGGGGTGTCTGAGTATCTAGCTGGAGTTACTGGGGCAGGGAGGTCGGAAACGGAGGCCAACCGGTGTGAGCCTCCGCCTGCTGAGAGCTGCGGGGAGGGGCTGGTGTTCGCTGTCAGCGGCCTGTGACCCCAGCCGTCCACTGCCAGCAATTGCAGGAGCCTCCTCCCTGGTCTCTGCCGTCACTCACAGCGGCGCCAGCCACCCCTGTGCCCCAGCAGAAGCCGGGCTCTTACAGCGCATCCCGCTCTGCCCCAGCGCTCGCCTCTCCAGGCACCGTCCCGGCTCTGGGCCCCTGCGCTGCCCGTTCTGTTCTGCATTCCCTCCGCCTTTTCTGCCCTGTGAGGCAGACCTCTGCTGTCTTCACTGCTTTATTTTTCCAGACTCAGCCAGCATCGAATGTGTGCTGTGTCCTAGGACCCTTGCAGCTGGCATGCAGGGAGGAGTGTGAGGCTCCCTGTCCCTCCTCAGACTCTCAGAATTCAGAAGAGCCACCCTTTTTTGTCCTTGCCCTGCTGGGCCAAAGATGCCCTGCCTTCGTTATTCTCTGGGGTAGACACCCTGTGCTTTTGCTGTGCAGCTGCCGCGTGGAACAGGGAGCTGCCCCGACCCCTGCCCTCTGTAGCTGACTCCGGCTTCCCTGGCCACCCTCAGCTCAGCAGGGCCCCGGGAGCCCCAGTGCTATGTGACACCTTCCGCAAGTGTGGAATTGAGAAGAATGTGCCTTTTGTCCCTGAGTTACCGTGTGGCTGGCATGTGCCCTGGCACGAGGGTCAGTGGCGGGCAGGGGTGAGCATGAAGGCACCTCTGCTGTGCCCCTGCTTTTGCCTTTTCCTGACTTCTCTGGCCAGCTCTTAGGTTGAAATAAGTCCTGCCTGTTTTAACAGATGTTTATTAAACATTTGCCCTGGCCAGGCTCTGAGCAGCCTCCAGGGTCTCTGTCCTGAACACGATAGACTTCTGGTGCTGGCGGTGGAGGCAGGGAGATTAAGTCCAGTGTCCCACAGGTGACTGCGTAATTCCACATGGGGCAATAGGGAGAAAGAGCAGACCTTCCCTTTTATTTTTATTTATTTATTTATTTATTTTCGTTTAATAAATTGAGACAGAGTCTCGCTCTGTTGCCAGGCTGGAGTGTAGTGGCACGATCCTGGCTCACTGCAACTTCCATTTTCCGGTTTCAAGCAATTTTTCTGCCTCAGCCTCCCAAGTAGCTGGATTACAGGCACGTGCCACCATGCACGGCTAAACAGACCTTTCCTTTTGTGAGAGGGACGCTGGTGGGGACAGCTGGGAGGGGAGATGAAACTGAGTGGAAGTGGGAGTCACTTTGGTGCCTGGCACGTTGTCTCACACCTGTAATCTCGGCACTTTGGGAGGCTGAGGCTGGGGGTCGCTCTAGCCTGGGAGTTTGTGACTGGCCTGGTCAGCATCAGACCCCTGTCTCTACTTTTAAAAATAAAAATAAGATATTTTGGGCAGAGAGAAGTCCCTGTGCAAAGGCCCAGAGGTGAGTGTTTGCCTGTTTTTTTCTTTTCTTTTTTTTTTTTTGAGATGGAGTTTTGCTCTTGTTCCCCAGGCTGGAGTGCAATGGCAGGGTCTCTGCTCACTGTAACCTCCGCCTCCTGGGTTCAGGCAATTCTTCTGCCTCAGCCTCCTGAGTAGCTGGGATTACAGGCACGCGCCACCATGCCCAGCTGATTTTTTTGTGTTTTTAGTCGAGATGAGGTTTCACCATGTTGACCAGGATGGTCTTGATCTCTTGACCTTGTGATCCACCCGCCTCGGCCTCCCAAAGTGCTGGGATTACAGGCTTGAGCCACCGCGCCCGGCCTTGCCCAGTTTTTTCAAGGAGCAGAGGGAGGGTGTGACGGGGAGAGGGCCTGGGGAGTTCGTGCTCAACTGAGGGTGATGGGAAAGGAGTGTCACTTGGGCCTCCCACGTGCTGTGAGAAAAGCTCTTCCTTGTTGGTGGGAGGCCTCGAGGCCAAGGCGGGTGTGGGGGCCCCATGGCCCAGCTGGTTTGAGAACCTCACAGCTCCCAGGCCCTTCTCCCCCTCCAGCCTTTCTGTCCTTCGCTGTCCTGTCGCTGGTGAACACCCTGTATAACCGAGGATTTGACTGTGGGGATGACTCCATCCGGTACCCCTGTCATCCAGACACCATCACCCTTGGGCTTATGGCTGGGGTCACCATCATGGCCACCATCATCCTTGTAAGGCAGGAGGGGTTCAGAGGGACAGGGAAGGAAGCGGGATGGGGCAGCCTAACCCTGGGTTCCTGATGGGGGTGGCCTGGAGGTCTGTGGGGGGCTGGGGGACACAGCCTTGCCCTGAGTGGTACTTGTGGGTAATAGGAACCCCCTTTTGTGTTTTGAGACGGAGTTTTGCTCTTGTTGCCCAGTTTGGAGTGCAATGGCAGGATCTCTGCTCACTGTAACCTCTGCCTCCTGGGTTCAAGTGATTCTCTTGCCTCACTCTCCCCAGTAGCTGGGACTACAAGCTGCTAATTTTCGTATTTTTAGTAGAGACAGGTTTCACCATGTTGGTCAGGCTGGTCTTTAATGCCTGGCCTCAGGTGATCCTCCCGCCTCAGCCTCCCACAGTGCTGGGCTGGCAGGTGTGAGCCACCGAGCCCAGCTAGGGCACCTTTAGAGTCTCCAGCTCTGCAGCAGCCTTGGGGACGCCCGTGGGGAGGACTGAGGCCCACTAAGGGCCTATGGGCTGACCAGGACCCCCTCTGGTCACCGCGGCTGCCCCACACGCAGGTCTCGGCAGGAGAAGTCTACCTGGTGCCCACAGACTGGCTCTATTCCTGCTCTGACTTCAATAATTACGTGGCTGCCGTGTACAAGGTGCTGGGAACCTTCCTCTTCGGGGCGGCTGTGAGCCAGTCTCTGACGGACCTGGCCAAGTACACGATCGGCCACCTGCACCCCAACTTCCTGGCCATCTGTGACCCCGAGTGGAGCTGGGTCAAGTGCTCGGTCTACGTGCAGCTGGAGAGCGTGTGCAGGGGAAGCGCTGCTGGCGTCACCAATGCCAGGTGAGTGTGGATGAGCAGCCTTCACTCTGGGGGCAGTGGGAGCTGAAGAAGCCGGAGAAGCCAGATGGTTAGCAGCCAGCAGGCAGGTGGTCAGGCAGGAGCAGGGCCTCAGGGCTCCAGGCGCCCCGCAGATGGCAGGAGGCCGTGGGGAGCGTGCTGTCTCCCTTGAGTCTCAGCCCTGCCCTCTTCTGCACTGTCTTCTTCTTTTTTTTTTTTCAAAGATGGGTTTTCACCATGGTGGCCAGGCTGGTCTTGAATTCCTGACCACAGGTGATCCACCCACCTTGGCCTCCCAAAGGGCTAGGATTACAGGCGTGAGCCTCCGCGCCCAGCCATGCGCTGTCTTCTTACCATTTCTACTGATAGGTCCTTAAACGTTTCAACTTATCGTTGTCCTTTTTAAAAAAATCAAAATATTGACTGACAAGCCTAGGGTAATGTCAGACCAGAATAAATAAATAAATAAATCAAAATAAAATTTGTATAAGTCACCATTTCTTCCATTTTAATGTGTACAGTTCATTTTTAGTACATTCACAATGCTGTACAGCCATCTCCTCTACCTAATTCCAGAATATTTTCATCTCATCAGAAGGAAACCCCGCAGCATTGGCAATATGGCAAAACCCCATGTCTACGACAAATCAAAAAATTAGGCCGAGCTAGGTGGCTCATGCCCATAATCCCCGCACTTTGGGAGGCTGGGGCGGGCAGATTACCTGAGGTTGGGAGTTCGAGACCAGCCTGGCCAACATGGAGAAATCCTGTCTCTACTAAAAATACAAAATTAGCCAGGCATGGTGGCACACGCTTGTAATCCCAGCGAATACCACACCATGAGCAAGAGAACCCTGCAGTGCTCTAGTTGCCATCACGGGAGTGTTGCCAGGACACTATGGGCAAGAGGGTCTTGCAGTGCCCCAGCGGCCAGCCGGGGGCGTGACCCCACTACACCGAGAGTAAGAGTGCCCAGCAGCACAGGCACCACACTGTGAGCAAGAGGATGTAGCACTGCCCTGTTTGCCAGCAGCGGGCATATTGCCACTATACTGAGCAAGAGGGCCCTGCAGGGCTCCAGCTGCCAGCAGGTGATGCCGGTCACCACACTGTCAGAGGGCCCTGCAGTGGACCTAGCCGGAAGGGGGCGTGGGCACAGCATCGTGAGCAAGAGGGCCCTGCAGTGCAGGCCCCCAGTAGGGGCCCCCACACCCACCTTTCAGATTCTTGAGGCTCCTCCACCGGTGTGCATTGTGTCACACCACCAGCGTGCATTGAGTCACAGCGGTCTGCAGAGGTGCGTTCTCCTCCTTATAGAACTGGGGGGCATTGTGAGGGTGGAACTGCGTCCTCCTCAGCACACACCTTGGGGCGGGGTTCTTACAGCAAGAGGGGCTTGTGGTGGCCCCAGCTGCCATCAGGGGGGTGCAGACACAGGACCATGAGCAAGAGGGCTCCCACCGCCTGGCCACCAGCCGGGGGCGCCCGAGCGTGCCTTTTCAGTGGGCGTCAGGGCGCCGGCGTGCATCGCGTCACGGCAATCTGCGGAGCTGCGTTCTCCACGGCACAGACGCAGCGGGCACAGCCTCGGTTTGGGACAACTCTGGGCCATGTCCAGGGTGAGTAAAATCCTTCCTGTTTGCATTCCTGACTGCTGAGGGTCAGAGACTAGTACGAAGAGCTCTGTGTGGGAAACTGGACACGAAAAGCCCCTCTGAACCCTGCGCACCTGGGTTCTCCCGCCCAAGGCCAGGCGGCTGCGGTGTGAGGTGCACCCAGCAGCCTCAGAAGACAAATGGAGCATTCCTGAGGCAGAGATGGCCTCTGAAATACGGATACAATAAGCCCAGTGCTCAGGTAGGAAACACCTAATGCTAATGCAAGGCCTCAGTCCAAACATGTTACTATAAAATCCGCACTAGTCATGCGGCCCTGCCAGTACCGCAGTTTCAATACTCAACATGGACATATCAGTGCAAACGTAGAAACCAACGTATGGTTAGGGTTTAGGGTGAGGATTAGGGCTAGCGGATAGGGTTAGAGTTCGGGGTTACCAGTTAGGGGTTAGGATACAGGGGTTAGAAAAATTTTAGGCAAACTTGAAGGAAGGAATGATGCATGAATCACACCTGAAGCACCAGAATGGAAAACAGGGCTTGGGGCTTCGAGCTCTTAGCGGAGACAGCTGAGTGAGGTTTCTCATGGGCTCCAGCTGGGTGACTGCCGGTTGTGGGGATGGTTCCCTCAGTGTAAGTCGTACAGCCAGCTGGCAGCTGGGCTTTTGGTTATTGACTAATTGGTTTATTCATGTTTTTAAGTCAGTTTGCATGCCTCGAAGTTCGGTTTCTGTTTGCTTAGGCAAGACCTCAGGCTAACGGCTTCCTCCTTTTTTGCTTTAACATACCCAAACTAGAATTCATTTTCATTTTATTTTCCTGGCATTAATAAAAGTAAGTTCACATTTTTGTTGTCATTCAGAAAGTCAGTTTAATTGGCAGCCTATTTGTGATGTTGCATAAAATAATGTCTGTTAATTATTAGCATCTTAGATTAGATGAAATATGTTAACTCTATTAAGCTTTGTTATGAAACCATCACAGGAGTTCAGTTGCTTTTTTTTCCTCCTAGGCTTTAACCAATTAAAATACACTCAAGCATCTCCTAACAATGTGGATACTGTCTGAGAAATGTGTCCTTAGTGATTTCATCTTTGTGCAAACACCATCGAGTGTCCTTATAAAACCTGGATGGTGTAGCCCCCTTCACACATAAGTGATATGGTATAGCTTCTTGCTTTCAGGCTACATACCATACCTGTATAGCTCATCTCTGTACTGAATGCTGTAGTCAAATGTCACACCATAGTGATTGTGGATTGTGATCCCAAAATATCTGAGTCAGGTCTCAGTCAAGTAGAAAGCTTATTTCGCCAAGGTTAAGGACATGCCCATGACACAGCCTCAGGAGGTCCTGACAACATGGGCCCAAGGTGGTCAGGGTAGAGCTTGCTTTTATATATTTTAGAGAGACAAGAGACACCAATCAATATGTGCAAGATGTAAAGTCATTTGGTTCAGTGAGGTGGAACAACTGGAAGTAGGAACGCGGGGTAGGGGGTGGTTCTAGGTCAGAAGTAGATAAAACAAAAGTTGCATTCTTCTGAATTTTTTGATCAGCCTTCCACTGAATACAATTTAGTCTGGTTCAGTGAAGTTGCATTTTTACATAGACAGTAGGGCAGAGGAATGGTGTGATCTTGGCCCAGCACACCCGCTTCCTCCCTGGTTTAAGCGATTGTCTTGCCGCATCCTCCCCAGTAGCTGGGATTACCGGCAGGCACCACCAAGCCTGGGTAATTTTTGTATTTTTAGTAGAGATGGGGTTTCTCCGTGTTTGTCAGGCGGGTCTGGAGCTCCCGACCTCTGGTGATCCGCCTGCTTTGGCCTCTCAAAGTCTTGGGATTACAGGCGTGAGCCACCATGCCTGGTCAGGAAACTTATTTTGATTCTGATATTGTCAACTGTATTTCAGGTATAACTTGTTTTCCTTGGAGCGTTAAATACTGCATTGGTATTGTATTACACAAATAAAACAGAGATCCCTTTTTATCACATTCATTGCTAGTGATATTGACAACTAAATTTAGATACATTCCAGAGTCTGGGCTTCCAGTAATTCTTAGCGATCCTCTAAAGGTAAATTACTTTTTCTCACAAGACACGGTGACATCTAAAGTCGCATTGATTGTCCTGCCACTTTTGTTTCTCTAGTTTCATCGATTTCTTCAAAGCATCTTTGGGGGAATAACTTTGACTATCCCTTTAAACTTTTCAGTATTAGAAAGCATCGTCATGAAACATTGAATAATTGTGGTCACAAATTCCCTTTACAGTCTTCCTTTGAATATTTTTTTCCAATGGCAAATATTTGCTTTTGTTGTATTATAGCTAAAAGAAATGCTGGGAAACAAAACAAAGAGAAGCATTCATTATAATAAGTGATTCAGTCACAATCAATTGCTATTTTAATTTTTTTATTTAATATATATAAATTAAATTAATAAACCGGTCGCCCCTCATTGGGCCACCCATGGAGGTGCTCAGGGACACCTGGGAAAGGGAGGGGTGGTCTTTGGCAAGAGGAGGAAAACCAGACGCGCCCCTTACCCTGTGCGGGAGGGGCACACCTTGCTTGACCACCTCGACGACCCCCCCCTGACGAGCTGAGCTCCTCCTCAGGACCCACACGCAGACCCCACGGCAGCAACCGGAGGAGGGGGCCCCAGGGGCTGGAACAGCACCACCGCTCGGCCTCGGGCACCTGAGGGACAGCCCGGAGCGCTCCAGGGGCACCGCAAAGGCCCAAGCGGAGCCAACGCTCACACCACCCCGGCAAGGGCAGCACTGGGGGCTGGCGGGACAGCCCCCCACCGCCGCGGAGAGGGGCCCGCCCCCGCAAGGCAACAACCACAGGAGGCAAGAGCGAGGGATGCCTGCCGCGTCAGATGACCCCGCCGCCCCTGCCCCCGCCAGGCAGAGGATCGGGGAAGCACAGCGAGGTCAAGCCGGATTCTGTACCCCTACGCCTCTCCCAAGGCAAACCCTACAGGCAGGGAGAAGAGAGGCAAGGGGCCCGCGCGGGCAGGGCGAGAAGAGCGGTCCCATTCACCATGAATGGCCTTCCCTCGCCCGCCACGGATCGGTCACGGCCCGGGAGAGCATGACGTCACCACATCGATTGGAAGAAATTTTTTTTTTAAAAGTTGTATTTTTGAAAACGTCCTGCTGTAATTGAAATAGTCTCCAAAATCTGAATTCTTTCCTTGGTTCTAAGGTGACCAGATTTCCTAGAGAGTGAACCACACCACAAGAAAAAAGATACGATAGGGCCGGGCGCGGTGGCTCAAGCCTGTAATCCCAGCACTTTGGGAGGCCGAGGCGGGTGGATCACGAGGTCGAGAGATCGAGACCATCCTGGTCAACATGGTGAAACCCCGTCTCTACTAAAAAAAATACAAAAAATTAGCTGGGCATGGTGGTGCGTGCCTGTAATCCCAGCTACTCAGGAGGCTGAGGCAGGAGAATTGCCTGAACCCAGGAGGCGGAGGTTGCGGTGAGCCGAGATCGTGCCATTGCACTCCAGCCTGGGTAACAAGAGCGAAACTCCGCCTCAAAAAAAAAAAAAAGAAAGAAAAAAGATACGATAAATATGTTTACATGGATGTGTTATTTTAACATAAATCTTGTAAAATAGGCATTTCATTGAAATTATATATGTTTGCATAAATTACTTTGCAGCATCATGAATGCCCTTGTTTTGAAAAGTAGTAGTGTCAATTACTACTTATTATTAGTACAAATAAGTAAGCAGATATTTAAAAAAATTTATAATTTTTAAATAATGGTTTTATTTTAAATTGGTTTTAGATTCACAGTGAAATTGGGAGGAAAATGCAGATTTCCTGTGTAGACCCAAACTAGTTTCCCCTCGTATTAACATATCAACATGTGTCAGATACGTTATTAACATTTTTTTTTTTGAGATGGAGTCTTTCTTGCTCTGTAACCTAGGTTGGAGTGCAATGGCACGATACTGGCTCATTGCACCCTCTAGCTCCCATGTTTAAGTGATTCTCCTGCTTCAGCCTCCCAAGTAGCTGGGATTACAGGTGCCCACCAGCACGCTTGGCTAATTTTTTGTATTTTTAGTAAAGATGGGGTTTCCCCATGTTGGCCAGGCTGGTCTGGAACTCCTGACCTCAGATTATTTACCCATCTAAGCCTTCAAAAGTTGCGGGATGACAGGCATGAGCCACCATGCCCAGCCTACTATCGGTATATTTGCTTTGGTTAGGTATCTGTTCAGATATTTACCCAGTTTTAAAATCACGTATGTATTTTGTAATTATCTTCTCACATCTCTCTTGTCTTTTTGTTCTCTGAATAGTTTTGCACGGTAGAATACTTAGTTTTATAAAGTCTGTGTTATCAATATTTTCATGAATTGGCATTTGATGTTTTATGTTACAAGTCAACACCAAACTCAATGTCATATAGATTTTCTTTTAGATTTTTTATAGTTTTGCATTTAAAATTACAGTCTCTGGGCCGGGCGCGGTGGCTCAAGCCTGTAATCCCAGCACTTTGGGAGGCCGAGGCGGGTGGATCACGAGGTGGAGAGATCGAGACCAACCTGGTCAACATGGTGAAACCCCGTCTCTACTAAAAATACAAAAAATTAGCTGGGCATGGTGGTGCGTGCCTATAATTCCAGCTACTCAGGAGGCTGAGGCAGGAGAATTGCCTGAACCCAGGAGGCGGAGGTTGCGGTGAGCCGAGATCGCACCATTGTACTCCAGCCTGGGTAACAAGAGTGAAACTCCGTCTCAAAAAAAAAAAAAAAAAATTACAGTCTCTGGACTATTTTGAGTAGGTTTTTGTTTTTCTTAATTTGTGTGTTTATTCATTTTATTCTACATGGCTTCCAAAGTCTTCCATCACCGTCTTTGGGAAGGAATGGCTATAGCGGGCTTCATTTTGGTTTGAATTTCTAAAATTATTACATTGTGTAAACTCAATATTGAATTTTATAGGTATTTCAGGACAGCCAGGTGGGGTTGCACGTCCACCTAGAAACTGAGCAAGAGTGTCTGTGCTGAGCTCTGGCATCACCAGAGGGTGCACAAACCCACCCCTGACCAACTTCCCTCTGAGGTGCTAGAAGTGGCAAGGAGCTTTATCTTCCTCAGGGCAGCATGAAGGTCGTGTCAACTTGGTGTTATTCATTGGTGAGTAACAAACTTCCTGTCCAAAGCCCTGACTGCAGAGGAGAGAGTCTTTAGAGAGTACTCAGCAGAGGAAGGAATTCAGCTAGACAAAGGAAACCATCAAATCCACTGTTTTGACTACACTCTGATCTTGTCAGTGTCCAAGACACAGTGGCTGCTAATAAGTATTCTCACAGTGGTCTGTAATATAGTAATCACACCGTGCCCTAACACCAGTATAATATTCACACGATGTCCTAACACTAATATCCATATCATGCCATAACACTAATATATCCACACAGTAGCTTCTAATACTAGTAAATACAGTAGTATCTACTAAGTGGACTCTGTTGACATGGAGACTTTTATAAGGATTTCACAGCTTTGGTTGAACTATAGCCTCTATAATGGATTTTGATGAGGTCTTTGCTTTCCTGGCATGGTATTGATATGGTTGTTCTAAAAAGTAGTTTGCTTTCCAATAATGTCATACTTCTAAGAATCTTCCAATAGCAGTACAAAGTATAACCTGTTTCTTCTCTTAGATTTTGCAGCAGTTGTTGCTGTACCAGATTTACAATGTCCCAGAAAATACTTCAGTATATTTTGCCCAAAGTACACTCTCCCAGGTAACCACCACATAACCCCTAGATCAGGAAATCAGCACGGTTTCTACATGATAATTCAGTCTACAAACTCATTTCACTTTTACCTTCTTCACCACCTGGGAGTATGATGTGTTTTTCATTGTTCTGATCCAGTTTTCTTTTCCTGGCACTGTGACCCAGACTTTCCTGCATATTTGTCACCTTGACACACTTAAAGAGCATACAAGTTTTTGTTTGAACACCTGTCTTCAGTTCTTTACAGTATATGCCGAGGAATGGAATCATTGAGTCATATGGCAAATCTATTTGCAAGTGTTTGAAGAAACACCAAATGATTTTACACATAGGCTGGACCGTTTAATACTGTCAGAAGCAGTGTTTATGGGTTCAAGTTTCTGCACATCTTTGTCAACTCTTTTTTTTGTTTTGTTTTTTAGTATAACTATTCTAGTGTGAAATTATTTGAATTTTTTTTTTTTTTTTTTTTTTTTTTTGAGACGGAGACTTTCTCTGTCACCCAGGCTGGAGTGCAGTAGCACCACCTCGGCTCACTGCAAACTTCACCTCCCAGGTTGAAGTGATCTTCCTTCCTCATCCAGCTGAGGAGCTGGGATTATAGGCACATGCCACTATGCCCAGCTAATTTTTTTATTTTCCATAGAGACAGGTGTTCTTCATGTTGGTCAGGCTGGTCTTGAACTGCTAATGTCAGGTGCTCTGCTCGCCTCAGCCTCCCAAATTGCTGGGATTACAGGAGTGAGCCACTGCACCCTGCCACTCCCAGACATTTTGGTTTTCTTTCTTTTTTTCTTTTCCAGATGGAATCTTGCCGTTTCAGCCAGGCTGGTGTGCAGTGGCTCGATATCAGCTTACTGCAGCCTCCACCTTTTGGGTTCAAGCAGTTCTTCTGCCTCAGCCTCCCAAGTAGCTAGGATTCCAAGTGCATGCTAGCAGGCCCGGGTAATTTTTGTATTTTTAGTAGAGACAGGGTTTTGCCACATTGGCCAAGCTGGTCTAGAACTCCTAACCTCAGGTGATCTGTCTGCCTCGGCTTCCGAGGTGGGTGGATTACGAGGTCGAGAGATCGAGACCATCCTGGTCAACATGGTGAAACCCTGTCTCTACTAAAAACACAAAAAATTAGCTGGGCATGGTGGCACGTGCCTGTAATCCCAACTACTCAGGAGGCTGAGGCAGGAGAATTGCCTGAACCCAGGAGGCGGAGGCTGCGGTGAGCCGAGATCGCGCCATTGCACTTCAGCCTGGGTAACAAGAGTGAAACTCCACCTCAAAAAAAAAAAATTCAAGTATAACTTAATCCGTTATTACTAAAAGAATGCTCAACTCAAGGGGACACAGGTCACTCATGTTGACTTTATCAGCTGTGGCACTTACAGACAACTTTTTGAAAATACACAGCTTAAACTGTCCGTGCTTTAAGTGCTAGATAAGTTTTTAAGAATACAGAGCTAAAATGGTCCCCGCTTTAAGTGCTTTAGGAAAATGGATTTCAGGCAAGGCCAGGCACGTCGATTTCAGAAAAGTCGATTTCAGACAAGGCACGTCGATTCCAGAGAAATTGATTTCAGGCAAGGCCAAGCAAGTCGATTCCCAAAAAAATCTATTTCAGGCAAGGAAAGTCAATTCCAGAAAAATCGATTTCAGACAAGGGGAGGCAAGCAGATTTCAGAAAAATCGATTACAGGCAAGGCTAGGCAAGTCCATTTCAGAAAAATCGATTTCCGACCAGACAAGTGGATTCCAGAAAAGTCGATTTCAAAAAAAAGGCAAGTCAAATCCAGGAAAATGGATTCCAGGCAAGGCCAAACAAGTCGATTCCAGAAAAATCAATTTCAGGCAAGACAGGTCGATTTCAGAAAAGTCGATTTCAGACAAGGCACGTCGATTCCAGAGACATCGATTTCAGGCAAGGCAGGTCGATTCCAGAAAAGTCGATGTCAGGCAAGGCCAGGCAAGTCGATTTCAGACCAGAGAAGTAAATTTCAGAAAAATGGATTTCACGCAAGGCCAGGCAAGTTGATTCCAGAAAAGTCGATTTCAAAAAAAGGCAAGGCAAGTCGAATCCAGGAAAATGGATTTCAGGCAAGGCCAAACAAGTCGATTCCAGAAAAATCAATTTCAGGCTAGACAGGTCGATTCCAGAAAAGTCGATTTCAGATAAGGCAAGTCGAATCCAGGAAAAATGGATTTCCAGCAAAGCCAAACAAGTAGATTCCAGAAAAGTCGATTCCAGACCAAGTAAGTGGGTTCCAGAAAAGTCGATTTCAAAAAAGGCAAGGCAAGTCGAATCCAGGAAAATGGATTTCAGGCAAGGCCAAACAAGTTGATTTCAGAACAGTCGATTTCAAAAAAGGCAAGGCAAGTCGAATCCAGGAAAATGGATTTCAGGCAAGTCCAGGCAAGTTGATTTCAGAACAATCGATTTCAGGCAAGGCCTGGCAAGTCGATTTCAGACCAGAGAAGTAAATTTCAGAAAAATCGATTGCAGGCAAGGCCAGGCAAGTCGATTTCGGAAAAGTCGATTTCAGATCAAGTAAGTAGATTCCAGAAAAATCGATTTCAGACAAGACATGTCCATTCCAGAGAAATGGATTTCAGGCAAGATCAAACAAGTCCTTCCAAAAAAAAATCGATTTCAGGCAAGGCAAGGCAAGTCAATTCCAGAAAAATCGATTTAAGACAAGGGGAGGCAAGCTGATTTCAGAAAAGTCGATTTCAGGCAAGGCCAAACAAGTCGATTCCAAAAAAAAAAAAAAATGATTTCAGGCAAGGCCAGGCAAGTCAATTTCAGAAAAGGTCGATTTCAGACCAAACAAGTAGATTTCAGAAAAATCGATTTCAGACAAGGCAAGTCAATTCCAGAAAAGTCGATTTGAGACAAGGCCAGGCAAGTCGATTCCAGAGAAGTCGATTTCAGACAAGGCCAAACAAGTTGATTCCAGAAAAGTCAATTTGAGAAAAGGCCAGGCAAGTTGATTCCAGAAAAGTCGATTTCAAAAAATGGTTAGGGTTAGGGTTAGGGTTCGGGTTCAGGTTCGGGATTAGGGTTAGGTTTAGGGCTAGGGCTAGGGCTAGGGCTAGGGCTATAGCACTTAAAGCAGGAACAGTTTTAGCTGTGTATTTTGAAAAAGTTGTGTGCTCTACAAAGAAAAAACAACTTTTGTTGTTCCTTTTGGTCCCCAGGAGAAATGGTGTCGTGGACCGTCCGGACGGGTAGGCACGTCTGCCCGGGGGTCTCTCGACCTGCAAGAGGGTCCCAATACCTGGAAGAGGGAGTGCGCCTGAGAAAATAATAGAGACAGAGAGAGAAAAAGTGAGGCATCTGGAGGGCTGATAGGCTGTGCCTAAACAGCAAATTTTATTTTTCAAAGGCCAGGAATAAATACACTTTCTTGGCTCTGGTTTACGTCATAGTAAGAGGAATGTAAATGTATGCCTCACATGGCCTATACAATAGAGAAATCAGATACACAATGGTTGCAAGACGAAATGTAAATGTATACCTTACATGGCCTATACAATTGAAAAGTCAAATACACAATCAGTGGTTGTAAAAAGTAACAGAATTTCCTGTAATCACAAAGCTTGTTTGCATCCAGACATTATTCCTCCTGGCTGCAGGTGTCTCTGGTTTTGCTTATCAGAGTATCTCTTAACCGGATTCTCCTTTGTCTACTCCTAACTCAACTCAATTTCCCCATTCAGGAATCTCTGAGTCAGGAATCAAAGCCATCCCTTATGGTGGCATTTTGCTTTGCAAATATTGACAGTTAAACCATTATCTAAGGTACAAGGCAGTCTGGAAAGTAAGGTTTAAGGATTATTCTTAAAGTCATAAAAAGGTTAAAAGCAGGAACTGGTTGCCGGCAGGGGGTCACTCGGTCTAGCAGCAACGCATAGTTTTAGGCCCAAACGATATTGTGGTTGATATTAGAAACTGATCATTCATCTTTCAGTTCCTATATTCCGGATAGCTCGACTGCCTCCAGTAGGAAACTGTGTTTGGGATCAAACTCACCGTATAGTGAGACTCACGCCTTTTAGGGGTCTCACACGGGAGTGTTCCCCACAAAATGGGAGTCTTTTTCAGAGAGCACAGGAGACACGTGAGTCCTTTGCAGTCCTCTTGTCTGCCTCTAAGGGTGAAATGAGAGTGTGAAGCACTTTGGGAGGTGGCCAGGCACACAGCTTGGATGGCTGCAGAGCAGAGCTTCTCCCTGGAGGCGTGGTCCCAGTCATCATGAGCCATGTCTGAAAGAATTAATCACATTTTATATGCAAGCATGCTCTCCATTTGACTGTGCTGTTATTTTTAATGAGAGCATCATTGACAATGCTTTAACCTGATAGCCCTGCCTAATTTTGTTCTACGTAGTAATGAGTGGGCTTGAGGGGGAGGCAGCATTGGGGGAGAAGGAGGGAGAATGGACATGTGAATTAGGGAAAGGTGTCTTTTCCTTTGCAGCATGGATGACTTCAAAGCCCTCCTCATACTGCTAAGTATCTGGCAAGTATCTGGCTGGACACTACCAGTTGTGTGTTTAGACTGTGTGTGTGTGTGTGTGTGTGTGTGTGTGTGTGTCTGTGTGTCTGTCTTCAGGAGTGAACAGCATCTCCTTCCTGTGGTAGCATGTTACTCAGAATCTTGGATAACCCCCAGCCCTCCGAAAAACACAATACATGTATGTTTTAAGAAATTTTATCTTGATGATTAGTGAGAGGGTGGTAATTGAAACGAGCTCATTTCCTATTGACCACTGAGGTCAGCTCACCTTTGCTGAAAATGGTTCTTGACTCTTACTTTGTAGCAGTAACTCCTAAGTTAATCAATCCTTTTCAAGAGTTTCAGGCTGAAAGTCCAGATCTCTCAGGTTAGACCCAGTGTTAAAATATTACCTGGGCAAATTCTCGTTAGAGACAAGGGGCCAAAGACTGTTCCGATGTCTTTTAATGTTGACTTCAATCCAGTAAAGCCCTTGTTAAGCTATTTACCTGTGAAACTGGGCCTTGGGGAGGCAGTGCACCCTTTGAAATTAGAGGTCAGGAGATTTGGATTTGATTTCCAGCCCTCTGCTAGTCAGTCAGCCACTCACTTTCAAGTGACAAGCCTTAGGTGAGTCCCTTTCTGTCTCTGTTTCTCGATTTCTGTGCAGGGATTTATGTGGGCCGGAAAAGATCCCTCTTCCAGCTCAGTGCCTGGTTTGTTGAGTATACTTGTCAATCTGGACTTTAATACACCTATGGTTTTGGATTAACTCTATTACCTCTGCTAGAAATTAACACAGAAAATTCACAGTTGACTGACAAGAATGAGAGTCAGTTCTAAAGAATTCAAATAGAACTTAATCCTTTATTACTAAAAGAAAGCTCAACTCAAGTAGACACAGATCACTCATTCTAATTTCATCAGCTATAGCACTTAGAGACAACTTTTTCAAAATACACAGCTAAAACCGTAGCAGCCCCCCAGGCCACCCTGGCTGCTAGGGATTCCTTGGCTAGGAGGCTGTGCCCACACACAGCCCCTGGCCTACCCTGGCTACTAGGGACCCCCTGGCTAGGAGGCTGTGCCCGCACCCCTCGCCAGAGGGCCCATAGCAGCCCCTGGCCCACCCTGGCTATTAGGGACCTCCTGGCTAGGGGGCTGTGCCCACAGCCCCATCCAGAGTGCCCGTAGCAGCCCCCCGGCCCACCCTGGCTCCTAGGGACCATCTGTTTTGAAAATGTTGTGTAATATGATACTCAGAACCATATCATAGGGAAATCATAATGTTATTCTGGTTTTTTTTTAATATTAAGCACAATAACACTAGTTCTAGTTACATCTCTTTGATATTGACAAAAATGTCATCCTTACCTTCCCCTTGACATTAGGATTGACAGCACAGGGGGTTTTCACCCCTTGCAATGTTTAATTCAATATAATTTTTTTTGTGTGGACATTAGTGACCGTATCAGAGCTTGATGTACACCTCTTGCCATACAGAGAGTATTTCTCTATGGGCAGTAACATCATCCTCTCCTTCCCTGGATATTAGGAACAACATCACAGGATGGGTGTACAGCCCCAGTCACATTGTGAGTATTATTATCTGTAATCCCTTAGTTATTAGGAACAATATCACTGGGGGTTTGTGCGCTTCCTGAGATACTTGGAGTAATATCCTCTCCGTTTTTGGATGTGTTAGAAACAATATTACAGTGGTGGTGTACACTTCCTGTGATATTCAGGGTACTCTCCCCAGGATATTAGTAACTACATCACAGAAGCGTTGTACACCGCCTGTGATAATGGAACAGTCACAGAGTGTACACTTGCTTTCACAATGAGAGTAATACCTACTTAGGATATGATGGATAATATCACAAGATATACACACATGGGTGTATACCCACCCTGATACTAGGAATAATTTTTTATCTAATATACTAAAAATAATATCCCAGAATATACTCATAATGTGTACGTTTATTGGGATATTACAATAAATGTATATAATATGTACCATATGTACCTTTACTGTGATGTACATATGTGTACACAAGACATATGTACAATAAATGTACATAATCTGTACAATATGTACATTTATATGCACATGTGTATGATATATACATTATTGTAATATCACAATGATATATGTAATTACAATTATATATACAATATGTAATATCATGGTAAATATACAGATTGTACACATTATGTACTTTTTATTTTGGTATTACAATATGTAACCGTGTACATAATGTACATATGTACTATATGTACATGTGTACATATGTGTGCACATTATGTACATTATGTACAGCTGTACAATATATACACGTTTACATAATGTGCACATTATATACGGATGTGCAATATGTACACATATGCGTAATGTACACATTTTCATGTATACATAATGTACACATTATGTGCATATGTACTATATATACACGTGTACCTAATGTGCACATTAGGTAGAGATGTACAGTATGTGCACATTTACATAATGTTTACATTATGTACAGATGTACAGTATGTATGCATGTACATATAGGCGCACATTGTGTACATATGCACAGCCCCCTAGCTCAGTGAGCCAGAGGATGCTGCATTGCCCTAGTTGCCAGCAGGGAGCATGTTGCCACTGCAGTGTGAGCAAGAGGGCCCTGCATCGGTCTGCCGCCAGGAGAGGGTGCCCAAGCCCACCTTTTCAGAGTCCTGAGGCTCCGCCCCCCGAGGTGCATCATCGCCGCCCACGTGGTCTCAGAGTTGTGTTCTCCTCAGTGTTGACCTGGGGGCACTTGGAGGTGGAGCTGCGACCTCCTCAGCACAGACCCCGGGGCTCGGGTCTCACTGTGGGAGGGCCCTGCCGTGGCCCTCGTCGCCGGAAGAGGGCGGGGGCACATCACCGGGAGCGAGAGGGCCCCGCACTGCCCGGCGGCCGCCAGCAGGGGGCGCCCGAGCCGCCTTTTCGGACGGCGTCACGGTCCCGGCGTGCCTTGCGTCATGGCGGCCTGCGGAGTTCCGTCGTCCTCAGTGCAGACCTGCGGGCCCCGTGAGGGCGGAGCTGCGTTCTCCACAGCACAGACCTAGCGGGCACAGCCTCACCTGGGGACGACTCTGGGCCGCGTCCACAGTGAGTAAAATCCTTCCTGTTTGCAGCCTGACTGCTTAGGGTCGGAGACTAGTAGGAAGATCTCGGTGTGGAAACCTGGACACCAAAAGCCCCTCGGAGTCCTGCGCGCCGAGGTTCTCCCGAGCCAAGGCCACGTGGCAGCAGTGCGAGGTGCACACCGCAGCCTCGGAACACAATGGCGCGTTCCTAAGGCAGCTGTGACATCCGGAATGTGAATACGACACCCGCAGTGCTCGTGTAGAAAACGGCTGTGATGCTGATGCAAGGCCTCCGTCCGCGCGTTACTGTAAAGTCTGCGCTGCTCCTGCGGCCGCCATACAGCAGTTTGAATCATCAACAGTGACGTATCAGTGCAAACGCAGAAACCAATGTATGCTCAGGGCTTTGGGTGAGGATCAGGGCTACGGGTTAGGGTTAGAGTTTGGGGTTACCGGTTAGTTGTTAGGATTTAGGGGTTAGAGAATTTTAGGCAAAATAAATTTAGTTTATTTAAGCAAAGAATGATTCGTGCATCACACCTGAAGCACCAGAACGGAAAACAGGGCTTGGAACTTCGAGCTGTTAGTGGTGGCAGCTAAGTGAGGTTTCTCCTTGGCTCCAGCTAGGCGACTGCCTGTTGTGGGGATGGTTCCCTCAGCATCAATAGTCATAAAGCCAACTAGCAGCTGGGTTTATTGTCATTGACTGGTTGGTTTGCTCATGTTTTAAAGTCAGTTTTAATGCCTCCAATTCGGTTTCCATTTGCTTTGCAAGACCTCAGGCTAACGGCTTCCTCCTGTTTTGCTTTAACATGTCAAAACTGTAATTCATTTTCATTTTACTTTACTGGCATGAATAGCAGTAAATTCACATTTTTGTTGTTATTCAGAAAGTCAGTTTAATTGGCAACCTATTTGTGATGGTGCATAAAATAATGTTTGTTAATCATTAGCGTCTTAGATTAGATGAAATATGTTAACTCTATTAAGCTTTGTTATTAAACCAAAACAGGAGTTGACTTTCTATTTTTTTCTTCTAGGCCTTAACCATTTAAAATACACTCAAGCATCTTCTATTGATGTGAATTCTTTCTGAGAAATTTGTCCTTGGTGATTTCATCCTTGTCTGAACACCATAGAGTGTCTTTTTAAATCCTAGATGGTATAGCCCACTCCACACATAAGTTATATGGTATAGCCTATTGCTCCCATGCTACAAACCTGTATAGCACGTTTCTGTACTGAATGCTGTAGTCAACTGTCACACCATGGTGACTGTGGATTGTGATCCCAAAATATCTGAGTCAGGTCTCAGTCAAGTAGAAATCTTATTTCACCAAGCTTAAGGACACGCCCATGACACAGCCTCAGGAGGTCCTGACAACATGGGCCCAAGGTGGTCAGGGTAGAGCTTGCTCTTATACATTTTAGAGAGACAGGAGACACCAATCAATATGCATAAGATGTACAGTCATTTGGTTCAGTGAGGAGGAACAACTGGAAGTAGGAAGTGGGGGTGCTTCTAGGTCAGAAGTAGATAAAACACAAGGTTTCATTCTTTTGAATCCTTGATCAGCCTTCCAGTGAATGCAATTTAGTCTGGTTCAGTGAATCTGCATTTTTACATATACAGTAGGGCAGAGGAATAGTGTGATCTTGGCCCACCACAACCTCCGCCTCCAAGGTTCAAGCGATTGTCTTGCCTCAGCCTCCCGAGCAGCTAGGATTACAGGCATGCACCACCATGCCTGGGTAGTTTTTGCATTTTTAGTAGAGATGGGCATCCACCATGCCCAGCCTACTATCGGTATATTTGCTGTGGTTGAGTATCTGTTCAGATATTTAACCAGTTTTAAAATCACCTATGTATTGTGTAAATATCTTCTCACATCTGTCTTGTCTTTTTATTCTCTGAATACAATTTTCCACAGTAGAATATTTAGCTTTATAAAGTCTGTTATCAATATTTTCATGAATTGGCATTTGATGTTGTGTGTTAAAACTCAACACCAAACCCAATGTCATCTAGATTTTCTTTTAGATTTTTTATAGTTTTGCATTTCATATTACCACCTCTGGACTATTTTGAGTAGGTTTTTTGTTTTTTTTTTAAATTTTGTGTATATATTCATTTCATTCTACATGGCTTCCAAAGTCTTCCATCACTATTTTTGGGAAGGATATGGCTACAGTGGGCTTCATTTTGGCTTGAGTTTCCAAAATTATTACATTGAATAAACTGAATATTGAATTTTATAGGTATTTCAGGACAGCCAGGCGGGGGTGAACATCTGCTGAGAAACTGAGTAAGAGTGTCTGTGCTGAGTTCTGGCGCCACCAGAGGGTGCGTGAACCCCCCCCGACCAACTTCCCTCTGAGGTGCCAGGGCAGCACGAGGGTTGTGTCAACTTAGTCTTGTTCATTGATGAGTAAAAAGCTTCCTTTCCATGGCCCTGAGTGCAGAGAAGAGAGTCTTTAGAGTACTCAGCAAAGGAAGAAATTCATCTAGAAAAATGAAATCCCCAAATCTCATCATTATGACTACACCCTGATATCATTGTCAATATCCAGACACAGTGGCTGCTAAGATATGTTCTCACAGTGACCTCTAATATAATAATCACAGCATGCCCTAACATTACTATGATATCCATACCGTGCCCTAACACCAATATATTCACACCATACCCTAACGCTAATCTGATATCCACACCATTGCTTCTAATACTAATGTAATACTATCCACATGGTTCCCTGATGTTAATGTAATATCTGCACTGTTCGCCAACACCAATATAGTATGTACACCATGTCCTAACACTAATATCCACACTGTGCCGTAACACTAATGTATCCACACGGTAGCCTCTAATACTAATAAGTATAATAATGTCTACTAAGTGGAGTCTGTTGATGTTGAGGCTTTTATAAGGGTTCACAGCTTTGGATGAAGCATAGCCTCTATAGTGGATTTTGGTGATGTCTCTGCTTTTCTGGCGTAGTATTGATATGGTTGTTTTAAAAAGTAATTTACTTTTTTTTTTGTTTTTTTTTTGAGATGGAGTTTCGCTCTTGTTACCCAGGCTGGAGTGCAATGGCGCGATCTCGGCTCACCGCAACCTCCGCCTCCTGGGTTCAGGCAATTCTCCTGCCTCAGCCTTCTGAGTAGCTGGGATTACAGGCACATGCCACCATGCCCAGCTAATTTTTTGTATTTTTAGTAGAGATGGGGTTTCACCATGTTGACCAGGGTGGTCTCGATCTCTTGACTTCGTGATCCACCCGCTTTGGCCTCCCAAAGTGCTGGGATTACAGGCTTGAGCCACCATGCCTGGCAGTAATTTACTTTTTAATAATGTGATACTTCTAGGAAACTTCCAGTAGCAGTGCAAAATATGTTTCTTTTCTTAGAGTCCCCAGCAGTTATCACTGTACTAGATTTGCAGAGTCCCACAAAATAGTCCGATATACTTTATCCAGAGCATGGAAACTCTCCTAGGTTACCACCACATAACCCCTAGATCAGGAAATCAGCATGGTTCCTACGTGATAATTCAGTTCACAAACTCATTTCACTTTTACCTCCTGCCCCGCTTGGGAGTATAATGTGTTTTTTCATTTTGATCCAGTTTTCCTGTCAGTGTTCCCAAGACTTTCCTGCATGTTTATGATCTTGACACATTTAAAGAGCATACGAGTTTTTGTTTGAACACCTGTTTTCAGGTCTTTGGGGTATATAGCTAGGAATGGAATCACTGAGTCATATGGTAAATCTACTTGCAACTGTTTGAAGAAACTCCAAATTATTTGACACATATGCTGCACCATTTCATATTGTCACAAGCAGTGTTAAATAGTTCACGTTTCCGCACATATTTGTCAACACTTGTTTTTTTTTTTTAGTATGATTATTTTAGTATGAGTTAAGGGGTATCTGTTTCTGGTTTGAATTAGGACTAATGTTAAGCATCTCTCAAGTGCTTGCTGGTGAAGTGTGTATTAAAGTGCTTCATTAGTTTTTAGATTGGATTGTCTTTGTTGTTGAATTGTAAAAGTTATTTATACATTCTGGATAACAGAAGCTTATGAAGAATCTACTGTGCAGATTTTTTCTTCCATTCTGTGGGTTACTGGAACATAATAAGAGTTTGTGTGTGGTCTCTGCCCCAGTGTCCTGAGTGTAATGTATGAAATGATGTGTCTTTTGTATGCTAATGAGACGACTGATGGCTGGGGGCACCTGGACAGCCTCAGTGGGGCTGGTTGCCAAAGAAACCAACCTTGCCATTAGAAGATTTGAAATTTCAGCCTCCCTCCCATCTCTGTGAAAGTTAGAGGTGCTGATGGTTGAGTAGAATACCTGAGGCACTGTTGGGAACATGCTAACACAGTGGTCTGCAAGCTTTTTGGCACCAGGGACTGGTTTTCTGGAAGACAGTTTTTCTATGGCCCAGGGTGGGGTGCATGGATTTGGGATGATTCAAACACATTACGTTTATTGTACATTTATTACACTGTAACATGTAATGAAATAATGATTTCAGATTGTCTTCTTGCAACTGGATGGTCCCATCTGGGGGTGATGGAAGACAGTGACAGATCATCAGACATGAGATTCTCATAAGGAGCATGCAGCCCAGATATCCCACATGTGCAGTTCACAATAGGGTTCATGATTCTATGAGAATCTAATGCCACTGCTGATCTGTCAGGAGGCGGAGATCAAGTGGGAATGCATGTGATATGGAATGGATATGAACACAGGTGACACAATGCTCGCCTTTCCTCCTCTCACCTCCTGCTGTATGGTCCAGTTCCTGAGGCTGCAGACTGGTACCAGTCTGTGAGCTGGGGGTTGGGGGGACTCCTCTTCGAACAGACCAGGTCTTGTCCTCATGCAGAAAGTCCAAGATTATAAGCATGGCAACATTTTGGTCAAGCTAGAAAAAAGTATCACTGCAAGCTCAGCACGGTGACTCATGCTTGTCATCCCAGCACTTTGGGAGGCCGAGGTGGCTAGATCATGAGGTCAGGAGTTTGAGACCAGCCTGGCCAAACTAAAATACAAGTATTAGCCAGGTGTGATAGCGTGCACTATAATCCCAGCTACTCAGGAGGCTGAGGCAGAATAATCACTTGAAGCTGGGAGGCGCAGGTTGCAGTAATCCAAGACCATGCCACTGCACTCCAGCCTGTGCTACAGAGTGAGATTCCATCTCAGAAAAAAAAAAAAGAAAGAAAGAAAGGAGAAAAGAAAATAGCATCATTGCAAGCATTATTGCATGATGAGACTCTCCAAACTCAAGTTACTCGGGCTTGCCCCTCC
The DNA here is from genome assembly GCF_048565385.1 of Saimiri boliviensis. Lineage (NCBI taxonomy): Eukaryota > Metazoa > Chordata > Mammalia > Primates > Cebidae > Saimiri > Saimiri boliviensis. Next base: position 49,341,044 of record NC_133466.1, read on the forward strand.
AGCCCATCCTTTCGTCACCCCACAGACCAAGCCACCCTCCCCCTTGTTGTACTGAAGCACCTGGGCAAACCGTGTACCTGAAAAACACTCACCTAGTGGTAAAAACCTAGCCGATGGCATTGGACTGCCCAGGTCCAAATCCCAGCCCCAGCACTGACTAGCTGGTTGATCCTGACAAGTAGATCATCTCTCTCAGCCTCTGTGTTTCCATCTGCAAAATGGGCATATTGATCATCACAGCAGCTGGTTGTGAGAATGGATTTAATGGGTCTGGGCTGAGCCATGAGAGCTTTGATTTTTAGAAAATCTTTCAGGAGATTCTATTTGTTAAGGATCAAGAACCACTAATCTAATTACACTTGTCACAGTGAAATATTTATTACCGATTATAATGGTTATGATAATTATTGTAGTTATGTAATTAAAAATAAATATATAATATATATTCTAATAAGTATTTGCTATTATTTGAGATGGAGTCTCGCTCTGTCTTCCAGGCTGGAGTGCGGTGAATGGTGCAATCTTGGCTCACTGCAACCTCCCGGGTTCGAGCAATTCTCCTGCCTTAGCTTCTTGAGTAGCTGTGATTACAGGCACCCACCACCACACCTGGCTACTTTTCATACTTTTTGGTAGAGATGGGGTTTTGCCAAGTTACCAGGCTGGTCTGCAACTCCTGGTCTCAAGTGATCCACCCACCTCAGCTTCCCAAAGTGCTGAGATTACAGGTGTGAGACACGCGCCCTACCCCTGCAGGGTCACACAGGAGCCAGCGAACAGCAGGATGGTTTGTTCAGTAGGAGAGATTTCCTGTTGCTGCTTCTGCCTCTGGCCTCCCCGATGCAGAGGCTGGCCAGGTCAGGGGGCTTCTGTAACTGGCCTCTTGTGCCCTGCAGCTGCCAAAAAGGATTGCATCATGATACACGGTGCTACCTCTGCCTGGTTCCAGGAAAGCCCTCCCTGCCTCCACAGCTACAGAATGACACCCATGGAAACCAGCCTCATGTTTTTAGGGAGAAGCTGTGTAGGGCTCCAGCTGACTTCCACCTGAGGGGTGGTGCAGGTTTCCAGCCTGGGATGGGAGGGTAGGTTAGGTTGGGCTGGTTCTCTGCCAGGAAGATTCCCAGGATGCTCCTGTACCTCCTGCAGGTGGGGACCTGGACAGCATAGACCTGCACTTCCTGCAGATGGGGACAATGGCATTTGCTTAATCGGCTTTGCTCAATTCTGTGCCACATATATCAGTCCCAGATCATTATCATCTACAGCCCCCAATTCCATGGCTTGGTCTTTGTGGCCAAAAAATCTCAGCCAGGCCTGAAACTCCATAAGAAGGGAGAGAATATGTCCTGGGCAGTATTTGCATTGGCTGTCACTCACTCACTTCATTGATGGAGCACTAGCTCTGGGCCATGCTCTGTTCTAGGTACTGGGGATTGGGTGAAAGAAACAGACAAGGGCCCTGCTCTCTTGGGGTGATGTGCTGGTAGAGGTGAGGCCCAAACAGGAATCCAGGGCAAGGGGACAGAGCACGATGGCATGCCTAGTGAGGGAAGGCTTGGCATTCAAGCTGAGACCATAAGGAAAGACAGTGAGCCGTGCAGGTGTCTGGGAGAACAGTTTTGGTTTTTTTTTGGAAACAGTCTTGCTCTGTCACCCAGGCTGGGGTGCAATGGCATGATCTTGGCTCACTGCAACTTCCACCTTTGGGGTTTAAGCAATTCTCTTGCTTCAGCCTCCCAAGTAGCTGGGATTACAGGTGTGCCCCACCACACCCAGCTCATTTTTGTATTTTTAGTAGAGATGGGGTTTCACTATGTTGGCTGTGCTGGTCTCCAACTCCCAACTTCAAGTGATCCACCTGCCTCATCTCCCATAGTGCTGGGATTACAGGCATAAGCCGCCATGGCTGGCATGGGAGAAGAGCCTTCTAGGCAGTGGGAATGGCATATGCAAAGGCCCTGGGTCAGGACTATGCCTGGACTTGGGTTTTCCAACCTCAGCATGGTTGATATTTTGGGCTGAAACTTCATTGTTGGGTTCTGTCCTGTGCATTATGGGATGTTTAGCAGACTCCCAGTCTCTACCCACTAGATGCCAGCAGCACCCCCTACCAGTTGTGACATCCAAAAATATCTAGAACTTGCCAAATGACTCTTGGGGGATGCAGTAATCCGCAGTTGAGAACCACTGACCTATTGTGTTCAAGAAACAGCAAGGAGGTCAGCATGGCCAAGAAAGAGCAGCTGAGGCACAGAGTGGACGGAGACAGGATGTCGTTCATGATCATCAGGACTTTAGCTTTGACCCTGAGTGAAATGGGAGTGCTGACGGGTTTACCTGGGAAGTGTTAAGAGCTGACTTGCGTTTTTTGTTTGTTTGTTTTTTGAGATGGAGTCTCTGTTGCCAGGCTGGAATGAAGTGGTGTGATCTGAGCTCACTGCAACCTCCACCTCCTGGTTCAAGCAATTCTCCTGCCTCAGCCTCCCAAGTAGCTGGGACTACAGGCATCCACCACCACACCCAGCTAATTTTTGTATTTTTTAGTAGAGATGAAATTCCTCCATATTGGTCAGGTTGCTCTCAGACTCCCAACCTCAGGTGATCCACTCACCGCAGCCTCCCAAAGTCCTGGGATTACAGGCATGAGCCACTGCCGACTTGGGTTTTAACAGATCCCTCTGGTCACGGGGTGGAGGATGGGCTGTGGGACATGGACAGGAGTGGGGCAGGACCAAGAGCAGGGGCAGGAAGGGGAGGAAAGAGCCTATTTATTGCAGGAGCCAAGACAGGAGGCCAGGCTGGTGAAACCCTCAGGCGACTGCCAACTCTGTGCACGTGGGTGGACATGCATGCATGTGTGTGCATGGTGTGAGTGTGTGCACAGATGTATGCATGTGAGCATGGATTGCTTGGGTATGCTCATGTGCTTGTGTGTGTAGATGTGTGCCTACATTGTGTGTGTTGCTGTGCATGCTAACATGCTTGTATGAGTGTGCAAATGAGTGTACATGCATGTGTACACACTTTGTATGTGTGTATGCGTGTGCACATGCACAGATGTGCACAGGATGGTTGCTCAAATAGCCAGACAAGGACTGGGAAAGGAACAGCCCCACAGGTGCTCTTAGAGTCCTGGAGCAGGAAAGCTCGTCTCCATCTGAGGCTCACCCTTCCTCAAAGATGAGGGCTGGGCCCTAACCAATGTCATGTCTCCTTTCTTGCACTCAAAGAATAAACCTAACCATGCCCCAGGGCTGTTTCCTGGCTTTAGTCAGTTCAGTGGGGACAGGGAAGTCCTCCCTGCTGTCCATCCTCTTTGGGGCGCTGTCAAAGGTGGAGGGGTTTGTGAGCATCACAGTAAGGCCACCCCCTTCCTGTGCGCTAGGATGTCCCCATCATCCTGAAAGTCCCCCTTCCTCACTGCCTTTCACCCCTCCCCATCTCAGCCAAGCTCACTTTCATTCTCTCAACCACCCACCCACCCACCGAGAGCCCGGCTCCCACTGCTCCTCAAAACCTGTCATAAGTCTTTCCCCATCATCCTTCTGTGACCAAAGTAAGTTGTGTTTTAGTGTTCAGTGGCCTACATGCTCCAGGAGGCCTGGGTGCAGAACACCTCTGTGGTGGAGAAAGTGTGCCTCAGGCAGTAGCTGGACCCAGCCTGGCTGGGGAGAGCCCTAGAAGTCTGTGCCCTGTGGGCCAGATGTGGATAGCTTTACTGGGGGAGTCCACACTTCAATTAGGGAGCAGGTGAGAGTCTCAGGGTCTTTTGGGTCAGGGAGGCATTGCAGTTAGGGGTCATTTGGATCTCTGATTCATCATGGGCACTATGATGGAGAAATGCAGGGAGTGGTCAGGGAAGTGGGAAAGAAGAAGGGCTGAGCTCATGGTCAAGCACATACTAGGTGCTCAGTGAATAATCACTAATCAATAAATAGAAATGGACCCAAAGAGAGACTCAAGGAGTCGTGGTAGGGATTGGCTGTGAGGGTCTGTTCAACAACTGAGAGTGAGATGACTAGAGTCCTGTCTTACTCTGCCCTGCCTTGCTGGGTGATGTTGATCTAATTGCTTCCCCTCTCTGGGCCTCACCAAAGGGTCTAGACAGAGATGTCCAAGACACAGAATATATGCATCTGGAGCTATGGCTTGGGCAGGAGCTGGCAAACTGTGACCCCCAGGCCAAATCCACTCCTCCACTTTTGTGTGCGTGTGTGTGTGTGTGTGTGTGTGTGTGTGTTTGAGATGGAGTCTCACTCTGTTGCACAGGCTGGGGTGGTGCAATCTTGGCTCACTGCAACCTCCCCCTCCCACATTCAAGAAATTCTCCCGCCTCAGCTTCTTGAGTAGCTGGGATTATAGGCGCATGCCACCACACTTGGCTAATTTTTACATTTTTAGTAGAGACAGTGTTTCACCATGTTGGCCAGACTCATCTCGAACTCCTGACCTCAGGTCATCTTCCCATTTTCCTCAGAGTCAAAGCCCAAGTCGTGATGATCCCTGGCAAGGTCCCTGTCACCTTGCTCTGGTATCTGTCATCCCCATCTTCCTTCATCATCTGGCTTCACTCCAGCCTCCAGAGTCTGTGATGTACCCTGATCCCCTGCAGCACACTCTGTCCCCAGGGTCTTTACAACTGCTGTTCCCACTGTGGGAAATCTCTCCCCAGGAGTTCCCAGGACTCATCCCTCACTTCTGTCACATTCGCAGAGAAGGCTTCCCAGATTACCTTATCCACCTCCACCACTGCAACCCTGCTCATGCTAGTGTGCCTTACACCCACACCTGCTTTTCCTTTCCTTTTTCCTTTCCTTTCCCCTTTCCTTTCCTTTCCTTTCCTTTCCTTTCCCTTCCCTTCCCTTCCCTTCCTTCCCTTCCTTCCCTCCCCTCCCCTTCCCCCTCCCCTCCCCTCCCCTCCCCTCTCCCCTCCCCTCCCCTCCCCTTCCCTCCCCTCTCCCCTCCCCTCCCCTCCCCTCCCCTCCCCTCTCCTCTCCTCTCCTTTCTTCTTGAGACAGAGTCTTGCTGTCTTCCCCAGGCTGGAGTGCAGTTGTGCAATCTCGGCTCACTGCAACCTCCGCCTCTCAAGTTCAAGCAATACTCCCGCCTGAGTAACTAGGATTAAAGGCAGGTGCCACTATTTTTGTACTTTTAGTAAAAATGGGGTTTCACCATGTTGGTCAGGCTGATCTCGAACTCCTAATCTCAAGCGATCCACTCACCTTGGCCTCCCAAGGTGCTGAGATTACAGGCATGAGCCACCGCACCTGGCTGCACCTACTTTAGAATTTATTCTTCATAGCGCTTTCCACCTAATGTGCTGTCTGTGTTACTGGTTTGTTTGTGGATTGCCTGTCTCTCTCCCTCTCATTAGAGTAATGGATCCATTCAGATAGCAGAAACTTTGTTTCATTCACTGCTGTTTCCCCAAAGACTAGATCCCTGACAGGGATATGATAACCAGGCAGTAGTTCTTAATGGAATAAATTAATGTAAGAATGAATGAATGTGTCATCTGAGTCTAGATTACAGAGAGAAAAAAAAAGAATGAATGAATGGCTGGTTGCAGTGGCTCATGCCTGTAGTCCCAGCACTTGGGGAGGCTGAGGCGGGCAGATTGCTTGAAGTCAGGAGTTCAAGACCAGCCTGACCATCTCTACTAAAAATACAAAAATTGGCCAGGCATGGTGGCACACCTGTAATCCCAGCTACACAGGAGGCTGAGGCAGGGGAATCGATTGAACCCAGGAGGTGGAGGTTGGAGTGAGTTGAGATCATGCCACTGCACTCCAGCATGGATGGAAGAGCGAGACTGTCTCAAAAATAAATAAAAATAATTTTAAAAAGGAATGCATGAAAGACAAGAAGTCCTAGATAGAAGGAATAAGTGATAGTAATCAATACTACACAAGGGAAATCATAGTGAATGAGAATTTATTTGTAAATTTCAAGATAGCTAGAAGACAAGGATTGTGGTGTACTCAATTCAGAAGATAAATATTTGAGGTGATGACTATCTCAGTTACCCTGATATGATCATTACATACTCTCTACATCAGGGGTCCCCACACCCTCTGGCCACGAATCAGTACCAGTCTGAGGCCGGTTAGGAACTGGTCAGGCAGCACAGCAGTTGAGTAGGGGGCAGGTGTGTGAGGCTTCATCTGTGTTTACAGCCACTCCTTATTGTTTGCATCACCACTTAAGCTCCACCTCTAGATCAGTGGCAGTGTTAGATTCTCATAAGAGTACAAACCCTAGTGTAAAGAGCACATGTGAGGAATCTCGGCTGCGTGCTTCTTCTTCTTCTTCTTCTTTTTTTTTTTTTTTGAGATGCAGTCTCACTCTTTGCCAGGCTAGAGTACAGTGGCACATGCTTGGGTCACTGCAACCTCTGTTTTTTGGGTTCAAGCCATTCTCCTGCATCAGTCTCCTGAGTAGCTGGGATTACAGATACATACCATCACGCAAGGCTAATTTTTGTATTTTTTTAGTAGAGACAGGGTTTCACCATGTTGGCCAGGCTGGTATCAAACTACTGACCTTGTGATCCACCCACTTTGGCCTCTCAAAGTGCTGGGATTACAGGCATGAGCCACCATGCCCTGCAGCTGCATGCTTCTTATAAAAATCTAATGCCCGATAATCTATCACAGTCTCCCAGTCTCCCATTGCCCCCAGAGGGACCATCTAGTTTCAGCAAAACTAGCTGAGGCTCTCAATGATTTTACATTATGGTGAGTTGTGTAAGTATTTTGTCATATTTTACAATGTAATAATAATAGGAGCAGGCCAGGCACAATGGCTTATGCCTATCATCCCAGCAATTTGGGGGGGGTGAGGCAGGAGATAATCTGAGGTCAGGGATTCGAGACCAGCCTGGCCAACATGGCGAAATGCCATCTCTACTAAAAATACAAAAAATCAGCCAGATGTGGTGGCAGGCACCTGTAATCCCAGCTACTTTGGAGGCTGAGGCAGGAGAATTGCTTGAACTCAGCAGGCAGAGGTTGCGGTGAGCCCAGATCATGCCATTCCACTCTAGCCTGGGTGACGAGAGCAAAAATCCATCTCAATTAATAATAATAATAATAGAAGTAAAGTGCACAATAAATGTAATGTGGAGCACCCCCCTGCCCCCAGGCCCATGGAAAAGTTGTCTTCTACAAAACCGATCCCTGGTGCCAAAAAGGTTGAGGACCACTGCTCTACAGGTCTCAAAATATCACCTGTGCCCCTCAAATAGGTACAACTATTACATATCAATAAAAACTAAAAGAAATCAATTAAAATTTAAAATAAAAATAAGTAGGACTGAAAAGTTACCACTGGATCATCGAATAGGGAAATGAATGGTGTCCTCATTAAAGGTAGTCTCAGTGGAGAAATGGAACATAATTTGGACTCAAATGGATACAGAGAGTGAGTAGGAGACAGAGTAGCTTGGGAAGCATAGGTAACCCCTCCAGGAAGTGTGCTGGGAAGGGGAGAAGCGAGGCCGGTAAGGATGCAGGGAATGCTGGCTTGGGAGTGAGTGCCTTTGAAGCTGAGCATGTCCCCAGGGGACAGACATGGGGAGCTACACCTCACCCTGATGGGCAGTTGCACCCCAACCTGCTTCTGCGTGGGCTCCCCTGTTTCACTCTGTAGATGTCCCTTTTGTGGCCACAGGGCATGAATCTCTCAGGGGCCCGAAGCAGCAGCTGAGCCTCGCCCAGGCTGTGTACAGAAAGGCAACTGTGTACCTGCTGGATGACCCCCTGGTGGGTTTGGATGCCCACCTCACTTAGCACATCTTTAACCAGGTCATCAGGCCTGGTGGGCTACTCCAGGGAACAGTAAGTTTGGGAACATGTGTCAGAGGGCACAGGGCAAAGGCAGAGGATGCCCTCAGCATTCTGTCCTAACCCAAGTTTCTCTCACCGCCACCTTCCACTTGAGTCCAATTTTCCTCTTTATTGGTCAGCTTTTGCTGTGATGATGCTACATAACAAACAACCCCTCAGATTCCATCAGCTTACAACAACAGCTGTTTCTTGCTTATGCATCTGTGGTTTAACTACTACAGCTCTGCCTTGGATGATTGTCCTGGGTCAGATGGACTCCTTGTTTTCTTGAGGTAGGCTGAAGGAGTCCCCTCTGTTTCTCTATTTGGAAATGCTGTTTTCAAGAAAGATAGCAGGAGCACAAGAAGGGGAGCTCTCCCCACTCAGAGTCCAGGCACAATACTCCCACCCCTACCCACTGCTCCAGAGGCTGGCCAAGCACATGTTTATGACTTTTCTTTTCTTACTTTCTTTCCCCTTCCCTTCATTCCTCTTTCCCTTCCTCTCTCTTCCTCTTTCTCTCTCTTCCTCTCTCCTCTCTCCCTCCCTTCCTTCCTTTCTTTTTGATGGAGTCTTGCTCCATCACCTAGGATGGAATGCAGTGGTGCAATTTTAGCCCACTGCAACCTCCACCTCCTAGTTTCAAGTGATTCTCATGCCTCTGTTTCCCAAGTAGCTGTGACTACAGGTGTGTGCCACCATACCAAGCTCATTTTAGTATTTTTAGTAGATACAGGGCTTAGCCACAGTGACCTGGCTGGTCTTGAACTCCTGACCTCAAGTGATCCACCTGCCTTGGCCTCTCAAAGTGCTGGGATTACAGGCATGAGCCATGGAACGTGGCCACACGTGTGTTAACTCCTAACCCTTCCCTGCCCAGACACAGACTCTTGTGACCCACGCACTCCACATCCTGCCCCAGGCTGATTGGATTGTGGTGCTGGTGGGTGGGGCCATTGTAGAGATGGGTTCCAACTAGGAGTTTCTTCACAAGAAGGGGGCCCTCATAAGTCTTCTGGATCAAGCCAGACAGCTAGGAGATAGAGGAGAAGGAGGTACTAGGTGTGCTCTGCTGATTCTCTGTGACTGGCTTTTGCCAACCTTCAGGAAAAAGACTCAAAGGGTCCTACTGGCAAGAGTGGATTGCTCTGGTCACACCCTCCCTGCAAACTGATGCCCAGAAGCAGATGGCTCTCCAATAGTGTCACCTCTCTCCAAGAAAAGCCAATAACACCGTCTGTGAGCCAGGGGCTGTGCTAAGTACTTCTGTAAAAAATACACTATTTGCATTTGATTCTCACCATACCCTCAGAGGCATGTGAAATTACTGCTATCATTTTATGAGCAAAGAGTGTTAAATCAGTTGCCCAAGGTCACCAGATTAGAACTTGAGTGTGTCCGACTCCAGAGTCTATGCTTGCAGTTGCTATGGAGACAGCACAAGAAGGTTTTGGTGCCTAGAAAGCTACAACATGCCAGCTAGAGTTTCTAATAATCCAAAGAACACAAAGTGCACTGGATACATGACAAGGTTCTAGAAGTAAAGTTGCCAAGCCAAGCTCACCCACAATGACTGAGAAGTAGCGACTCATAGCACATCACATATATTAGCTTACTGAATCAACTTAATGCCCTCATGAGGCTGGTACTTGAATCATTTCCATTTCACAGATGAGGAAACTGAGGCCCAAAAGTTAAGAAACTGGTACCAGGTTACATAGCTTATAAGCGGCAGCACTGGGATTTGCACCGAAGCAACTTGATTCCAGAGAATGTGTTTTTTAATCAATAGGCTTTTTACTACCCCTGCATGACAAAGCAAAGACTCACACCCAGATTTCTCTCAATCTCAGATGTTGTCTCTTCTGAGAACATCTGCTTAGCATTGGCCCACCCTGTCTAAAAACACTAAGTGTTGATTCACAGTGTCCCAGTCCTGAAACTTGAAGCTAGAATTTGCCTGTTTGTATTGGTCAGCTTTTGCTGCAATGATGCTGTGTAACAAATAGCCCCCCAACTCTCAACAGCTTACACTAGCAATTATTTCTTGCTTACAGGCCTGTAGTTAAACTTCTATAGCTCTGCCTTCAGTTATTGGCCATATCTGGGGGATAGTCGTGGGCAGGTGCCCTTCCTGGCAGAGATGGTACCTGAGGGTTGGTGGGAGTTAGCCAGAAAAGAGCATTCCGGACACAAGGAACTGCTTGAGCAATGCCGTCAAGAGAAACAGAGATAACGTTATACAGTGTTCACTACTGTTTTTCCAACCTCAAGTTCACAGCAGGTGCTCCATTATATTCACTGATTGAAAAAATGAATGAGTGAGTGAATAGCCTGAATGATGTTCCTGGAAGAACTCAGAGTGGGGTGTTGAGGTTGCTGGAGAGGTGGCAGGAGGCAGGACAGGGAAAATGGATGGTCAGAGCAGTTAAGGCCACATGGTCAGTGGGTGTCAAAGTGAGTATCTGGACCATGTTGTGTGACAGGACTCTCTTGACCTTTTATCAGATTGTGAAAACAATCTGATAAAAAGAGATGACAAGATAAAATTTAAAGTGATATGCAGAAAGAAATCAGCATGAGGCAATTTAGTTGGGAAGGCCTAAGCCTTAGCTTTTTGGATATGGACTGATTCAAAAGAAATATGCAACTACCCTTTGACCCCAAATTCCTCAAACATATTGTTGAGAGTAATTGATTTTCACTCATTCTCTTTAATATGGCTCCTAGTCCTTGTACTTTACTGTAAATGTCTTTCCTGAGCTTATCAGTGACTTCTTTCTTGCCAAATTTAAGAGACCTTTTTTTTTCAGTCTTCCTATTGCCCAATCATTTAATTATATTTTGGAAGGGTTATCTTACATTTCTCTCATTTTACTTTTGGTGTTATAAATATTCCAAAGGTAATATGTGTTATTTGCAGTGAAATAGAACATACAGATTTGTTGATTTGTGATCATCCAGGCTAAGGTGTTAGTAGAATTTTTCCTGGCTTTTAAGTATATTTTTATATATTGTATATGTATTCTAAATAAAGTCAATTGAGAACAGAGACAGGAATCATTATTACATTAATACTCAGATGTCAGTGGCTTTTGCTCCCCGTGCTTGCAGATGACATTAGCTACTTCTACAATGTTTCTCAAGTTTTTCTGGGGATCCCTGGAGGTGTATCTTGTTTACTTATAAATAAGTCTTATCTTAAAGGTACTGTTACTGCTCTGTCAAATATCTACCTCCACCAGACATCATAGACACTGCTCAACACCAGCACTAGCTCTCTAGAGCCCCTTAATTGTAAAGGCAAGGTTGATCTCTCAAAGCAAAAAGCTGGGGAAAAGATATACCAACAAAATTAAAAGAATGTCATGTTAGTTATATTTATGTCAGGTAACACTGACAACCAAAAAGCATTACTAAAGATAAAGAGATTATTACATAATAATTAAAAAGTTCATTTCACCAGCATTTAAACCTTGTTTCCTTCTATCACATTTTCATTCTTAGATGTACATTTTTTTCACATTTTAATGTATCTGAAGTCAGAAAGCATCTTATAGTCATGTAAGCAGCAAAAGTAATATGATCACCATTGCTTGAACATTTACATCAAAACTTGTAGAATGGGTGTTAGAGGCATGGAAGAAAATTCTGGAGAAAATAGTGATGCACTTTTAATAAAGGCTGAACAACAGTTGATGATACAGGAAACTACTGTATGAAGAAGGGTGGACATGGATGACTCAGTCAAAAAATGACTCAAGTAAGTCAAACTGAATTCAAGGAAGGTTGAGGAATAATTTAGCCAATTCACTTTTCCCTAGTTTGATTGAGGAATAATTTCCATGCAATAAAATTTACCTATTTTAAGTGTAACATTTAGTAAGCTTTGGAGTTTACACACAGTCATGTATCCATGACCATAATCAAGATATAGATCATTGCCAGAAGTTCCTCATGGCCCTTTGCACTGAGTGCCTTCCTCCAATTCCCAGTTCTAGGCAACCATCTATCTAGTTTCAGTCACTATGGTTTTACCTTTTCCAGAATTTAGTATTACTGAAATAATACAGTATATGGTCTTTTGTGTTTGTCACAGTCTTCCATTTGTTTGGGTAATTACCTGGATTGCTGTGTTGTACTGTAAGTATATGTCTATGAGAAAGTGTCAAATTACTTTCTATATGGTGTGATATATGGATCAAGATTAGCTTTTAAAAAATATGGATTTACAATTATCCCAGCAGTATTTGTAAAATACCTATTCTTTCTCCATTTAATTATATTAAAAATTTCGGGTCTACATCTGGACTGTCTCTGATTTATCTGTCTGCATTTTTTTTTTTATCAGCAGTACACTGTCTTAAATACAGTACTATTGAAATTGGATATTGTGAATTCTTCAACATTGCTATTATTATTCTTTCTCGAAATTCTTTTGGCTAGTTTTAATCTATTGTCTTTCCACCTAATTTTGGAATCAGCTGATAAATTTCTAATTTTGCTCAGATATTGATTGGAGAGAACTGACACCTTAAGAATATTGAGTTCACCAATCCATGAACACAGTATATCTTTCTGTTTATTTAGTTATCTGTGATATTTTCTGATAATGTTTTGCAGTTTTCAGCATACAGATTTTGTACATGTTTTGATTGATTTATACTTAAGCATTTCATATTTTGGTGCTATTGTAAATAGTGCTTCATGTTAAAATTTGATTTCCAATTGCTCATACTAATTATGAATGTACTAATTATGAACAATTGTAAATCAGATTCTATAGCATATAAAGCTACGATTAATTTTATAGAACAGAATTTTATAGTATAGTATATAGAACTATAATTAATTTTTGTATATTGACCTTGCATCCCAAAACTTTGCTAAACTCACCAAATAGTTTCATTAACTTTTTGCAGAGTCTTTGGTATTTTCCAAGTACAAATCATGTCATCTATGAAGAGAATGTTTTATTTCTTCATTTCCAAGATTATTTATTGAATGATTGACCTCATTATACAAGGTGGAACCTTCAGTTCTTCAGTATAATTATAAATTCTGGTGACAGTGGAAATGCCTGTCTTGTTTCTGACATTAAGAGAAAAGCATTTTATTTTTTTATCATTAAATATGATGTTTGATATAGGGTTTTTTGAGATGCCCTTTATTAGGTTGAAGAAGTTCTATTCTGTTCTAAGGTGGATGAGAATCCAATGTTTTAGTCTTCCTTTTTGATAAACTCCACAAACTAGACATTATTATTAGTAGGACTTTTAGAGAAAATTTTTTTCCTTTTTTTATTGCATTTTAGGTTTTGGGGTACATGTGAAGAACATGCAAGATTGTTGCATAGGTACACACATGGCAGTGTGATTTGCTGCCTTCCTCCCCATCACCTAGATCTGACATTTCTCCCCATGCTATCCCTCCCAACTCCCCAATCCCCACTGTCCCTCCTCTATTTGCCCTGACAGACCCCAGTATGTGATACTTCCCTCCCTGTGTCCATGTGTTCTCATTGTTCAACACCTGCCTGTGAATGAGAACAGGTGGTGTTTGATTTTTTGTTCTTGTGTCAGCTTGCTGAGAATTATGTTTTCCAGGTTCATCCATGTCACTGCAAAGGACACGAACTCATCATTTTTAATGGCTGCATAGTATTCCATGGTGTATATGTGCCACATTTTCCCTGTCCAGTCTATCATCGATGGGCATTTGGGTTGGTTCCAGGTCTTTGCTATTGTAAACAGTGCTGCAATGAACATTCATGTACATGTGTCCTTATAGTAGAATGATTTATAATCCTTTCGCTATATACGCAGTAATGGGATTGCTGGGTTAAATGGAGTTTCTATGTCTAGGTCCTTGAGGAATTGCCACACTGTCTTCCACAGTGGTTGAACTAGTTTACACTCCCACCAACAGTGTAAAAGTGTTCCTATTTCTCAACATCCTCTCCAGCATCTGTTGTCTCCAGATTTTTTAATGATCGCCATTCTAACTGGTGTGAGATGGTATCTCAATGTAGTTTTGATTTGCATTTCTCTAATGACCAGTGATGATGAGCATTTTTTCATCTGTTTGTTGGCCTCCTGTATGTCTTCTTTTGTAAAGAGTCTGTTCATATCATTCACCCACTTTTTTTTTTTAAGACGGAGTTTCGCTCATTACCCAGGCTGGAGTGCAATGGCGTGATCTCGGCTCACCACAACCTCCACCTCCTGGGTTCAGGCAATTCTCCTGCCTCAGCCTCGTGAGTAGCTGGGATCACAGGCACGCGCCACCATGGCCAGCTAATTTTTTGTATATTTAGTAGAGACGGGGTTTCACCATGTTGACCAGGATGGTCTCGATCTCTTGACCTCGTGATCCACCCACCTCGGCCTCCCAAAGTGCTGGGATTACAGGCTTGAGCCACCGCGCCGGGCCTTTTTTTTTTTTTTTTTTTTTTTTAGACAGAGTTTCACTCTTGTTACCCAGGCTGGAGTGCAATGGCATGATCTTGGCTCACCGCAACCTCCGCCTCCTGGGTTCAAGCAATTCTCCTGCCTCAGCCTCCTGAGTAGCTGGGACTACAGGCACGTGCCACCATGCCCAGCTGATTTTTAGTATTTTTAGTAGAGATGCGGTTTCACCATGTTGACCAGGATGGTCTCGATCTCTTGACCTCGTGATCCACCCGCCTCAGCCTCCCAAAGTGCTGGGATTACAGGCTTGAGCCACCGCTCCCAGCATTCACCCACTTTTGAATGGGCTTGTTTTTTTCTTGTGAATCTGTTTTAGTTCTTTGTAGATTCTGGATATTAGCCCTTTGTCAGATGGGTAGATTGCAAAAATTTTTTTCCCATTCTGTTGGTTGCCGATTCACTCTAATGACTGTTTCTTTTGCCGTGCAGAAGCTTTGGAGTTTGATTGGGTCACATTTATCTGTTTTGGCCTTTGTTGCCAATGCTTTTGGTGTTTTGGTCATGAAGTCCTTGTCTATGCCTATGTCCTGGATGGTTTTGCCTAGATTTTCTTCTATGGTTTTTATGGTATTAGGTCTTCTGTTTAAGTCTTTAATCCATCTGGAGTTAATATTAGTGTAAGGTGTCAGGAAGGGGTCCAGTTTCTGCTCTCTGCACATGGCTAGCCAGTTTTCCCAATACCATTTATTAAATAGGGAATCTTTTCCCCATTGCTTGTTTTTGTCAGGTTTGTCAAAGATCGGATGGTTGTAGATAGGTTGTGTTGCCTCCGAGGCCTCTGTTCTGTTCCATTGTTCTATATCTCTGTTTTGGTACCAGTACCATGCTGTTTTGATTACTATAGCCTTGTAGTATAGTTTGAAGTCCAGTACTGTGATGCCTCCTGCTTTGTTCTTTTTGCTTAGAATTGACTTGGCTATGCGGGCTCTCTTTTGGTTCCATATGAAGTTTAAGGTGGTTTTTTCCAGTTCTGTGAAGAAGGTCACTGTTAGCTTGATGGGGATAGCATTGAATCTGTAAATTACTTTGGGCAGTATGGCCATTTTCACGATGTTGATTCTTCCTAACCATGAACATGGAATGTTTCTCCATCTGTTTGTGTCCTCTCTTATTTCATTGAGCAGTGGTTTGTAGTTCTCCTTAAAGAGGTCCTTTATGTTCCTCATTAGTTATATTCCTAGGAATTTTATTCTGTTTGTAGCAATTGTGAATGGCAGTTCGTTCTTGATTTGGCTCTCTTTCAGTCTGTTATTGATGTATAGGAATGCTTGTGATTTATGCACATTGATTTTGTTTCCTGAGATTTTGCTGAAGTTGCTTATCAGTTTCAGGAGATTTTGGGCTGAGACGATGGGGTCTTCTAGATATACAATCATGTCGTCTGCGAATAGAGACAATTTGACTTCCTCCTTTCCTATTTGAATACCCTTTATTTCTTTTTCTTGCCTGATTGCTCTGGCTAGAACTTCCAATACTATATAGAATAGGAGTGGTGAGAGAGGGCATCCTTGTCTAGTGCCAAATTTCAAAGGGAATGCTTCCAGTTTTTGCCCATTCAGTATGATATTGGCTGTTGGTTTGTCGTCAATAGCTTTTATTATTTTGAGATACATTCCATCAATACCTAGTTTATTCAGAGTTTTTAGCATAAAGGCCTGTTGAATTTTGTTAAAGACCTTCTCTGCATCAATTGAGATAATCATGTGGTTTTTGTCTTGGTTCTGTTTATGTGGTAAATTATGTTTATAGACATGCATATATTGAATCAGCCTTGCATCCCCAGGATGAATACTACTTGATCGTGGTGGATAAGCTTTTTGATGTGCTGTTGCAATTGGTTTGCCAGTATTTTATTGAAGATTTTTGCATCTATGTTCATCGTGGATATTGGCCTGAAGTTTTCTTTCTTTCTTTTTTTTCTTTTTTTTTTTTTTTTGAGATGAAGGTTCGCTCTTGTTACCCAGGCTGGAGTGCAATGGCATGATCTCAGCTCACCGCAACCTCTGCCTCCCGGGTTCAGACAATTCTCCTGCCTCAGCCTCCTGAGTAGCTGGGATTACAGGCATGTGCCACCATGTCCAGCTTATTTTTTGTATTTTTAGTAGAGATGGGGTTTCACCATGTTGACCAGGATGGTCTCGATCTCTCGACCTCGTGATCCACCCGCCTCAGCCTCCCAAAGTGCTGGAATTACATGAAGCTTTATTTTCTTGCTGAGTCTCTGCTGGGTTTTGGTATCAGGGTGATGTTGGTCTCATAAAATGATTTGGGAAGGATTCCCTCTTTTTGCATAGCTTGGAATAGTTTCAGAAGGAATGATACCAGCTCCTCTTTGTATGTCTGATAGAATTCAGCTGTGAATCCATCTGGACCTGGACTTTTTTTGGGTTGTAGGCTCTTAATTGCTGCTTCAACTTCAGATCTTGTTATTGGTCTCTTCAGGGTTTTGACTTCTTCCTGCTTTAGGCTTGGGAGGATGCAAGTGTCCAGGAATTTATCCATTTCTTCCAGGTTTACTAATTTTTGTGCATAGAGTTGTTTGTAATAATCTCTGATGATGGTTTGTATTTCTGTGGAATCTGTGATAATATCCCCTTTATCGTTTGTTATTGAATTTATTTGATTATTCTCTCTTTTCTTTTTTATTTATCTGGCTAGTGGTCTATTTTGCTGATGTTTTCGAGAAACCAACTCCTAGATTTGTTGATTTTATGAAGGGTTTTTTGTGTCTCTATCTCCTTCGGTTCTGCTCTGATCTTAGTTATTTCTTGTCTTCTGCTAGGTTTTGAGTTTTTTCTTAGCTTGCTCCTCTAGCTTTTTCAATTTTGCCTATAGGGCGTCGATTTTAGATCTCTCCTTGCTTCTCATATGGGCACTTATTGCTATATATTTTCCTCTAGAGACTGCTTTAAATATGTCCCAGAGATTCTGGTATGTTGTGTCTTTGTTCTCATTGGTTTCAAAGAACATCTTTATTTCTGCCTTCATTTCATTGTTTATCCAGTCAACATTCAAGAGCCAGCTGTTCAGTTTCCATGAAGCTGTGTGGTTCTGTTAGTTTCTGCATTCTGGGTTCTAACTTGATTGCACTGTGATCTGAGAGACTGTTTCTTATGATTTCTGTTCTTTTGCATTTGCTGAGGGTGATTTACTTCCAATTATTTGGTCAATTTTAGAGTAGGTGCAATGTGATGCTGAGAAGAATGTATATTTTTTGGATTTGGGGTGGAGCATTCTGTAAATGTCTATTAGGTTTGCTTGGTCCAGGTCTGAGTTCAAGTCCTGGATATCCTTATTTTCTGTCTCGTTGATCTAATATTGACAATGGGGTCTTAAAGTCTCCCACTATTATAGTGTGGAAGTCTAAGTCTCTTTGTAAGTCATTAACGACTTGTCTTATGTATCTGGGTGCTCCTGTATTGGGTGCATATATATTTAGGATCTTTAGCTCTTCTTGTTGCATTGATCCTTTTACCATTATGTAATGTCCTTCTTTGTCTCTTTTGATCTTTGTTGGTTTAAATCCTATTTTATCAGAGATGAGAATTGCAACTCCTGCTTTTTTTTTTTTTTTTCTCTCCATTTGCTTGGTAAATGTTCTTCTGTCCCTTTATTTTGAGACTTTGTGTATCCTTACATGTGAGATTGGTTTCCTGGATACAGCACACCAATGAGTTTTGGCTTTTTATCCAGTTTACCAGTCTGTGTCTTTTGATTGGAGCATTTAGCCCATTTACATTTAGGGTTAATATTGTTATGTGTGAATTTGATCCTGCCATTTTGATGCTAGCTGGCTGTTTTGCCTGTTAGATGATGCACATTCTTCATTGTGTTGATGCTCTTTACCCTTTGATATGTTTTTGGAGTGGCTGGTACTGGTTGTTCTTTTCTATGTTCAGTGCCTCCTTCAGGACCTCTTGTAAAGCAGGCCTGGTGGTGATGAAATCTCTGAGTACTTGCTTGTTCACAAAGGATTTTATTTTTTCTTCACTTATGAAGCTTAGTTTGGCTGGATATGAAATTCTGGGTTGAAAGTTCTTTTCTTTAAGGATGTTGAATATTGGTCCCCACTCTCTTCTGGCTTGTAGGGTTTCTGCTGAGAGATCTGCTGTGAGTCTGATGGGCTTCCCTTTGTGGGTAACCCAACCTTTCTTTCTGGCTGCCCTTAGCATTTTCTCCTTCATTTCAGCCCTTGCATATCTGATGATTATGTGCCTTGGGGTTGCTCTTCTTGAGGAATATCTCTGTGGTGTTCTATGTATTTCCTGGATTTGGATATTGGCCTGCCTTGCTAGGTTGGGGAAGTTTTCCTGGACAATATCCTGAAGAGTGTTTTCCATCTTGGATTCATTCTCTCCATCACATTCAGGTACACCTATCAAATGTAGATTAGGTCTTTTCACATAGTCCCATATTTTTTGGAGACTTTGTTCATTCCTTTCTACCCTTTTTTTCTCTATTCTTGTCTTCTCATTTTATTTCTTTGAGTTGATCTTCGACCTCTGATATCCTTTCTTCTGCTTGGTCAATTCGGCTGTTGAAACTTGTGTATGCTTCATGAAATTCTCTTGTTGTGTTTTTCAGCTCCATCTATTCACTTATATTCCTCTCTAAGTGTTTATTCTTGTTAGCATTTCGTCAAATCTTTTTTCAAAGTTCTTAGTTTCTTTGCATTGAGTTAGAACATGTTCTTTTAGCTCACAGAACTTTCTAATTACCCACCTTCTGAAGCCTGATTCTGTCAATTCATCATATGTATTCTCCTCATCCAGCCTTGTTCCTTTGCTGGTGAGGAGTTGTGATCCTTTGTAGGAGGAGAGGCATTCTGGTTTTGGGTGTTTTCATCCTTTTTGCGCTGGCTTCTTCCCATCTTTGTGGATATATCCACCTGTTGTCTTTGTAGCTGTTGACTTTCAGATTGGGTCTCTGAGTGGATGTCCCATTTGTTGATAATGAAGTTATTTCTTTCTGTTTCTTAGTTTTCCTTCTAACAGTCTGCCTTCTCTGCTGTAGGACTGCTGAGGTCCACTCCAGGCTCTGCTTGCCTGGGGGTCACCTGCAGCAGCTGCAGAACAGTAAGGGTTGCTGCCAGTTTCTTTTTCTGCTATCTTTGTCCCAGAAGGATACTTGCCAGATGTCAGTCTTATCTCTCCTTTATGAGGTGACTCTTGGCATATACCGGGGTCAGGGAGCTGCTTGAGGAGACAGTCTTTCCTTTATAGGAACTCAAGTGCTGAGCTGTGAGCTCCACTGTTCATTCAGAGCTGCTAGGCAGGTACATTTAAGTCTGCTGCAGCAGAACTCATAAACCTCACCCTTTTTTTTTCTTCCCAGGTTCTTTGTCCCAAGGAGTTAGGGCTTTATTTATGAGTTTCTGTTGTGCTGCTGGCTTTTTTTCAGGGCTGCCCTACCCAGGGAGGAGGCAGCCTTGTCACTGTCTGCCTGCCAAGGCTTTGCTGAGCTGCTGTGGGCTCTGCCCAGCTGCCATGTGAACTTCCCTGCAGTCCTGTTTCTATGGGTGTAGTTAGAACTTCCTTGGCATTGGTGGCCCACCTCTATAATGGCCGACTCTCTCTGTGATGGTGGACTGCCTCAGGAATGGCAAACTACCTCCGTAGTGGTGGACTGCCTCAGTAATGGCAGATGCCCCTCCCCCACAGAGCTGGACCTTCCAGGGTTCAGCTGTGCTTGCTGTGAAACTCTCAATCCAGAATGTTTCGGGTTGCTTTTTTTTTTTTTTTTTGTGGAGGTGGGACCAGCTGAGCCTGATCACCTGGCTCCCTGCCTCAGAGCCCCTTAAAATAAATTTTTTTTCTTTAGTTAATGGTAGACTGTCTCCCAGGTGTTCCAGTCACCTGTTGAAAAGGCGCCGGGATCTGTGTGATTTCCCATGCGGTGACCCACTGCGCCAGCTGAAACAGCGGCACTGAGATTTGTGGTGCTTTTTTGCCTGAGACTCTCCTGGCCTGGCTCCCTGTTTCAGTACCCTTTTTAATCAGATGAATGGGTGACTTTGCCTTCCCAGAGCTCCAATCACCAGCTAAAATGGCATCTGGACCTGTGTATTTTGTATAGAGAACCGCCATGCTGGGGCACCAGCAAAACAATTGCACTGGCAAAAACAGCCATGCAGGCCAAAACAACTGCGGGGGCCAAACCAGGCATGCTGGCCACCCATGGGGCTCCTCCGCTTGGGAATCTCCTGGTCTGTGGGCAATAAAAATACATCTGGAAATGCAGCATCCACTCACCCTCCATGCTTTTGCTGAGAGCTGCAATCCTGAGCTGCTCCTAATTGGCCATCTTGGATGCCCTCTCTAGATAACAGTTGAGAAGAGATTTGATTGTTTACCCTTGGGTAGATGAAGCGTTACTGAAACATACTGTCATTCACTCCAAGTTTCAAAACCTCTTTGTAGTGCTTCAGTTTCTTGTCATGAAGGAGGTTCAATAAGTTTTTATTAAGAATTAGGTTTGAGGCTGGGCGCGGTGGCTCAAGCCTGTAATCCCAGTACTTTGGGAGGTCAAGGTGGGTGGATCATGAGGTCAAGAGATCAAGACCATCCTGGTCAGCATGGTGAAACCCGTCTCTACTAAAAATACAAAAAAATTAGCTGGGCATGGTGGCACATGCCTTTGGCCCCAGCTACTCAGGAGGCTGAGGCAGGAGAATTGCCTGAACCCAGGAGGCGGGGGTTGCAGTGAGCTGAGATCACGCCCTTGCACTCCAGCCTGGGTAACAAGAGTGAAACTCCATCTCAAGAAAAAAAAAAAAAAAAACGTTTGATATGAATAATGCACTAATACAAAGGTGAGATTTAGCTTTTCCCTGTGAACAAGATTTTCATGTATTATTTTAAAAATGAAAGATTTTTGTCTGACCTTTTGAATAAACTGGAGCAACAGGAAAGGGAAAAAATATATTATTTGGAAAGTGAAGTCATCCCTCTATTAATGAGTAAAATTTTTTGCCTTTTTGCAATTTTTGAGTTATCACTTTGGTTAATGAGTGACTTAAGATAACCTGGGATTTGATATCTGACAAACTTGTAAAAATCAAATTATAAATTACTTATTTTTCTCACATACATATCTTTTAGATATTATATCCCCTAAAGTACATAAGTGACATTTGGCTTATTTGGTATAAAAACCATAGAGGAAGAATTGTCAGAAAGCATTGTAAGGTCAGATACAGTGGCTCCCATCTGTCATCCCAGCACTTTGGGAGGCAAGGGAGGGTGGATCATCTGATGTCAGGAGTTAGAGATCAGCTTGGCCAATATGGTGAAACCCCATCTCTACTAAAAATACTAAAAGTTAGCCAGGTATTGTGGCAAGCACCTATAATCCCAGCTACTCAGGAAGCTGAGGCCGGAGAATCACTTGAACCCAGGAGGTGAAGGTTTCAGTGAGCAGAGATTGCAGCATTGCACTCCAGTCTGGGCAACAAGAACAAAACTCTATCTCAGGAAAAAAAAGAAAGCATTGCCAAATGTGAAATGGTGTTTCATTTTCCTTGGACTGTATTTGCATAATGTTATCCTAAGACTTCTTTGTCATCCGCAGACATTTGTTGTCTTGTTTTAATCCTCTTTGAAAGGTGATTCATAATCTGCTATAGGACATTGACAGGTGCTCTTAAATGCAGGTTTCTGATAACTTTGGAAATTTTATCATTAGCATAAAGAAAAAACTTTCAGGACTCTCATGGAGACCTGAAATGTTCAAGAATATAAAGCAGAACAGGAGATAACTGCATGGAGTGAACTAATATAGACTGAAGTAATCTTTTTGGCTTTGCTTAAAATATTACTGATCCTTTGTTTTGTTTTTCAGAGTTCAGGAAGCTTATTTTGAGCTATTTACAGCTTTTAGCAATTGAGTAAAATATACTCCAATTGACTAAACAAAATTAGGAGCATATTTGTTTCTCTCTATCTGTTTTCTCCAGAATTTAGAATCTATTTGTGAGTATTCTTAACTTACAGAAATATGATTTGCATAAGTGCAAAAGAGTGTTTTCTTCTGCAACAGGTCACAATTGGAGAAATTAGTTATCTTGGCAAGGCTTTGACTGGAATGGCATGCTTTCCCTAAGGAATCAAACTTGATGTATAGAGTCAATAAAAACCCTTTGGGAAAACTGGCTTCATACCTTGTCTACACATTCCCTGTAAGTAACTTGTGGTAAGTAAATAATGTCACTTCCTGACAGGCTTATGAGACCCAAGTTATCCTGTGACCTCAAAAGAGAAATTTATGCAACTCATGTAGTTATTTGAGGGGACAGACCCATAGCTGGGTTCAGCTTTAAAAAGTCTTATCTGAGATTCACTTTATGAAACCAAGTTTTATGAAATCCGATTTTGAAAACCTATGTAAAAATAATTATTCTTGCTATACTTTATACAAATATTCAGGCCAGGTATAATAGAGACATTTGGTCATATCATGATTTTTCTTTAGTAAAAATGGGAGACTGGAGAGAGAAAAAAATTATACTTTAAGAACTAAGGGCCGGTAGCGGTAGCTCACACCTGTAATCCCAGCACTTTGGGAGGCTGAGGTGGGCGGATCACAAGGTCAGGAGATTGAGACCCTTCTGGCCAATATGGGGAAACCCCATCTCTCCTAAAAATACCAAAAAATTAGTTGGATATGGTGGCATACACCTGTAGTCCCAGCTACACTGGCGGCTGACGCAGGAAAATCGCTTGAACACAGGAGGTGGAGATTTCAGTGAGCCAAGATTGCACCGCTGACAGTGTGGGACTCCATCTAAAAAAAAAAAGAGGTCCAGGTTCAACCTCCAAGGGTTGGCCTCTGTCTGCAGGAAACCTGGAACCCCCATCTAACAGAGGAGTCCCCAGGCTGGAGTCAGGAAGCCTTCAGAGTCACCAGGTGAGTGGATCAGAGCTGGAAACATAGAGCAGGTGGAAGCCCTGGACTCTTCTAGTGAGGGCTGAGAAGCTGGGGTAGGAACACATTCCATGGGCAAATGCACACAAGGGGTCTCTGGGCCCCTTCCCCTGCCCAGTGACTGCCCAGTTCCTAAGGAACTTCTGAGGCCTGAGACCCAGGGACATACTACCTGATCATCACACCCACACCTTTCTGCCAAGATGAGACAATGCCCAGTGCAGGCAGGTGGTCTGGGATTGGGGTCTGGGGTGGGGTACATGTTCCTAACTAGCAGGTGCCCTTACATAAAGCTGCCTGAGCTGGTTGCACCATCGTTTGTTAGTCTGCCTATGTGTGGCCTAGATTCAAAGGGCCAGTTGTCCATTCTGACTATACCATTCCCTGGATCCTCTGCCAGGCCCAATTGTGTATAAGGAGTTTGAATAACTTTGCTTTTAGATACTGAATAAGAAGCTTTATTGTTACTAGATTTTATCTGTAAAAACATTTTCTGCATTTTCAATGAGATTTGACTTAGTAATTTTGGATAAAATCCAATTGGTTAATTTTAAAAATTCAAAAATTTTTGTTTTTTAGATAATGATTTTCTAAAGTGCCCACAAAACTTGTCAAATAGGTTTGCCATGTTACACTATTAGTATAGGCTTGCTGAATTTGAATTTTTGTAAGAGGCACTATTATTCTTATGGTATTAAATCCATGCACTTTTACAACTTGAGACCTCCCCATTCCAATCAAAGTTGCAATTCAGTCCAAATACAGAGTAAGAGTGTGAGTGCTATTATGAAGTAAAAACAGCCACTCCACTAAGTCCTGATTTTGAATAATAACTCCTAAGAGATTATTACTAAGAGAGTGTAAGACAGTGTTAAATAGGGAAAATTAATAATGTTAAAGGCTTGTTATGATTAATTTTACTTACTTGAGCCTTATGAATTTTTTTCTCCAATTACTTGCAATTCCATTTTAGCTTTTTAAGTTAATTCTTGAGGACTATGCAGACTGGAATCTTCTCAAAGAATAGAAAACCAATTACTCAGCATAAGTTGAAATGGCTAAAGTAGGTCTTATCTAATTGATATTTCAAAGTAACTTCTGGAAATTATTTAGAGTTTTTAAATTATCTCTTCTGATGAACACCTTTTGAAGTGACATGGTGGTTTTTTTGTTGTTGTTGTTTTTTGTTTGTTTGTTTGTTTTTTCCAACATGCACAAATACAAATAAGGAGTTGTAGATCGAATTTTATCTGGAGCTACTATTAACCTAGTACATTGAATGGATTTCTTTTTATAAATGGTTATAGCATTGTATAAGTAACTCTTTATTTGGTGCAGTACAAAGAATATTATATAATGAATAATATAACACTGAGGAAATTTTTTTCTAGTGGACTTAATAGCTGTGTCCACATAAGTTTGACAAACTGTGGAACTGTTTAACATCCCTTGGGGAAGCACTTTTCAATAATATTTTTAGGCAAGTTTTTGATTAGTATAAAAAGAAAAGTGAAGGCAAATTGCTTACAGTTCTTTTCTGCCAAAGGAATTGTTAAAAAAAAAAAAAGTCCTTCAAATCCATAATAGTTAGTAGTAGACAATTTTTTTGAATCATAGTGTGTAAAAGTAGTATAGCTGCATTAATTGCTCTAAGATCTGTTAACATTTTTTATTTTTTAGATTTCCTTTTTATTACAAAAATAGGACAGTTTTAAGCTAAAAATATGGGAACTATATGTTCTTTTTCTAATCGTTTAGCAACTACATTTTTAAAAACTTCCAGTTTTTGTAAGTGGCCATTGTTCTATCAAAATTAGTTTATTATCTAACCATTTTCAAGCTATTGGTTTTGGAGGTTTAACAATGGCTGTCATTAAAAATGATATTCTAACCATGTTGAGAACTTTGTCCCTTAACTTCTAATGATTCTTTTAGACCCTGTAAATTTTTTTCTATTCCCATTTCAGGCACATAGCCCATGGCCTCCATTATTTGCTGATTTTGGGAGCTATACGATTGTTCAGGTATTAAGACTTTGGTTCCCCACTGCTGTAATAAGTTTCTTCCCCACAAGTTAATAGGAATCTGAATTACAATAGACTGAATGGGTCCAGGCTGTCCTTCCGGCCCTTTACATGGTAAGATAAGACTGCTTTGATAAACTTCTGAGGCCTGCCCCACTCTGACTATATTAGAGTGAGCATTTTATACAGGCCAAGAAAAGGGTCAGTGCTGAACAGAAATAATTGAGACATTTGTGCTAGTATTAACTAAACCTTTAAAATTTTTTTCTATGAATAGTGACTTTACATGCTGGGTGTTTATTTGTAATTTGATATATCCAGTATGCAGCTTTGCCCTGCTTATTTGTACTTCCAAATCCTCCAATTCTTTCATCTTTGCTTTGACCTAATTTGATGTAAGGTAAAAGTAAGATTTGTGCTATGCGTTTTTTAGGTTTAGCACTGCAAGTATTGGAAAATGACATACAATTTGCATTTCCCCTGTAAAATTACTATTAAATAGCTTCTGTATGAAATTTTATCCCTTTAGTATTAAGGCTAGGTTTTCCTAAAAGCAAAACCACTGTTTCTGTAGGTAAGGGCTTACAAACTCCTGCTGGTATTTTTTCGTGGAGGCTCCCCAGGTAAAATATTTACTTTCTGAGTGCTACACAAATTTGCTGCTGTGCTTTTATTGGTGGCAGGGGACAAACATTGTACAGAGATAAGAGAGTAACTTAAGTAGGATAGGCCCCAGTTGGAATCGGGTTCCCTTCCTTATTAAATTTTGAATGACATTGATTAGCCCAATTATTTTTCTTTCTTTATTTTTTTACACTTAGGGCAAATGCCTGGTTTAGTATTTTTTTATTGTTATCCTCAGCTGAGGTCCTGTTCTTAGATTTTGTCTGCAGTCCTTTAGGTGTGTTCCTTTTTTCCAGAATGGAAACAAGCTCCAGGAAATGCAGCAGTCCCGTTGTTTACCCTCAATCCTGCCATAGTTTGCACTAATAATGTAGCCTTATGTAAATTTCCTCCATTGCCATCATCAGCCTTAATATAGTCCATTAAATGAGCTCTCCCTTTAAAAGGCTGCTTAGCAACATGACATTTTGTATTAGCATTATTGATTGCTTGTTTAAGTTTCTTTAGAAATTTAAATGGAATTCAATGTTACCTAAAACTGTCCCTGCTCATTTTGAGGGTGCATTATAATTGGAAACTGCTATCCCTCTAAATTTTCATCTTTACCAGCCTGCTGAATCCCAGCCTGAATAGACAATTACTGCTGTGGAAGGCCGGTATAGAGCCACTGGAGCAGCAAGCTTTGCTTTTTGAACAACGTTTAAGTTTTCCAACAGGGAAATATCAGGTAGGTTTGGCCATTTTACTTTTTGAGAATGGGCTTAACAGTTTTACTTTTTAACTTAACTGATAGTAATTCCATTTGGTTTAAAGCTTTTCTTTAAAGGGTGTAGTTTTACATGCTTAGCTTCTACTTGCTTTTTAACTAATTCATGGGCTAGATGTAATTTCTTCCCCTTTAGAGGCTACTGCTTTACTTAGATCAGATTTTAAAAGAGTTGGGGCCGGGCGCGGTGGCTCAAGCCTGTAATCCCAGCAGTTTGGGAGGCCGAGGCGGGTGGATCACGAGGTCGAGATATCGAGACCATCCTGGTCAACATGGTGAAACCCCGTCTCTACTAAAAATACAAAACATTAGCTGGGCATGGTGGCGCGTGCCTGTAATCCCAGCTACTCAGGAGGCTGAGGCAGGAGAATTGCCTGAACCCAGGAGGCGGAGGTTGTGGTGAGCCAAGATTGCGCCATTGCACTCCAGCCTGGGTAACAAGAGCGAAACTCCGTCTCAAAAAAAAAAAAAAAAAAAAAAAGAGTTACCTCAGAGATAACAAAGAAATTATTATTACAATTTTGGATGTTACTTGTTTACAAAGAACACACAAAATTTTGCTGTGGAACACCTGCGGAGAGCAGCACGCAGCTATTTGGACCTGGCCCCACACGGCTGCTGCTTGCTGCGTTCTGCTTGTGTTCTGCTTGTGGTACTCACTACCGAGCCTGGGCCACCTTTGTGGCCTTGGGCTGAGTCTGTTTGCTTGAACGCTGCTTTGACCTTTCTTTGCTGCTGAGCTGTTTCCATTTTTTTCTTTTTCTTCCCCGCCCCCATCCCTGTAATGCTATTAAGGTTAGAAATATAGCATATGAAAGGTTAGAAATATAGGTTAGCATATTAAGGTTAGAAATATAGCATATGAAAATCTGTTGATTCTTAAAAATGTATTTTAAATTTCTGGGCTTAAATGTGTAACAACATAAACATTTGACTAATTCTGCTGCCATAATTAATATGGAAGCTTCAGTTTAATACAGTTACACAGATCTGAAAAAACAATTGCTCTAAAGCTAACAACGACAATGAGAAAATTATCAGAATAATTACCGTCGCGTTAATATCTGCACACAAAATGTTTAGAATAGTAAGCTAGGATTCGAACCTAGGCAATTTGGTCTCAGAGAGAAAAAGTGTTCTGTTCCCAGTGAGTTCATAGTCAAATAGGTGCTGGGAGAGGAGGAAAACAAAAATGGAGTCACACAGATGAATGCATGCTGTAATTCTGGACAATTTTAGGAAGGAGTGGTATATGCTACTAAAAAAGCCTGAGGTTGCAAGATTTGACTTATCTAGAGGAAGATGAAGGCTTGGCTGTTGCCTGACTTGTGAAGAATGCATAGGCCTTTTTAACTAGATAAAGCTGTAGGGTGGGGGCCTGGAAGAGCTTTCCAAGCAGAGGACTGAGCTTCTGCAAATGGCCTGTGGCAGTCTGTTTGCTTAGCCTGTATGAACAGAGGGAAAGAAGGCTATCCTGGCCAGATGACAGGAAGTAAAGGGAGCTGAGTCCTGAATGAGGTGGGAAAAGGTGGAAGCCAGACCAAGGTGTGAATGTGTTGTACTGTATTTACATAAGAGCTCTGGGCAATATGTTAAGCTCTGGGTGATTTGATAAGATTGATGTTCCAAATGATAAGTCTGGCTCTAATGGAGAAAACAAGTTGGAGTAGGCAAGAGTAGAAGCCTGTGACCTGGGTGTGAGAATGAGATACTGGAGTAGACTGAGGTTTGTTGTTGGGCTCTTAGGTGACAGGTGTGATGAGGGGTAATGGAGGTAAGTAGAGATATTTCACATGTATTTAGGAGGTAAAAGTTTTAAAAATGATGCTGCATTGAATGTTGGTATGAGAAGGCAGGAGATTGAAAGACCCCAATGTGTCTATATATTCTTTATCTTTTCCAACCTCTGGGATTGATTATAATGTCTTTGGAGTCTTGTGAAATAGTGCTTCTTAAGCTGAAGCTCTTGATTCTCCTTACTTCTGTGGAGATCCTGACTCAGGAGGTTTTGATTGAGGATCTAAAATTTGGAAATTCAGAGCCATTTGTCTTGTTTTGGATTTTTGAGGTATCTTGTTTGAACATTCTTGCGTTCAAGCACATTTGGAAAATGCTGATATAGACAGTGTGTAAGATAGTGATTCTTAATATTGGCTACACATTAGAGTTGCCAGGGATGTTTTTAAAAATATTTATGCCAGGGCCCTACCTGAAACAATTAAATCAGAATCTGTGAGTTGAGCCTGGATGTTGGTATTTTAACAGGTAATTGGGATATGCAGCCAGTATGAACCTCTGAGTTAAATTATAATTCTAGAAAGCATGTGGAAAAAAAAAACTGGGATAATATGAAGATAGAAGCATGCCAGGTATATATTAAAAATGATTTGTAAAGCACAACATGGACAAATTACTCAAAATAAAATCAATAAAGTAGTAAAGGTACTGAATTATGCTGTATCCACTGGGATATTTTCAACCTTTTCCAAAAGACTATATAAAATTGTTCTTCTATCTTCCAGCAGGAATTATTAAATAGTGTATATAGTACTTTATATACTTCTCTAAATTGGACATAAAGCAAATGTCTTAAATTGAGAGAAACTTTTCATGAAAAGAATCAAAGTATTCAAATGAAGATAAAGTAACTTTGGCCATTTAGCATGATCTGAGGTTATTTATAAAATAAACCAGGCAGAACTATCATTTCTGTACTCATAAGCTTTGTATTTTTATTTCTCAGTAAATTTTATGTTAAAAGACATTAATACTTGCTGTTTGTTATTGGATACTTATGTCCATTGTTGAGAATGCTTTGCATTTAAAAGCAAAGCACAGGGGCTGGGCGCGGTAGCTCAAGCCTGTAATCCCAGCACTTTGGGAGGCCGAGGCGGGTGGATCACAAGGTCAAGAGATCGAGACCATCCTGGTCAACATGGTGAAACCCCGTCTCTACTAAAAATACAAAAAAATTAGCTGGGCATGGTGGCACGTGCCTGTAATCCCAGCTACTCAGGAGGCTGAGGCAGGCGAATTGCCTGAACCCAGGAGGCGGAGGTTGCGGTGAGCCGTGATCACGCCATTGCACTCCAGCCTGGGTAACAAGAGCGAAACTCCGTCTCAAAAAAAAAAAAAAAAAAAAAAAAAGCAAAGCACAAATAAAAATATAACTACAAAAATGATTTCTATAATAATTAAGTTAAAAAATTAGAATGCCCGAGACCTAAAAGTTATTCTCATTCACAGGTGATATAAAGAGAACAACTTAGTTAGGTGACCCAAGCTTTAGAAATGCAAAGGTCTCTAGAGGAATTCCTGGCTTTACATTTCTATCAGTCAATCAATCTAGCTATCATTCATCTATCAAACAATCAAGTTATACTCAATCCTCAAAAACTGCATATTTAAAAGTTAAATTTATGTTTAAATCATAGAATGTAATGTTTTGACATATTTATAAACTTGTGAACCCCTTGCAACAAAAATAATGAACATATCCTTCAGCTCCCAGAGTTTACTCACTTATCTCTGCAATCCTTTGCTCCCACATTTCCTCATTCCCCATTCTTCATATATACAGAATATACTCCTTTTTTTTTTGTTCTGTTTTTTGTTTCATCCAGAAAAAATATTTTGAGATTCATCCATATTGTTGCTTATACTAATAATTCATTTCTTTTCTTTTCTTTTTTTTTTTTTGAGACGGAGTTTCGCTCTTGTTACCCAGGCTGGAGTGCAATGGCGCTATCTCGGCTCACCGCAACCTCCGCCTCCTGGGTTCAGGCAATTCTCCTGCCTCAGCCTCCTGAGTAGCTGGGATTACAGGCACGTGCCACCATGCCCAGCTAATTTTTTGTACTTTTAGTAGAGACGGGGTTTCACCATGTTGACCAGGATGGTCTCGATCTCTCGACCTCATGATCCACCCGCCTCGGCCTCCCAAAGTGCTGGGATTACAGGCTTGAGCCACCGCGCCCGGCCCAATAATTCATTTCTTGTTATTGCTAAGTAGTAGTCCATTACATATAATCACCTCAGATTTTCTATATTTCTTGATGGATATTCAAAGCATTCCTAGTTTTTGGCTATTACAAATAGAACTGCTATGAACATCCATATACAACGTTATAAGGTTAAAGGAGAGCAGTTTCAGAAAGAATATTTTCTTTCAGAACTTTGGAGTAGAATGGCTGAATCAAATGATAAGTGTATGTTTGACGATTTAAGAAAATGCCGGCTGGGCACGGTGGCTCAAGCCTGTAATCCCAGCACTTTGGGAGGCCGAGGTGGGTGGATCACGAGGTCAAGAGATCGAGACCATCCTGGTCAACATGGTGAAACCCCGTCTCTACTAAAAATACAAAAAAGTAGCTGGGCATGGTGGCACATGCCTGTAATCCCAGCTACTCAGGAGGCTGAGGAAGGAGAATTGCCTGAGCCCAGGAGGCGGAGGTTGCGGTGAGCCAAGATTGCGCCATTGCACTCCAGCCTGGGTAACAAGAGCGAAACTCCGTCTCAAAAAAAAAAAAAGAAAATGCCAAAATATTTCATGAAGCAACTGTATCATTGCACATTCCCACCAATGTTTTCTCCATAGACAAACCCTCCAAAGGCCTGGATGGATAAACCTGTCTGTAAATATTTCAGAATTCATGTGAGGGAGGGAGACTGGATCTGGTACTCTCAGTAAACCCTGTTTCTAGCATGGCACCTCACTTTAGCTTTTACTGTGCCTTCACAACCTGGATTCTGACACTCTTTGACGCAGTTTCTACAGAGAATAAATTAATTATCTCCTGAGACATAAAAAAGAGGAAATTACTTGGTTGCATGAAGTCAGAGAAAGAGACACAGAATCCAGTTGTCCTTTTACAGACACCTAGGCAATGCTTCATTTTCAGTGTCATGATCCCTAACCCCCTATAACTTCAGAAATACCTGGCACCTCCGATGTCTAAAATTTTCCAGGATTCTAAAAGATAAGTTAGCTTATTTCTCATTGGAATCTTGCTTAGCTTCCACTTAGGCAACACCTTTCTCCTTTCTGTAAAGTCAGCTATCACCTAGCAATTTTTCCTCTTCCAAAAGTTGGTTAACATCTCTTGCTCTGTCACTTAATATGGTATTATATTTCTCTTATTGCTTAGCTGACACTTCAGCAATGTTTGGAGAGGGAGCAGACATAAACAACTGTATTGTTACATCTATGCAAAGTAAAACAGCGAAAACCTTTCATGCATGTTGGTTATTAGACTTGGCTACTCCAAGTCTCCTGCCCCTTCTAAGATCTCTGAATGTCTCCCATGATTTAGCAATGAATGAGGTAATGTCTTATGTAATAGGGGGGCTTCTAGGCCCCTCCTCTAGCACTTAGCTGTTTATTTTGATTGGGTGGCATGTGTTCTGATTGATCTGTAAGTTTCTTGAGTAGTTGGCATCTGGTTCTGATTGATCCTGTCCATAATATACTCTGCTAAATAATTTTGATATCACTCTTGAATAAAGGAACACTAACCCATATCATCTGAGGAGGAATTGAATGAAATGAAGTATGAGGTTAAGATAGTAGAGTTAGGAAGGATATTTTAATTATTTTAAAATACAGTAGGACTTAGTGACATGTTCAAAATAAACCATAGATTTAGATCTAGGGAAGAATTAATTTCAATATGAACATGAAACCTTATCAAAGTTCAAATGAGCAGTTCTATTTTTTCCCTAACTTTGGGAAGAATAATGTAGCTACAATTATATTTATCTCTAATATGTTATATACAACATAATACATGATTTTAAAATATAACATGTATTTTACGTTTAGACTATAAGAGCAATGCAGCCTTTTACAGCAGCACGTGCTGAAAAACTTAGCATAGGAAAGTCTGAGTAAGAGGCTGGGCATGGTGGCTTATGCTTGTAATCCCAGCACTTTGGGAAGCTGGGGTGGGTAGATTACTTTAGCCCATGATTTCAAGTGGGCAACGTGGTAAATCCCCGTCTCTACTAAAATACAAAATAATAATAATAATAATAAATAACAAGTAGCTGGGTGTGGCAACCTGCACCTATAATCAGAGCTACTCAGGAGGCTGAGGTACAAGAATTGCTTGAGCCTGGGAGGTGGAGGTTGCAGTGAGCTGAGATCATGCCACTGCACTCCAGCCTGGGCGACAGAGTGAGACTTTCAAACAACAACAACAACCAAAAAAAAAAAAAAAAAAAAAAAAAGGAAAGAAAGAAAGAAAAAAATAGGAATAAGAAAACAAACAGAAAACTGTCATTTTATAACTGAGAAATGACGATGATATATTATTTCCATGTAATCAATTCTTTTTAGTAAAATAAATAAATTTGTCCTTTGAGGTTTTCCTACCTTATGTATTTGACATTTGAGACCTTATTTAAAATGTCTACATTATAATGATTTTCGATCACAGGAGGCAGTACATTCTTTTATCCAAGAAAATTCTGGAAATCCCTAAAATGTATGTATACAATATGCATAACATGTACTGCAAATTGACCCATTGGCTGTGTTTGGGAGTTGTTTTGTTGGATTGTATTCTGATTTTGTTTTAAATCTGTGGAATTCTTAGAGTACTTCACTAAATCCAGTGGTTTCTCTGGGTCATACTCTTCCTCCATCAGTTTACTTACAGGATGATTATAAACCCCTCATTTAATTTCCCCAAATTATATTTCAGGCAAGGCTATGCTGTGTCATAGAACTTGAGTAAATGCAGATACATAGAGCACAATAGAGGAAGTATATTGCACTGCTATTAGAAATAGTTTCTCTTAGCGTGTAGATACTAAACAAACCAGAGAGTTCATGCCTTCCTCCTGGTAGGTTGCTGCTCAGTCAGGGACATCTCAGCTCCATCAGAAAGTAACTTCTGCCATCTGGTACCACGTATACCGGGAGATAATCTTCCTGGATGCCAGAAAGAATAGCAGGTCTCCTCCCCTGTTGTCCAAGGAAGTCGTGCTTATTTAATGATCTTGTATGTTTGACAGTGATAGTAGCCATTCCTTCATAAAAACCGCATATCCCACCTATGATGATGTGGTTAGGCTTTCCTGACCCAAGAAACACATTCACGATAGTTGCTATACATTTCTAAAAGATAAAACTATTTAGTCTTAACTTCATACGTAATACCAACATATGACTAAACATAGTTCATACTACGTTTAGTTTGGACTGAATATATTTATATGGGGATGGGGGGAAGAGGATCTAACTTTCCAAAGGCAAGTGATCCTAAAAGTAAAAATACTCAATTTACATTCACATACAGGATATATAATATTTCAACCTGCAGCTTCTGCACTGAAAATTGTTGAGATTCCATAGTTTTTCAAAGTCAATATACTTGCTTTATATTTGTGTAACTAAAGAATCTAGTCCTGTGAGTTTTTTTTTTCTAAAACACTCTATTACAGAAGTAAATTAAAGTTTTTTCCAAGGAAAAGAAAGCTGCTAGAAATGTGTTATTTTTTATTTTTTTAAAATATGTTTATTGAGTTATAATTCATATATCATGCAATTAATTCATTTAAAGCATACAGTAATAGCTTCTAGTATATTAATAGATGTGTACAACTATCACTACAGTCAACTGTAGTTTTCATAATCTGAAAAAAGTTTCCATGCCCTTTATTTATACACTCCCATTGCCCAATGCCTCTATCCCTAAGCAATCCCTGATATATTCTCTGTCTCTGTAGAATTGCCTATGCGAAACATTTCAGTAAAAATATTGTATAGTGATGTATATTAGTTCATTCTCACATCTCTATGAAGAACTGCCCAAGACTGGGTTATTTATAAAGAAAAGATTTAATTGACTCACAGTTCTGCATGGCTTGGGGGACCTCAGGAAACTTAGAATCATGATTGAAGGGGAAGCAAACACGTGCTTCTTCACACGATAGCAGGAAAAAGACTTGTCAAGCAAAAGGTGAAAAAGCTCCTTATAAAAGCTTCAGATCTCATGAGAATTCACTCACTATCACTAGGACAGCATGAGAGTAACCACCCTTATGATTAAATTACCTCCCACCAGATCCCTCCTACCACAGAGAGGGATTATAAGAACTATAATTTAAAATGAGATTTGGGTGGGGACACAGCCAAACCATATCACAATGTAAGGGCTACTTGAGTGACTCCTTTCACTTGGCATTATGTTTTCAAGGTTAAATAATTGTGTGGTGTGTATCACTACTTTTTTATGGCTGATAACCATTGTATGGCTACCACATTTTAAAATTCATCAAGGTGACATGTGGATGGTTTCTACCTTTTGACTACTGTTAGTAATGTTGCTATATAAATGTAGGTACAAATATTTGTGTGATCACAGATTTTTATTCTTTTGGGTACATACATAGGAGTGAAATTTCTGGGTCATATGTAAGTGGTAGCATAAGTTTCATTTTTCTTAAAAGTAAAATTATGATATGTACTTTGGTGGAAATTTTATACATATGGATATATACACACATGTATCTCACATGAGATATATGCTATTTATAGTTAAAGAGAAAAGAGAGAAAAGGATAGAGATAAAAAGCACTGATAAGCCTACCTTTTTGTAAAATACACTTTTGGCTCTTTGGTGTACATATCAATAATACATCCAAGTTTCTGTCATAATGTAGATAGTTTCAGGTGCTTCCTTTGATGCTTAACATGATCATGGAAATTGGATTCATTATTACATCATGCAAATGTATCATAGTTTATTTAACCAATTTCCTACTACTGGACATTGTGGTCATTTCAAAACCTGGTATTATTAATACTTATTTTAATATATAGAGTTGGTGCATACATTTTGGTCCTTGGAATAAATTCTCAAGAGTGGGATTGGTGGATCAAAGATTAACATATTGCTACATATTGCCCATTTGAATCACATAATTTTAAGGTTTTGTAAAACAAGTTTTTATAAAACTTGAATGAGAAAACATATGAAAGGGCACTATCTAAACCAGGGTAGTCCTCATGTAATTATTTGAGCAATTCGAGTTGTGGGGAGAGAGTGGTATTGTGATAGAAATTTAAAAAAAGAAAAGAAAAGAAAAGAAAAGAAACGATGCGAAGCACCAAAGAGAAATGCTGAATAATGGAAGCAATGCTGATAGTTTGACTCAGAATGGTAGAAACTAAATGGCAAGAGAGATGATGTGGAGTTGGCTGTAGTCATCTTTTTCTAATCTTGGTTTTCTAACAAAACATCTGTGCTATTTTTTCTTTTTTTTTTTTTGAGACGGAGTTTCGCTCTTGTTACCCAGGCTGGAGTGCAATGGCGCGATCTCGGCTCACCGCAACCTCCGCCTCCTGGGTTCAGGCAATTCTCCTGCCTCAGCCTCCTGAGTAGCTGGGATTACAGGCACACACCACCATGCCCAGCTAATTTTTAGTATTTTAGTAGAGACGGGGTTTCACCATGTTGACCAGGATGGTCTCGATCTCTCGACCTCGTGATCCACCCGCCTCAGCCTCCCAAAGTGCTGGGATTACAGGCTTGAGCCACCACGCCCGGCCAGCTGTTCCAACTTTTAAAATTATCCAGCATGTTCCTGAATTTAACAGGTTTTAATTTCGAAGTTACTCTCTACTTTTCCATGCATTGCAACCTGGAAACAAATATGAAATCCATGAATACACAGTAATATTTTCAGCCATTTATTTGTTTACTGACTAACTTGTTCTCTGATTGGTAACATATTAAAGTAATATATTTAAAAATACTTGTACAGTTTGGTAAATGAATTAGTATGAATATATCTGACCCCAGGGATATTCTTACAAACGTCCAGCAGGCTAGGAAGAAATAGGCTGAGAGAAAAGTATGCTGGTATAAGTTATCTGGTTATGATTTCTTACAACCTTCTTGTCTGGATTAATTATAGTGTGAACAAATTTTAAAATGTCACATAAGTAATGTGTCATGATGAAACTGTATAATTAAAATATGGTTTACCAGTTCCTTTTCTCAGATTATAAATTACTGACCTTGTGATTGTATTAGTGCAGCTTTGTTAATTTTTCTCATGTTTAATGTCTGCCCAGAGGAATAGATTTGTTTATAATATTAATGAACCAAAAGATGGATGGTGAGAGTTCATTTTCATGGTCGATCTGATTTGTAAAAGGCTAATACAGTTATGTGAATTCAATGTTATGTTTATTTCTCTATTCTGTATCATCATCTAGTAGCTAAACAGATTGGAAGTCCCTTTTGAGGTCATCGCTCACATAGAATAGCAAAGCTGAAAATCAGTCGTGCAGTGAGATTAAAATGGAGTGGTTAGGAACATGAAAGTGGGGGGAAATATGTAAACAGAAAGAGTATGAAAGAGTGGAAACAGAGTTAGTCATATGAAAGTAGTTCTGGAGGAAGGGTTCAGGAAGATATGGCATTTGCATAAGTCAGGTCCTGCCACTTCCCAGGGTTAGTCGATCTCATAGTTATCATATCCATGCCTAACTGACTGGGTTGTATTGTATGTGTGTTTTTAATTCATAAGAATTAAAGTATAAATGGCCAACAGGTCTATAAAAATATTCTCAGCATCACTAATAATCAGGGTTGTCATCTTCCCCAGTTAGGAGCACTATTATTAAAAAGACCATAAATTCTTGCAAGCATGCTGAGAAAAGGGAACTCTTACATACTGTTGATGGGAGTGTAATTTAGTACAGCTATGAAGGTAAACAGTACAGAGATTTCTCAAACAACTAAAAATGGAACAACCATATGATCCAGAAATCATATGGTTATAACTCCTGGTTATTTCTCCAAAGAAAAGGGAATCAGTATATCAAAGGGAGACCTGCAACCCCACGTTTATTGCAGCACTGTTCACAATAGCTAGAATATCGAGTCAACCTGCGTGTCCATCAACAGATGAATGGTAAAGAAAATGTGGTATATATACACAAGGGAATTCCATTCAGCCATAAGAGAGAATAAAAATCTTTTCATTTGCAGCAACATGGATGACACTGGAGGCCATTAAAGTAAGAGAAACATTAGTTAGAAGAAATAAATACCTGTGTTCGATAGCACAGTAGGGTGACTATAATTAACAATATGTATTTCAAAATAGCTAGAAGATTTGAAATGTTCCCGACACAAATAAATGATAAATATTTGAGGTGATGAATATCCTAAATACTTGATCAATAACCTGATTTGATCCACTATACATTCCATGAGTGTATCATGGCATCACGTGTATGCCATAAAAATATACAAATATTATTGGTAAATAAACTACAAAGAATTATGTATAATAACCAACAAAAATAAAAGATCAAGGGAAAGTAATACTTTAAATCATGCAGGGAAATCTTCCAGTGAGTTACTTCAATGAACAGGAACGGCTTTTCCCTCATGCCTTTTAAAATGTCAGCATCTTGCTAAGCTAAGTGGAACTTTTGTATTTAAACACAGCACTGATTTGAATAATGTATTACCTTAAATGAAAACCAAACATTTCATAGTGATTGATTCAAATGCTGGGAAAAAAACAGCAATGAGGCGTTTTTGAGATACATTTCCTTTTTTCTTATCTGATAAGATTTGCAAGAGTGTTATCAGTGATCTACATTTTTTTCTTCACCTAATAGACTAATGTTAGACTGGGCACGGTGGCTCAAGCCTGTAATCCCAGCACTTTGGGAGGCCGAGGCGGGTGGATCACAAGTTCAAGAGATCGAGACCATCCTGGTCAACATAGCGAAACCCCGTCTCTACTAAAACTACAAAAAATTAGCTGGGCATGGTTGTGCGTGCCTGTAACCCCAGCTACTCAGGAGGCTGAGACAGGAGAATTGCCTGAACCCAGGAGGCGGAGGTTGCGGTGAGCCGAGATCGCGCCATTGCACTCCAGCCTGGGTAACAAGAGCAAAACTCCGGCAAAAAAAAAAAAAAAAAAAAAAAAAAAAATAGACTAATGTTAGAACCTAACCCAGGAGTAAGCTGTGACTCCATTGCATTCTCCATTAAGAAAAAATAAAATTTACCCAGGCCAAGGAGTCCAAGGCAGATACTGGACAGTGCTAGATACTTCAGGACTAGGCAGCAGCTGCCTCAAGTCAGCAGATAGCTAATAAAGGGTCAGGCACATCCAGGATGGTAGACAGGTTTCAGAGACAAATAACAGTGGGTAGGAAAGTACAGCTACTGGGATTTCAGGCTTAAAAACATTCCAGAGATAAAGAGATGAGCAAATAAAGGGAGAGGAAAATGAGAAAGAAAGCCTAGTAAATGGTACTACAATCTGATCAGAGTGTAGAAGTCACTTGATTTCTGATATATTGGATGAGTCTCAGGTTATATGCCAATTAAGTACAATTAACATTTTAGCCATTTCTTTGCTTCAAATACCCAAATATTTTATTCCATAATCAAATTTTCTTTTTTCCTGTTAGTCTTAACATTGTTTGGCCATGTTAAACATGTATTTATATTGGAGGAATCAAAGATATATATTTAAAAATAATTCTGTATAGTACAGCTCTTGTTAGGGT
Organism: Saimiri boliviensis; assembly: GCF_048565385.1. Taxonomy (NCBI): domain Eukaryota; kingdom Metazoa; phylum Chordata; class Mammalia; order Primates; family Cebidae; genus Saimiri; species Saimiri boliviensis. The sequence goes on from NC_133466.1 coordinate 49,380,229, forward strand.
ATAAACACATTTGATTGAAGAATTTTCTTTGCTTTTAGATGACACTAAGAGAAAAAATACTGCAAAGTGATAAAAAAAATTATGGTGCAAGTAAAATAGCAATATTAACTTTTTTGCTGTTAGTATGCCAGGGTTACTTAAAGTTTGTTGTAGATTGACTACTGCAGAAAACAGACTCAGATGGAAATGAGTGTAAAGGATGTTTCTTAGGGAGTGGACTTCAGTTCAGCACTTGGGGTGTGGAGAAAGGAAAGAATTAGGGTTGGACAGAGGAAGAATTGCAGCTGTGATGCATTGCAACAGGGATGCAGCTGACTCCAAAGGGAGCCCTGAAGCTTGGGTAGCCTCGCAGAGTTGTTCCTCTTTGGGGAGAGGAGCTTATTGTTTATCTCCAGTACTTGGGTAGGGATTCACTGGAGAAGAGGTAATCTCTTTCAGCGAGGTCATACCCAGCTCGGGGTACATGTCCTTGAGTCTTGAAGGAAATAGGGCAGAGAGATCTGGGCACTGCAGTATTTATGACAATTCCTCCGTATTTCTATGGCTGTTTGTTTCATATAATTTCTCAGGGTGGCTTGTTTAGGACTCTGGTGGGACTTTCTCTTTGAAGAAACTTGTAAGGTTATAAGGGAAAAAGGTTAGTAGGAGAAATTGCAGCCCCAGCTGCTACTGGGGTGGCAGAGTTCTAGGCTAAACTCTCTGATTCATTCTGGAGCCCTTCACCTTAGTTCTTATAATGGTAGAAGGATGCTAACTTTGTGGGTAGCCCACAACTTCCTTCCTGTAGGGACCAAGTTCATGTTTACTTTTCTTAGGCTATGGCTATGGCAATTATGGGTTTATGATTAAAATTAGATGATGAAATACTAATGTCTGCGAACCACCTTGGTATTAAGCTGATTGCTCACTTCTCAAATGTGTAATAGCAGCTTTCCTCCTGATGACTAGGCCATGTACCATTTCCAGGTTGGCAATTATCCCTATTCTGTTTGTTGTTGTTGTTGTTGGCCCTGAACACAAAGTGCCCAAAATGTTAAAGTGGCAGCTGTATTTTCTATCTGCTGGTGGAAGAGTTCTCTACACCTGTGGTGCCCAGAATTGTGGAAATGGGAAGCACGCATTCCAGAAGTGGGTTACTGGGGGTGATAGTAATAGAGCCATTATGGCTTCCATGCCTTAATTCTGAGACCCATATATTTTTTCTTTGTGGGATAGTGCATCAAATAATGGTCATTGATTTAGCATGCACATTGTATACTGGAGGATGGGGCCCTATTGTTAATTTCTAATAATGTTTAGAAATTTTACAAATGTTTCTAAACATTATTAGAAATTAATGTCAATGCCACTCAGAGTTTGTGAACACTGCTCTGTATACATATCGTCTAATGGAAGAACACTAGGAAAAACTCCCAGGAGCATAAACATCTTAAACAGAACTTGCCGTTGTGTATCAAAGACTCTGCTAATGGTGGAGTCTCCCAGTACAAACAATACGTATGACTTGTCCTCCGCTTTTCAATCTGGTTTGCTCTATAGCAGAATTAGAATTTAAAACACCACGTCAGCCAACTCAGTGAAGTTCAATTGTGAGTAGAATTCTGCTTCTGAATTCTTATAGTTTAAGTGATGGCCGGTGTGTTGTAAGCTCCAGAAACTTCTTTGAAAATGTGTGGGCAAAAAAAAAATCTTTCTCTAATAGCTGTTGAAAGAATGCAGTCTCACTAAAGGGAATTAGACTAGGGGATATAGATTTAATTTCATTCACTTTGATTTAAAGCAAAATATAGTAAGAATTTGATAAATTTATGAACCCAAACTAACCAGAATCCTCAACTTAATTTTTGTTGTTGTTGCTACACTCATATAACATGAGAAGGAGACAAAGAGTAGAAACTAGTTCACACTCGAGATTTATGTCCCTCCAAAAATCACCTTCCAGGGATGCATGAATCCTGTACAGATTCAATCCAGTGTTCACATCCCATATTTACAATCCCTATGCAGAGGTAATGATGTTTAAAATAATGACTCAGAAATATAAAATGTAAAATGATCAAAGGAAGATTCAGTAACATTCTGGAGACTGTGCCTATTTAGGAAAGAAAATTTGCCTATGTACTTAAAAAATCACACACACACACAACTGAATAGATTGACAAATGTTCTAAATTAACTCTGAGTTAATCTAATAATCAATTTCCAAAGCATTCTATTCACCTATGGTCTTACTCTGCTTGATTTAACCCATACCTCACTTGGTGGCATCTATGTCCTCAGTAGTTTAGGCAATTTTTTCTCAAAGCCCCATGTCATCAGCAGTGCAAGGTTAGTGGTATCCTGGTTCATACATGTGTGTGTCTTTCCACACGTCACACTTCTATTGAAGAAGAACTCATCCTAATTCTCTTAGTTCTCCAGAGAATTTCTAATCACAAAAGCCATGAGCTACAAGGAGTTCCCAAGAAGACAGTTCTCCTTAGCACTTCCCATTCACTCCATAGTCAGAGCCATGGGCAACACAGACTCAATCCATTCGACAAGTCAGTCTATATTGCATACCACACATAATAGTATATTTAACCAATATATAAATATTATAGGTTAAATATTCCACAACTAACAAGGTAGCACTTAACATCAAGAGGACAAAGAGATAGGAGAAAGGGTAAATGAGCAAGTCCCAGTGGGAGTGAAGAAGACAAAAGGATTCCTGGTCTGGTCCATTGGTCTCCCAAGGAGGAGACTTTGATGTGGAAGAGCCTTTAGAGGCTCTAAACTTTAGCCTTTAAAGTTTAGAGCTCTGCTTTGGAAGCAGAGCTGAAGCCATCACTCTGGTCTTCCTCCTCTTAGGCCAATGCCCCTATCTACATGTGTCATTTTTTGCTTCATTCCAGATTGGCAAGATTGTAATAATGAAAGATGACAGGGTTGCTTATGCACCTTGTATTCTTGTCTATTATAACTATGAACCTGAGTATATGTTTCCCAGAATAGTTAATCATCTAGTAGAAGAAGACAGTGTGATTTCTTGTCCTGTAAATCATGAAAACACACCTCCTGTATCTTCTCTTAATGTTTGCCATATTGTTTTTCAGGCTACAAGGAATTGGTCTCAATGTCATTGTGTATAAATACTGCCCATTGGTCTCTCCTTATTAGTGGATGCTGACTAACATTACAAGGTAATAATTGGTTATACTGTATGAGGAGAATAACAGCTTATAACAATATTACTTGCAATAAACTTCATAGTTTCTTTTCCTAGTCAGTGAAGCAATTGTTTGGCTTTATGGCTACACAGACAGTTTTTTTTTTCATAGATAGCTAAGTTTATTTTGTCATAAGGCAATCAGGTGGCACAAAAGTATTAACAACTACAGGAAACCAACATCTAGCAAAGAAATTTGAAAATCATGTTCACCCTGAATAAACAAGTGCCTTTAAAAAAATTCTTCCAACTTTTAACATAAAACAGAAAAGTTTAAAAAGAAGTACTGTAAAGACACATGCGCCCTTTATTTAGATTCACAGATTAACATTTTCTGGGATTGGCTTTGTGTGTCTCTTTGTCTCTTTTCTTCTTCACATACACACTCATTTTCTCTCTCTTACATACATGTACATATACATGCACACACACATTTTGGGGAGCTCTGAACTGCTTGAAAGCAAATTGCAGACATCAAGATTATACAAAAATACTTAAGGGATTTTTCCCAAAATTAGCACATTCTTTTATATTACTAAAATAACAATCACAAGACATTTGCTACTGATAATTAATATTATGTAGTATACAGTCTAAATTTAAATGTCTCCCCTTGCTTTCAAATATTCTTTATATTAGTCAGGGATCTTATATTGGATTTTTTGGTCATGTTTATTATTTTCATCAGTCTAGAATATTGCTTCCCCTCCACCCTTTTCCCTCATCTTTTACAGCCTTGACATTTTTGAAGAGTCCAGACCAACTGTCTCATAGAATATTTCTCAAACTGGATTCATCTAACTGTTCTTCTGGATTAGACAAAATGTTTAGGCAAATATTATGTTTCCCAGTGCATTGTATTGGGAAGTTTATAATGTCACTTTATCTCAATATTTGTGAAGCTAAGTTTCATCTCTTTGATTTAAATTCCATACTTAATAAATATTTGATGGATAATAGAGATATATGAATGTCCTTTTCCTAACAATATGTTAGTGTATAGTGCTAGGAGTAATTTCATGCCAGAATCTCATATTACGTTGGTGGTATTTGCAAAATGGTATTTTTAAAATTCAGACGTTTTTCTAGGTCGGGGGCCAGTAGATTTTTCCAGTAAAGAGCCACATTCTAAGTCTTTTAGGCTTTGTGGGCCACATATGGTCTCTGTTACATATTCTATTTCTTCTTTAGCTGTGTAAAAATTATTAGCTAATGGACTGCAGGAAAATGGTCTGCAGCAGGATTCGGGCCATGAGTAGTAGTTTGTCGAAGTCCTGTTCTGTGTTATAAAGAAGAGCTTTCCTTTTCTTTGTAACGCCTGTGTGCGTGTGCGTGTGCGTGTGTGTGTGTGTGTGTGTCTCTCTCTGTGTGTGTGTGTCTGTGTCTGTGTCTCTGTGTGTGTGTGTCTCTCTGCGTGTGTGTGTGTGTGTGTGTGTGTGTGTGTGTCAGGGAGAGAATGAGATTCTTTAATAACTTTATTTCTTTTATAGAGTTGGTCTCTTTAAGTTTTTTGTTTTTTAAATAAATACTCTTTGGATTTAACTTAAGTAAATAACATTGTCTTAAGAAAATTTCAATTTCATTTTCTTCTATGCTTTCTGATACAATAGCCACTAGCTGCATAAGACTGTTCAAATTTAAACTAATTATAATAAAATTATAATTAGAAATTAAATAAATTAATAATTAGAAAAAATTTAGTTTCTTAGTCACACGAGCCACATTTAAGTGTACAAGTATTCACTCAACAAACGTAGTTAGCGGCTACATATTGAACAGTGCAGATGTTGGACATTTTTATAATTTAGAAGTTGAATTGGATAGTAATAAATGCAGATTTCAAATGTATTTGCACAGAGTTGTGCAAAATAGTCCCTCATAATTAGAGATAACAATTTTTTTCTTGTCATTTTTTGCTTTTATGCTTATTTCCCTTCTTACTAATTTGTCTCTTTTTTTTAAGGTACCAAAGTATTTATTATATCTACTATTTTTCTGTTTTTATCTCACATTTTCCTTTCCTTATGCTTCCTTTGATTTAGTTTATCAGTTTTTTTTTTTTTGAACTTTTATTTTAGGTCCAGAGGTACCTGTGCAGGTTTATTATATAAGTGTCAGTGGGGATTGTAGTACAGATTATTTAGTCACCTATGTGGTAGGCACTGTACCTTATAGGTAGTTTTTCAGTCCTGATCCTCCTCTTTTCTTCATCCTCAAATAAGTCCCAGTGTCTATTGTGTCCATGTGTACTTAATGTTGAGCTTCTGCTTGTGAGAACATGTAGTATGTGGTTTTCTGTTCCTCTGTTAGTTCATGTAAGATAATGGCTTTTACCTTCATCACTGTTGCTGCAAAGGACATGACCTCATTCTGTTTTATGGCTCCATCATATTCCATGGTGTATATGTACCACATTTTCTTTATCAGTCTACCATCAATGGGCATTTAAGTTGGTTTCATGTCTTTGCTATTGCGAATCATGCTGCAATGAGCATACGCACGCATGTGTCTTTTTCTTTTCTCTGTTATCTTTCTTCTCTCCCTCCCTCCCTCCCTTTCTTCTTTCCTTCCTTCCTCTCTTTTCTCTCTCTCCCTTTGTTTTTTTCTTTCTTTCTCTTCCTCTGTTTCTTTCTCTTATCTTCCCTCCTTCCTGTCTTTCTCTCTTTCTCTTTCTTTTTTCTTTCTTCCTCCCTCCCTCCCTCCCTCCTCTCCTGCTTTCCCTCCTTCCCTCCCTCCCTCCCTCCTTCTCTCTGCTTCTGTCACCCCGGCTGGAGCACCATCTTGCCTCATTGCAAGCTCCACATCCCAGGTTCAAATAATTCTCCTTCCTTAGCCTCCCAAGTAGCTGGGACCACAGGCACTAGCCACCAGATCCAGCTAATTTTTTTTTTTTTTTTATTAGAGGCTGGGTTTCTCCATGTTGCTTAGGTTATTAGGCTGGTCTTGAACTCCTGACCTAAGGTTATCTGCCCACCTTGGCCTCCCAAAGTGCGGGGATTGCAGGTGTCAGCCACACACCCGGCCTTCACCACTCCCTTTTGTATCCCCCAACTCACACCTTGCCCATGCCACTCATGCATACCCCCTGCCTTTCCCCAAGGTCATTTGTGAGTCCTGCACTAAATGGCCTTCAGTCCAGAGACCAGACATCAGACAGCAATCTGGACCTCTTCCTTGATGGGAGGTGAAACCTCCAAAAGAGGAAAATGCCTGCTATGGAGCCTGCAGGCTGAACACAGTGACTCTCCAGGCAAACAGCTAGAACCGTACTGAGTAAAAGCTCCAGCTAGAAAGAAAACTTCCCAATCAACTCTTCCCTGATCCCATTTTACAGATGGAAACATTAAGGCTCAGAGGAGAGGAGGCAGAGCAGGCATTGGAACCATAGTCTCCTGGCTCCAAAGCCAAGTTCTGTCCACCCAGCCAGGCTGCATCCTTCCTTCTATAAATGTTTATAACAGTATGTGCTGGGCACTCTCGTTAGGCCCTTTTACACATATCACTCAGTCTGCTTTTCCCATTCATTTGACAAGTGTTTACTGAGCTCCTACTGTGTGTCAGAGCTGGACTCGATACTAGGGACATCTTGGTAAAAAACTCAGGCAAAGTCTACCCACCTGGGGTTCTAACAAGACAAAGAGAGGGTTGGCGCCATGGGCAAGGCTGTGAATGTAAAGAATAAAATGGTGGGGTCAGACAGAAAGGGTGGTCAGGGATGCTCTCTGCATGGAAGGGGCATCTTCTTGGCTTTGAGACCCAAATGCCAAAATACCTGTGAGTAGCAGGCCATGCCCATTCAGTAACAGAGCTGAGCCACAACCCTCCATAGATGCCAAACCAAACACCAGATCAGGTCAGCAATGAGGGACAAAGACCATGGCCTGCAAGGGTCTTGCCACCTGAGCTCACAAGGGGATTTTTGTTATGCTTCTTTTATTATTATTATTATGGTGGGGTTGGGGGTCCTTAGTGCACAAGACACACTCTAGAAACCATAAGTCAGGATCGAGGCTGCAATCCCTGCTCTGCCCTTGCTGTGTGACCTCCGGCTGCTATCGCCACCTCTCAGAGCCTGCTTCCTTCCCCTTCTGTAAAATGGAGAGTCTAATAATACCCACCTGGCAAGGGGGTCCAGGGAAGTCAGTGAGCTCCTTCATGTAAATAGCCGATGTCTGCACGTGGCCCCGGGTCAGAGATTTGTAATGGGGATTGAAATTACTGATAAGTGGCCAGGCATGTTGGCTCACACCCTTAATCCCAGCACTTTGGGAGGCCAAGGCAGGTGGACCACCTGAGGTCAGGAGTTTAAGATTAGCCTGGCCAACATGGTGAAACCCCATCACTACTAAAAATACAAAAATTAATCGGGCATGGGGGCGTGTCCCAGCCACTTGAGAGGCTGAGGCAGGGGAATCGCTGGAACCCAAGAGGTGGAGATTGCAGTTAGCTTAGATCATGCCACTTCACTCCAGCCTGAGCAACAAGAGTGAAACTTGGTCTCAAAAGAGCGAGCAAGCAAGCAAGCAATTACTGATAACCTTACAGGTTGTCAGAGGTACACAAGGGACTCAGAGGGGGGGACCACACTCATCCTCTCACACACAGAGAGGGGAGCAGCCTACCTCCCCAAGACCACACAGTGACCGGCTGTCAGCAGCTGCATCACCCCAGGCTCTCCATTATGGCCCAGGGTTTCTGATGTGCCCTGGAGGGGCCCTTGGGCCTCCCCCTACCACCTCCACTCCGTTCCTCACTTTAGCTCTTCTCTGTGGCCCCTGGTTATGGCCAAAGGCTGGGGATCTTAAGAGTTTGAGGCAGCCTGATTATCTGTCTGTTCTTTCACCCAGAGCCAGAGCACCAGGCCCCATGCCCATCAGCTGTGATTCTCCACCAGTTCAAAACCACCTAAGGGCTGGCTGGTTGTGCATGTGGAAGAGGGGGTGCTGTTCTTCCTCCAGGATGACAACATGATAGATTGAAAAGTACATGGGAGCCTGGGTGCAGTGGATCAGGCCTGTAATTTCAGCACTTTGGGAGGCTGAGGCTGGTGGATCACCTGAGGTAGGAGTTCAAAACCAGCCTGACCAACATGGTGAAACCCCATCTCCTAAACATACAAAAATTAGCTGGGTGTGGTGGCATTTGCCTGCAATCCCAGCTCCTCGGGAGGCTGAGGTGAGAGAATCACTTGAATCCAGGAAGCAGAGGTTGCAGTGAGCTGAGATCACACCACTGCACTGAAGCCTGGGTGACAGAGTGAGATTTCGTCTCAAAAAAAAAAGAAAAGTACATGGGCTCTGGAGGCAGAGAGATGGAATTGAATCCCAGCTTTTACTTCTCAGCTGTGTACCCTTGGACAAGTTCACTTCTCTGAGCTTCAGTTTTCTCATCTGTGAAAAGGGAACAACATTTGGCTTGCTAGGGGTCTTAGGATGACTGGGAAGTGTCTGGCACGTAGTAGGTGCTCAACGTGTGTGCTTTCCCATGGCCATCTAAGAGTCCTCAGGGCTGCCCTCCTGGCCTTCTCCCACAAATCCTGTGCCTGCATCTTAAATGGGTACTCAGGGTGATAAGAAGGCACAGGTGAGGGAGCCAGGCTGGATCCACATCCACGCATGCACATTGTTAGGAAAACAAGCTTTTAATGCCTGGTCCTGCGGCTAGTGGCTGAGTATAAAATGGGACCCAGAGCCAGCCTCTCCCTTCCTCTAGGCACACCAAGGCAATAGTGTTTTTTTTTTTTTTTTTTTTTTTGGAGACGGAGTTTCGCTCTTGTTACCCAGGCTGGAGTGCAATGGCGCGATCTCGGCTCACCGCAACCTCCGCCTCCTGGGTTCAGGCAATTCTCCTGCCTCAGCCTCCTGAGTAGCTGGGATTACAGGCATGTGCCACCATGCCCAGCTAATTTTTTTGTATTTTTAGTAGAGACGGGGTTTCACCATGTTGACCAGGATGGTGTCGATCTCTTGACCTCGTGATCCACCCGCCTCGGCCTCCCAAAGTGCTGGGAATACAGGCTTGAGCCACCGCGCCCGGCCGGCAATAGTGTTTTAAAGGAAAGGAGGCAGTGGCATGGAGGCTCCAGAGACTGAGCCATTCCTATGGAAGAAGGGAGGCAGTGGGGCCCACTGCTGAGTGCCATCTGGCAGGTGTTCCATTCTACCTTCCTCCTGGGACCCACAGCCTCTTCATCAGTGATGTCTTCAGGTTCACTGTCCCCAAGCTGCTTAGGTGAGTCCAGACTTCAGGAGCTCTGCTAAGGCTAGTGGTCTCTTAATGGTATCCCTCAAGAGTCAGAGGGCTTCAGCTCTCATGCCTCTGCCTGTAGATCTGGTACTCAGGACACTGGAGGGTGGGTGAGAAGGATACTGAAAAAGGGAAATGATTAATGAGAAAGTGACTGTGCCCCAGAAGGGCAAATAAGCTAGCTCTTATATGACCGCGTCAATTAGCTTTTGTTGTAAAATGCCCCAAGAGTGGCTTAAAATGATAAGTGGCTTCATTTATTTAGTTCATGGTAATGTGGGTCAGTAACGTGGACTGGGCTCAGCTGGGTGGTGCTTCTTTTCTTGGCTGGGTTTTCTCATGTGCCTGCAGTTGTGTGTCTGAATCTGGGATGGCTTTCTGTTCCATGTGGGTTCCCATCCTCCAAAAAGCTAGCTCAGACTTGTTCATGTGGCTGCTTCAGAGGCTTCTAAGCAATAGGCCAAAAGCCACTCCACCCTGTTGGTCAAAGGTGGTTTTGTGGCCAGCCCAGATTCAAGTGGTGTCTGCTCAGCTGCTGTAACAGAGCATCACAGACTGAGTAGCTTCAACAACAGAAATGTATTTTTCTCATGATTCTGGAGGCTGGAAATTCCAGATCAGGTATCCACAAGTTGGTTCCATCTGAGGCCTCTGCCTTTGGCGTGCAGTTGGCCACCTCCTCCCTGTGTCCTCATATGGTCTTTCCTCTGTGTGTGCCCTGGTGTCTCCCTGTGTGTCTACATTTTCTCCTCTTGTAAGGACGCCAGTCAGACTGGATGAGGGCCCAGCCTAATGACCTCGTTTTAACTTTATTGCCTCTTTAAAGGCCATATTTCCAAATACAGTCACATTCAGACATACCGGGGGTTGGGGCGTTGACATACAAATTTTGCGAGGACACAATTTAGCCCATAACAAGGGGGAAGAAAAACACCATCTCTTGATCTTGAGGAGCTGCAGTAAGATTGAGAAGAAGCATGGACAGTGGGGGACATAACCGAGATCATGATTGTGAAAAAGTTGACTCATCCCCCACACCTGGCCTGGTTTTCTCAAAAACAACACACATGGGCACCTCCTCTCACCAGCTGTACCTTCTCCCTCCTTCCCCTGCAAGCCTTTTCCTGGAGTTTATTGGTGATCCCAAGCCTCCGGCCTGGAAGTGCCACCTCCTCGCAGTGCTGATGTTCCTCTCGGCCTGCCTGCAAATGCTGTTTAAGCAGCAGAACACGTACTGGCTCAAGGTGCTGCAGATGAGGCTGCAGTCGGCCATCGCTTGTCTGGTGTACAGAAAGGTGAGCCCTGGGGGACACGTGCAGGTCTTCCCAGCTGGGAAAAGGAACATAACTGAACTGGTTGGTAGTAATGCTATCAGCAGCTGAGAATGCTTTCAGTCTTTACTTATTAGAGTCACTCATGATATATTCTCACTTCCTTTGTTATTTCTCTTTATTTGTATGTATTTATTTTTTTGGGACAGAGTCTCTACCCACAGTGACTTCCCAGAGTGCTGGGATTACAGGTGTGGGCCACCTCGCCCGGCCTCCCTCCCTTCTTAAGTCTGAGTCATATTCTGCTGTGCGGATGGATCACATTCTGTTTATCTCTTCATCTAATGGTGGACCTGTCTGTTGATTTTGCCTTTTGGCTGTTGTGAATAGCACCGCTGTGAGCACAGGTGTGCAAATACCTCTCTGAGTTCCTGCTTTCTATTCTTTTGGAATGGATGGCTGTGGCTTTGTTAGAGCAAATGGTAATGCTGTGTGTAAGTGTTTTGAGGGACCACCATTTGTAAAGTGTTTTGTCATTGTTGTTGATATGGAGTATTACTGTGTTGTCCAGGCTAGAGTGCAGTGGCATGATCAGGCCTCACTGCAACCTCCTCCTCCCAGGTTCAAGCCATTCTCATGCCTCAGCCTCCTGAGTAGCTGAGACTACAGGCACTGGCCACCACACATGGCTCATTTTTGTATTTTTAGTAGAGACAGGGTTTTACCATGTTGGCCAGGCTGGTCGCAAACTCCTGGCCTCAGGTGATCCGCCCACCTCGGTCTCCCAGAGTGCTGGGATTACAGGTGCAAGCCACCTCACCTGGCTGTTGTAAAGTGTTTTAATCATCCTGTTTTACTGTTCTTCAGCTGGGGTTGTGATCTCAGCCCTGTTTCTCTCTGCTCCTGCTAAAGAACTTCCCATAGGCAGCCCAGTCCCCACCTCTGTCCAGGAGACAGCATACCTGGAAGTGAAGTTGGGTCGGTCCTGCCTCAGTGCTGCTTCTGTTTTAGGTAAATATCCTGTGGGGTCAGGAGAGAAAATCACAAGTGCACCTGGGGAACACCATGGGCATCCCCCAACTCAGGACTGTGGGAGAGATGGGGTGTTGGAGGAGAGGTAAACCTGGAAGCCAGTTAGCCCCACTCTGTCCCTTGCCCCTACTTTTTTTTTTTTTTTTTTTGAGATGGAGTCTTGCTCTGTCACTCAGGCCTGGAGTGCAGTGATGCCATCTTGGCTCACTGCAACCTCCACCTCCCAGGTTCAAGAGATTCTTCTGTTTCATCTGCCTGAGTAGCTGGGACCACAGGTGAGTGCTGCCACACCTGGCTCATTTTTGTATTTTTAGTAAAGCTGGGGTTTCACCATGTTGGCCAGGCTGGTCTCCAACTCCTGACCCTAGGCCATCCACGCACCTTGGCCTCCCAAAGTGCTGGGATTCCAAGTGTGAGCCACTGTGCTCAGCCAAGCCTTGCTCCATTCTAATCCCACTGCCTGTGAAAGGCTTCTGGAAGCTCACAGAAACAATGGCCCCAGTATGATGGCTCCCATTCACTTGCTCCCAGAGTTCTGGGGACACACAGTGAGGAGTGATTGTTTTTCTCACTCATCTAGATGTGATGAGCCTGGTCAAAGAAGTTTGCTCTTGCTGACTTCTAGCTGGTCAGGCCCCTGCCCCGTGGAAATTGCCCCCACTAAATCCTTATGCCTCAGTTTACTCAGCTAACTCAGATCTCCAGCCCTGCCTCAGGCTGGGTTAGGCTCCTCCCTGTCATGCCATGCAGGAATCTCCCATGTGATACTTACTTACTTATTTGATTGATTGATTGATTGAGATGGGATCTTACCCTATCACCCAGGCTGGAGAGCAGTGGTACAATCTCAGCTCACTGCAACCTCTGCCTCCCGGGTTCAAGTGATTCTCCTACCTCAGCCTATTGAGTAGCTGGGATTATAGGCACATGCCACCATGGCCTGCTGATTTTTTAAGTTTTGCTCCGGCCTGCAGAGCAACAGACAGGAACCCGGGCAAGCCTATCGTGGATGAGAAGGGATGGGACAAGAGGCGCGAAGAATGGCAGCAAGACAAAAGTTCTGATCAAGCTGCAAAGTTTATTTCAAAATGGGTTCCTTATATAGGGAGGGGGGAGGGTAGAGAGGGGAAAGGGGAAGTAGTTCTGATAGGCTAGGAGACGAGTGTTTAGCTCATGATCAGCTACCCCATTGGTGCAGCCATGCATGTTCTGTGCGTGATCAGGTCCTTTATTGGTGGCCCGCCACCACGCCCGGGGCATACTTTTGGCGGGGAGGGCTGATGCAACTTCTTGTTTCAATTGCATCAGCTTAGCCTGGGTTCCCAACATCTCCCTTTTTCTTTTTTAAAAAAAGAGGAGGCGGACCTTAACCAGCTAGGGGAGGTAGAGGCTGTGCTCCTCCTGAGCCTTAATTTTCAGGCTTGCAGGTACCTTTTTGGGAGGAGAGGATTTTTTGAGTACCAACCTCTATGCAAGCCAGCTTACCTCTCAGGAGACTCGACAGTAGCCTTAGTAAGGCCTCTCCTTGCAGTGCTTTGCCTTGCACCTAGCGGTGTCCATTACCTTCGTAAAGCATAGTGTCGAGCGGTATGCTGCTCCCGTAGGAGGGGAACCGGCTACAGTCTGCCATATTCTAGATCACGCGTTGCTAGTTGGTGATAGTGGATTTGTATGGGCTTTCCCAGTAGGGAATTAAGCTGATCCCTGATTAACGCTGTTACTCGTTTTAGGATCCAGGGGGCAAAAGAGAAGAACAGGATGATAGCGAATAAGGGTCCAAGGAAGGGGAGGAGGTAAGGGAGAAGTCCATTGAGGCCGGTGAGGAAGGGATTATCTGCAAGTGCCTTGCGTCTTCGTTCGAGGTCTTCTTGTAGATTTTTTATTTTATCTCGGACAATTCCTGACTTGTTGGCATAAAAGCAGCAACGTTCCTGTAGAGCCAAACAGATACCTCCCTGTTCTGCAGTGAGTAGGTCTAAGCCTCTTCTGTTTTGTAGGACTACTTCGGCTAGGGAATCTAGTTGGTCCTGTAAGTCATTGATGGTGCTAGACAAGGCTTGGACGTCGTTAATAAGTTGGTGGGAAAGTTTTGTGTAAGATTGAACAGCTACCCCGAGTCCTGCTGTACCGGTGGTGACTGCTGCAGAAACACCCAATCCTACTAGCAGGGGGATTAGTGTAACGGCTCGTTTTTGCCGCCCTGCAATATAGTCAAAGGTAGGGATAGGGACAGGGTCATCACCAGAAATAATGTCTATATCTGGCAAGAGGGCGGCTAACACACATGACCCTGTCCAGTTTGCAGGCAGAGCAGTAAAGGCGAGGTTGTTGCCGCAAACAAAAGCTTGGCCTGGGCCAGGGCAAAGGGCCTCACTGTGGTTGGAACTACTGGAGCAGTTTACAAAGTTGGCAACGCCAACCGGAATATCAAAGCTGTTGTTTTGTGCACCTTTAAAGAAGCAAGGGTATACTTGGGAAGGCATGGGCTGGACTCTAAAGGGTAAGCTGGGGGTGCAATTATTTTGTGAGGCATTAAAACTAGATATATTGACAGGGAAGGCTAGGGGCATGGAGGTACCTTGATTTAAGCATAACCAGCAATTCTGGGCTAGGCTGGGGTTGGAGATATTGAGGGCCTGGTGGGTGGCTGACAAAATATCAAGCATTTGCGCATCAATGTCAGGTCCTCTTGGTTTTGGGCGAGCTAGGGGGTGGTAGGATAACTTAGGGAATTGGCTTTGAATAATAAGCTCTATTTGTTTTTGTACAATAAGCTCTCTCACAGCATCTTGGGGCCCGCCACCGTCGGAGACGTGAATAGGGGCTTGCTGATTCCAACAAACAGATTTTCCAATCGTGCCATCGCATCCGGCCTGGAGGACCCCATGAGGTTGTAGGCCGCTGGTGACAGGATTGGTTTCTGAGGTGCTCTTTGTTCTTTGTAGAATGGCAGTAAAATAAGTATTATTGCCTTGAGTACACTGTGAGAAACTAGAATAGCAGGAGGAGTGCATCTGGGATTTAATGTTGTTTGTGCACTCGCTTGGGCACGGGCCTGGGCGGCCATTAATGACCGGTATACTAGGGGGCTTGCGCACACAAAGCCACTTAGGTGAAGATACTCCATTCCAATTGGTGTCATGGGTAAGATAGGCATTTTTGTCCCCACAATCTGTTACCTGAGTGTAAGTTGGGGTGGCGTAATTATTGGTCTGAGTCCCCCCTTTACAGTCACATGGCGCTCCAAAGAGGGCAGTGTAAACGTCTCCGGATGGCTTTCCAAGTCCTCCCTTTGTGACTGGGCAGAGGCGTGGGTGCAGTAGGAGGATGAGGATGTAGAGCATTTTTTTTTTTTTTTCTGGAAGAAAAAAAAGGGGCTCCTCAAGGCGAGTCTTTTGGCCCTGGGGCTGTGCTTGGATTACTAGGCCTGTCACATAAGGGGGCTATTTGATTATTGATGTGTCTAATTAGTCGCTCAGGGAGCCAGCGGGGGCCATCCTCCTTTTGATTGTATATGCAGGCTGAGCCTCGCCCCCATATGAGGACAGGGTCAGGGCCCTTCCAAACACTGGTGAGAGGGTTACGCCACATAACCGTAGCATGTTGCTGAGAAGTTTGGGGATGCCATAGACGGTCAGCTGCCGAACGACCTTGACTGTCAAGCTGTAGAAAATTTAGTTGAAATAGGGCATGACTAAGAAGGTTTCTGGGTTGTTGCATGGAAAACCCAAGGGGGGAGCGGGCTAAGCGATTTAGAGCATTTTTTAATGTTTGATGAGCTCGTTCAACTACTCCTTGACCCTGGGGGTTGTACGGTATACCAGTAACATGTTTGATTTGGAGTTTTTGGCAAAAGTTTTGGAAGTTTTTTCCAGTATATCCCGGGCCATTGTCTGTTTTAATGGTGTGTGGTTTTCCTATGGTAGCAAGACAGTGGATAACATGAGATATAACATTTTTTGATGCTTCACCTGTTTGAGGGGTGGCTAAGATGAAACCGCTGAAGGTGTCAACAGTAACATGAACAAATTTTTGTTTTCCAAAAGGGGCAAAATGTGTGACATCCATTTGCCAAATGGCATTGGGGACTAAACCACGAGGGTTTACCCCTAGACGGGGTACAGGGGTGGCTATGACACACTGTTTGCAGGCTTTTACAATATCTCTAGCCTGTTCTCTGGTGATTTTATAGAGTAGGCGAAGGGTGTGTGCGTTGAGGTGATGTAGGGTGTGAGCCTGGGTAGCGTCATGTATTGAGTCACTCAGAATGGGAAAAACCTGTGTGGCAGCATCGGCTAAGGCATTGCCTTTAGCTAGGGGTCCTGGAAGATTTAGATGGGCTCGAAGATGCCCGATAAAGAAAGGGTGTTGTCTGTTTAAAATTAGCTGTTGTAGTTTAGAAAATAAGGGGGTAGCATTGGTTGAGGATTTGATAAAGGGGACTGTCTCCAAAAGAGGGACTGATTGAGCAATATACGCACTGTCAGTGTACAAGTTAAACGGTTGGTGGGCTAGAACTGTGAACACCTGGAGAATAGCATAGAGCTCAACAAGTTGAGCTGACAGGTAGGGGGATTTTATTGAGATGGGTTGATTATCAATAACGTATGCAGCAATTCCGTTTGAGGATCCATCAGTGAAAACTAGCGTGGCTTGAGGAATTGGGGCAGATTTTGTGATCTTGGGGAATATGAACTGGTGAAGCTTGGCAAATTGGATAACAGGGTCACTGGGGTAATGATTGTCTATGTCTCCTGTGAAGGAGGATAATGCAATGGCCCATTCGTCAGAGATTTGCAGGAGCCAGGTTAATTGATCCTGGGTGTATGGAATGATTATAGAGTGGGGGTCCCTGCCAAACAGTTGGCGGCCAGTGTACCGACCCTTAATAATTAACATGGCGAGGAGCGAAGGGTAGGTGAGTAAGACTTTTGATGGGGAGGCAGGTAGATGGAGCCAAAGGAGGGGGCTTCCGTATTTAGTAGGGTCTGCACTGTTTGGTTGCCAAAACACCGCGGTGGGTGTATGGGGAGTTGGGAGCAAGAGGAGTACTAGGGGAAGGTTATATGAAATTTGTTGAACACTTTGATTTTGGATGGCCTTGTTGATGAGGGCTAGGGATTGCTCTGCTTCTGGGGTTAGCGCTCGAGCCGATAAAGGATTTGGATCGCCCTTTAGAATATTGTTAAGGGGAACAAGGGCACTGGTGGGCAATTTTAAATAGGGTCGAAGCCACTGAATGTCCCCTAGTAATTTTTGGAAATCGTTAAGGGTTTTTAAGTGATTAGTTTTTAAGCAGACTCGGGGAGTAAATACTTGCTGATGGTGTAACTCAAATCCCAAATAAGAAAATGGCTCAGACACTTGTACCTTGTCTGGAGCAATGTTTAGTCCATATGAAGTAAGACAGGATATAATGTGAGCATAGCAGGCCTTGGCTGCTTCGGCGCTGTTACAAGCAAGAAGGATGTCATCCATATAATGGAGGATATAGGCCTCTGGCCACTGGGATCTTGCTGGGGCAATGGCGGCAGCAACAAATTTTTGGCACAGTGTGGGACTGTTGGCCATGCCCTGTGGCAGAACCTTCCACTGATAACGAGGCATAGGACTCTGGAAGTTGATTTGAGGGACGCTAAAAGCAAAGTAAGGTCTGTCTTCAGGGTGTAAGGGGATGGTAAAGAAACAATCCTTAAGGTCAATAACAATTTTGTGATAGTTTAGGGGAATGGCTACAGGAGAGGGAAGACCAGGCTGAAGGGCTCCCATGGGGACCATTACCTTATTAACGGCTCTTAGATCCTGTAAAAGGCGCCAGCTACCTGATTTTTTCTTAATGATAAATATAGGAGTGTTCCATGGAGAATTTGTAGGTTCAACATGTCCTGCTGCGAGCTGTTCCTGTACTAACGCAATGGCAGCGAGGGTTTTTTCATATGTAAGTGGCCACTGATCAACCCACACAGGGTCTGTAATTTTCCAGGAAATTTTATCAGCGTGGGGTACAGGAATGTCAATGGCCGCTACGGTAAATTTTGGTGGAATCCCAGGCCTGTTTTGTCTTTTTTGGGGGTGATAGTAATGGGCTGGGTGATTCCTTGATTATTTTTTCCCAACCCTTGGCCGGGGAGATACCCCTGGCTTAACATTTGGGTCATGACAGTATCGTTGGGACTGCACATGACAAGTTTCATTTGAGAGAGGATGTCCCTTCCCCAGAGATTGACTGGCAGATTGGGGAGGACATAAGGGGTAATGTGACCATTGTTGCCTTCAGAGTCTTCCCACTTAAGCATTTGAGCACTTTGTTGGGGGTTGGTGGCCTGGCCAATACCGCGCAGGTGAGTAGCAACGGTTGTTAACGGCCAGTTTCTCGGCCAGTGAGTGTAAGATATAACGGTGGCATCGGCCCCTGTATCAAGAATGCCAGAAAAGGGCTTACCATTTAATTTAAGTTTCAGGGTAGGCCGCTGTTGAGAAATTTGTTGAACCCAGTAGACATCAGAAGACCCAGGGGCACTAGCCCCGCGGGAGGGCTTATGGAAATTGGAGTTAATTTGTTGGAGGGGGAGGATGACTATTTGAGCTAGTCTGGTGTCCTTTGGGATGGTGACTAAATCTTTTGTCGTAGAGAGAATAATATGGATTTCTCCCTCAAAATCATTGTCCAATATGCCGGGCAGAACTTGGATCCCTTGGAGGGTAGAGCTGGCTCTGCCTAATATGAGGCTGAATGTCTGGGGTGGTAAGGGTCCATATATTCCAACTGGAAGTGTCAGAGGGCTATTTTGGGTGGTTAGTATTGTGTCGGAGGTGGTACAGAGGTCCAGTCCTGCGCTGCCCGCTGTGGCTCGCCAAAGGTCTGCGACGTAGCGGCGTGGTTGATTACTGGGAGGGCAGGGGTTGGCTGGCGGTATTGGGGGGTGAACTGTGAAGCCCCGGAGTTCATCCCGGTAGTGGGGCCCTGGGGCTGGCCCCTGTTCAAGTTTCCCTGCCTAATAATGGGTTGTCCATTAATGTTTAATCGAGAACGGCATTCTGAAGCCCAGTGAAATCCTTTTTTGCAGAGGGGACATTTTGTTGTGGGACCTAAATTTTTTATAATGCTGGCTTGTGGGGCATTAGGTTGAGTTGGCAGTTGGGCAGGCGGTTGTATTTTTTGGGGGCAGTTCCTTGAAAGATGGCCGGGTTGGTGACAATTATAGCAAAGGCGGGCCTGGGCTCCAGGCAGTTGTGCGGGGGCAAGATTTTGGAGGGCAGCTCCTATGGCTAGGCCAACAGCATGGGCAGAGCCAATACCAGAGCAGAGGCGAACATAATCGCAGAGCTCCTTCTGCCTAAAAGGCCGAATTGCACTTTGGCAAGCGGGGTTAGCGTTTTCATAGGCTAGGTGCTTTACAAAGGAGCTCTCACTTTCCCCGGAGCCAAAAAGGCGATCTGCCGCCTCCTGGAGACGGCTTACAAAATCACTGTATGACTCATCTGGGCCTTGTCTGATTTTTGCAAGGGAAGTAGTGGCCGCTCCTTTCTGGGGGAGTCGCTTCCAGGCTTTTAGGCCTGCGGACTGAATCTGGGTTAAAAGCCCTGGGGGGAATTGGGCCTGTTTTTCGTTGCTTTGGTAAGGGCTGGAGCCAAGGAATTTTTTAAGGGTCCACCCTTTGGAGGAGGCTTTGCGTGTGTTGCGCTCTGCAAAGTGTTTAGCGGTCTCCTCGTATTCAGACTTCCAAAGGACAAAATCACCTCCACTGAGCGCAGCGCGGGACAGGAAAAACCAATCACTAGGAGTAAGCCATCTTTCACAGAGATTTTCTACTAGGGCCACGGTAAACGGGGCGGTAGGACCATAATTAGCAACAGCAGATTTAATTTTTTCTATTGTCTTTAAATTTAGCCGCTTATAGGTATGGGTGTATGTAGGCTCGGTGGGCTCTGAGCTTTCACCGTCCTCATCCTCTGAGTCAGATCCTCCGGAGTCTGCTTCCTCCTCCTCAGGGATGGTGTGCGTGTCAGGGTGAGGAGACGCTCGGCCCGTGGTATTGGAGCTAACCTGTCCCTGACTTCTAGTAACGGGAAAAGCCATAACTCCCGCGGGAGGTAGAAGGGCCAAATTGGACAATACTGAAGCTAGGGTTTTAATTTCTCTGAGGATGACTACAGCTTCTTGAATGGAGGTTTTATTGGATAGATTTTGAGCTGTGGAGGGGGCGAAAGCATCTGGTGTGGGGGCATGCAAGACCGGAGCCGCGACTGCCACTGGGGGCACTGCTGTAGGAACATAGGGCGGTGGCCGGAAAGGTGGCAATGCCGGGGTGTTAGTTAGTTGGGGCCAATCAGGGTTGTTATATTGGGCAGCTGCCTCTTCCAGATCTGCTTGATCGGCGGGATTTAGTTGATTATCCTGACTACCCGAGTTATGCAAGGTTTTAGAATTAGCAAGCAAGGGCAAATGTTGGGGCGGAGTATGCGCCCGAGAATGAGGACTTTGAATGGGGGGGTCCGTAAGGGTTGCAAGGTTGGGGTACAGTGAAGACTGCCCTGTATCATCTGAACCAATGTCAATTGCAACCGAGGGGCAGGTAGAAGGGGCCCTAGAGGGAGGGCGAGAGGAGGCCTTTTCAGAGGTGGTAATTGTTACAGGGGCTTGTCTAGATGGAGGTCGGGAGTGGCTAATAAGAATTTTGTGACCCTCCTTGCAGAGGCGTTGAATGTCAGGGGAGTCGCCCTGATTAGTAAGGACGTCCCTTATTAAATTATAATAATTAAAAGTGGTGATCGGAATAGTCTCAGGACCAAAAACACGGTAATAGTCGTTCAGACAATCACCAACACGTCCCCAAACACGAGAGTCAATAGACCCTTCCTGGGGGAACCATGGACATGTTTTAAAAATGAAACTAAAAAAGGAGACAAGGTCTTTCTTGCGAACCCGAATTCTGCGCACCTTGAGAGATTCCTTTAACTGACTTATAAAGAGATCATTTTCACTGTGTGAAGATGCTTGTCCCATGATTGGGTCTTACCTGAGTAATGCCGCCGTCGAAGAACGAACTTCCAGGAGTCGGCTCGCGGTCGGGTGGTCCGCGGTGCTCCGTGCGGGGAACCAGTTAACGGGGCCGGCGGTTAATGGGGACGGCGGTCCACGGAGGCCGGCATCGAGCCCCACGTCTGGGCGCCACTTGCTCCGGCCTGCAGAGCAACAGACAGGAACCCGGGCAAGCCTATCGTGGATGAGAAGGGATGGGACAAGAGGCGCGAAGAATGGCAGCAAGACAAAAGTTCTGATCAAGCTGCAAAGTTTATTTCAAAATGGGTTCCTTATATAGGGAGGGGGGAGGGTAGAGAGGGGAAAGGGGAAGTAGTTCTGATAGGCTAGGAGACGAGTGTTTAGCTCATGATCAGCTACCCCATTGGTGCAGCCATGCATGTTCTGTGCGTGATCAGGTCCTTTATTGGTGGCCCGCCACCACGCCCGGGGCATACTTTTGGCGGGGAGGGCTGATGCAACTTGCCTTTGGCGGGGAGGGCTGATGCAACTTCTTGTTTCAATTGCATCAGCTTAGCCTGGGTTCCCAACAAAGTTTTAGTAGTGACGGGGTTTCTCCATGTTGGTCAGGTGGGTCCCAAACTCTTGACCTTGTGATCCACCTGCCTCAGCCTCCCAAAGTGCTGGGGTTACAGGCTCACACATGCCTGACCTGTGTGACACTTTAATGAAGTAAGGTGTGTAGGTGATGGCTGCCTGATCATCTTCCCACCACAGGGCAGGGCTAGGGGCTATGTTGTCTGGAAATTCCTCAGCTCTTTAAGCTGGTAAGGGAAGAAGAAAGAGGGAGCTCTCGGGGGACATGCGGCGAGGTTTGGTGGGGACATAGCTCACCAGATTGTATCTGGTGTTCCCATGTAACTTGTAACGGCTCTCATGGGAGGTGGCCTAGAACCTCAGGGAGTGGGGGTTGCTCACTATCACCTAGGGGTTGGGGGAAGAGAAGCTGAGGCTGTACAGAGCCAGCAGGCAGGGCGGAGAAACTAGGGCCCGGTGCGGTGGCTCATACCTGTAATTCCAGCAGTTTGGGAGGTGGAGGCAGGTGGACCATTTGAGGTCAGGACCATTTGAGACCAGCTGGCCAACATGGTGAAAACATCTCTACTAAAAATACAAAATTAGTCAGGCTTGCTAATGCATGCCTGTAATCCCGGTTACTCAGGAGGGTGATGCAGGAGAATCACTTGAATAGGGGATGCTGAAATTGCAGTGAGCTGAGGTCATGCCATTGCACTCCAGCCTGGGCAACAAGAGCGAAACTTCATCTCAAAAAAAAAAAAAAAAGAAAGAAAGAAAGAAAAAGAAAACGAACTTGCTCTGCCATTGTGGCTACAGGTGCAACCCCTGATGTGTCCCTTCTGCCCTGCTCCTGCTCCAACATCATCCACAACCCCCAGCTGTGGATTTGAAGTCCTGCAGTGCAGACAACGTGGATTTGCAGAGCTGCAAGCCTGACATCTGTCCTGCAGCAGGAGACAAAGAGGAGGGAGCCCTGAGTTTGAGCCAGAGGCAGGCTATGGTGTCCCCCTGCAGGCCCTGGTTCCATTGTGTTTTGACACTCCCCCATATCCTCACACAAGCCACCCCCATTTTCAGCATGATTAGAGATGCTCCTTGACTCATGACGGGGACATGTCCCCATAAATCTATTATAATTTGGTAATAGCAGCCAAATGCAGTAGCTCATGTCTGTAATCCCAGCACTTTGGGAGGTCAATGTCGAAAGATTGCTTGATCCCAGGAGTTCAAGACCAGCCTGGGCAACACAGAGAGATCCTGTCTCTGAAAAGAAAAAAAAAAAAAGTGAAAATATCCTAAGTTGAAAATGCATTCATTTATTTTTTGAGACAGAGTCTCACACTGTCATCCAGGCTGGAGTGCAGTAGTGCAGTATTGGCTCACTGCAACCTCTGCCTATCAGGTTCCAGTGATTCTCCTGCCTCAGCCTCCAGAGTGGCTGGCATTACAGGCATGAGCACTGGGTAAATTTTGTATTTTTAGTAGAGATTGGGTTTCACCATGTTGGCCAGGCTGGTCATGACCTTTTGACCTCAGGTAGTCTGCCTATATCAGTCTCCTAAAGTGCTGGGATTACAGGCATGAGCTACTGTACCTGTCCTATTTATTTTTATTTTTATTTTTGGAGGTGGAGTCTGGCTCTGTTGCCCAGGCTGCAGTGCAGTGATTCCATCTTGGCTCACTGCCTGCAACCTCTGCCTCCCAGGTTCAAGCAATTCTCCTGCCTCAGCCTACCAGGTAGCTGGGACTACAGGCACCCTACCACACCTAGCTAATTTTTGTATTTTTAGTAGAGATGGGGTTTCACCATGTTGCCGAGGCTGGTCTTGAGCTCCTGAGCTTAGGCAATCTGCCCACCTCAGCCTCCCAAAGTGTAGGGATTACATGTGTGAGCCACCATACTCATCCCGCAAATGCACGTAATACGCCTATCCTACCAAGCATTGGATGTGAGCCCAGCTGACATTAGGTTGGGAGCAGTACTAAAAGGAGAACAAACCGAGCAGTACTAAAAGGAGAACAAAACCCACTCACCCTTCCCCACCTTGGATCATGACTTTGACACTTCAGAGGTCCAGCCTTCATGAATGTTTGTAGAAATAGGTAATAAACTTGGATAAATGTACCCACTATAAGTGTACAATTCAATGGCATTTGGTAGCTTCACAATATTGTGCAACAATCACTACCATCTGTTTCTATACTTTCTCATCATCCCAAACAGAAATGCTGTCCTCGTGAAGCAATAGTTTACCTACTTTTAAATTTTTATTTATTTATTTATTTATTTATTTATTATGAGACCGAGTCTTTCTCTGTCTCCCAGGCTAGAGTACAATGGTGCAATCTCGGCTCACTGCTACTTCCACCTCCCAGGTTCTAAGCAATTCTCCTCCCTTAGCCTCCGGAGTTGGGATATTACAGGTGCATGCCACTACACCCAGCTAATTTTTGTATTTTTTGTAGAGATGGGGTTTCACCGTGTTGGTCATGCTGGTCTTGAACTCCTGACCTCGTCGTGATCCAGCCACCTCAGCCTCCCAAAGTGCTGGGATTACAGGCATAAGCCAAAATTTTTTAAATTTTTTAAGAGATGAGGTCCTGCTATGTTACCCAGGCTGGGGCGCAGTGGCATAACTATAGTTCACTGCAGCCTCAATCTCCTGGGCTCAAGTGATCCCTCCTGCCTCAGCCTCCCAAGTAGATGGGACTACAGGTGCACACACTTTTGTGTGGCTAATTTTTATCTTTTCTATAGAGACAGGGTGTCACTATGTTCCCAGGCTGGTCTCAAACTCCTGGGTTCCAGCGATCCTCCCACCTCAGGCTTCTGAAGTACTGGGATTAAGGGCATGAGCCACTGTGCCTGGCCATCATGCAATTTATTGAATACTATGCTAACAGTGAAAAACAGACAGATTGTATCGGTACTGGAAGCAGAGTTTCTATTGAATGTGATCATTTTTGTGCCATTGTAAAGTCAAAAAATTGTGTTACCATCTGCACTTGGAATTAATGGTAGGCTTAGACACTTGGATTTTAGATCCAGAAACATCCAAACACCTCCTGCTGGGTGGCAGAAGGCTGTAGGGGTCAGAACTCTTAGCTGCTAGTGAGAGAAGCCCACTCAGGCTGAGTTTAAAAACTGAGGCCGGGCACTGTGGCTTATGCCTGTAATCGCAGCACTTTGGGAGGTCAAGGTGGGTGGATCACCTGAGGTCAGGAGTTTGAGACCAGCCTGACCAACATGATGAAACCCTATCTTACTAAAAATACAAAACTTAGCCCGGCATGGTGGCACGTGTCTGTAGTCCCAGCTACTTGGGAGGCTGAGGCAGGAAAATTGCTCCAACATGGGAGGCAGAGGTTGCAATGAGCTGAGATCATGCCATTGCACTTCAGCCTGGGTGACAGAGCAAAACTCCATCTCAAGAAAAAAACAAAAGAAAGAAAATAAAATAAAATTATGAGCAGTTGAGAAGAATCAAGGAGACACAGAGACTAAAGCTGACAGGCAGCCAGCTGGACAGCCACAGTCTCATCAAGCCTAAACATGCAGAGGCTGGCCTGGGGGGGTGACACAGAAATGGCTGGGCATGGTGGCTCATGCCTGTAATTCTAGCATTTTAGGAGGCCTAGGAGAGCAGATCACTTGAGACAAGGAGTTCCAGACCAGCCTGACCAATATGGTGAAACCGTTTCCACTAAAAATACAAAATTAGCCTGGCATGGTTGCAGGTGCCTGTAACTCCAGCTACTTGGGAGGCTGAGGCAGGAGAACTGCTTGAGCCTGGGAGGCGGAGGTTGTGGTGAGCTGAGATTGTATCATTGCAGTCCATCCTGGGCAACAAGAGTGAAACTCCATCTCAAAGAAAAAAAAAATTAGCCAGGCCTGGTGGTGTGCACCTGCAGTCCCAGCTACTGGGGAGGCTGAGGTAGGAGCATCACTTGAACTCAGGAGTTAGAGGTTTCAGTGAGCCAAGATTGTGCCTACCCCAGGCTGGGGTGACAGAGTGAGACCCTGTTTCAAAAAAAGGAAAGGAAAGGAAACAAAGAACTTTTGTACCCATTAGCTGTCACTCCTCCCCCAGCCCCTGGCAACCGCCACTATCCTATTTTCTGTCTGTAGATTTGCCTGTTCTCAATGTTTCATATAAACAGAATCATGCAATATGTGGTCCTTGGTGTCTGCCTTCTCTTTTTCTTTTTCTAATTTATGTATTTATTTTTGAGATGGAGTTTTGCTCTTGTTGCCCAGACTGGAGTGCAATGGTGTGATCTTGGCTTACCACAACCTCTGCCTCCTGAGTTCAAGCAGTTCTCCTGCCTCTGCCTCCTGAGTAGCTGGGACTACAGGCACCCACTAACATGCCTGGCTGATTTTGTATTTTTTACTAAAGACGGGGTTTCTCCATGTTGGCCAGGCTGGTCTCAAACTACTAACCTCAGGTGATCTGCCCACCTTGGCTTCCCAAAGTGCTGGGATTACAGGCATGAGCCACTGTGCCTGGATTCTTTTTCTAATTAAAAAAATTTGGGGGGGGGGGTGTGCTGTGCAAGATGGTTCACACCTGTAATCCCAGCACTTTGGGAGGCTGAGGTGGGCAGATCACCTGAGGTCAGGAGTTGGAGAGCAGCCCAGCCAACATGGTGAAAACCCATCTCTACTTAAAATACAAAAATTAGCTGGGTGTAGTGGTGCATGCCTCTAATCCCAGATGCTCAGAAGGCCGAGGCAGAGAATCAGTTGAACCTGGGAGGCAGAGACTCCAGTGAGCCAAGATGGTGCCATTCCACTCCAGTCTGAGTGAGAAAGTGAGACTCTGACTAAAAAAAAAAAAAAAAATTGGCCAGATGTGATGGTTCACACTTGTAATCCCAGCACTTTGGGAGGCCAAGGTGGGCAGATCACTTGAGGCCAGGAGTTGGAGACCAACCTGATCAACATGGAGAAATCCCATCTTTATAAAAATACAAAAATTAGCCTGGCCTGGTGACGAATGCCTGTAATCCCAGCTACTCAGGAGGCTGAGGTGGGAGAATCACATGAACCCGGGAGTCGGAGGTTGCAGTGAGCTGACTGTGCTACAGCCCGGGAGACATGAGACTCTGTCTCAAAAAAAAAAAAAAAAAAATTGTTTTTGTTTTGCTCAAAACTATAGGAAAAAAATGAAAAAAAGAAAAAAGCGGATAAGTGAAAAGAATGAAAACAAAATTGCTTTTGTATGTTTTTACTGATTGAACACAGTTAGTGCATTCGTGTGTTTTGGAAGTTCATGTTGTAACGTTCTGTCCATTTTTGCTTTATGTATTTTGGAGTTTTGTGGTTTACTACATTTACCTTTATAATTGCTGTATCTTTTTGATAGATTGACCCTTTCATCATCATAGAATGATACATATGAGTTTTGTCTCAACAATTTTTGTCTTGATGTCCATTTTGTCTGATATTAATATAGCTATTCTGGCTCTCTTTTCGTTACTGTTTGCATGGAATATTTTTTTTTCCAATCTTGTACTTTCAACCTATTTACGTTTCTGGCTGTAAAGTAAGTCTCTTATACCTCACATAAAATTGGGCCGTGTTTTTTATGTATCATCCAGTCTCTGATTTTTTCGAGACAGAGGCTCACTTTGTCACCCAGGCTGGAGGACGGTGATCTCAGCTCCCTGCAGCCTTGGACTCCCAGCCAAGACATCTTCCCACCTCAGCCTCCCGAGTGGCTAGGACTGGCCACCACATTCAGCTAGTGTTTATTTATGGTTTTTTTTTTTTTTTTTTTTTTTTTTTTTTTTTTTTTAGAAACAGGGTTTTGCCATGTTACCCAGGCTGGTCTTGAACTCCTTAGCTCAAGTGATCCACCCTTTGTGGTCTCCCAAACTGCTGGGATTATAGGTGTATGCCACCATGCCCAGCCAGATCTCTGACTTTTTATTTTTTGTGTTTTTTTTTCCAGCATATGTTAATCTTTTATTGAATTAAGGCATTTAACAAATCTCTGACTTTCAGCTGGAGTGTTTAATGTATTTATAGTCAGTGTAATTACTGATAAGGAAGGCCCTCTGTCATTTTGTTTAGGGTTGCCTAGGTTATGTCTTCCTTTTTCAGTTCCTTCTCACACTCTTCTTTTTTTTCTTTTTTTTTTTGAGATGGAGTTTCACTCTTGTTACCCAGGCTGGAGTGCAATGGTGCAATCTTGGCTTACCACAACCTCCGTCTCCTGGGTTCAAGCAATTCTCCTGCCTCAGCCTCCCGAATAGCTGGGACTACAGGTGTGCGCCACCATGCCCAGCTAATTTTTGTATTTTTAGTAGAGATGGGGTTTCACCATGTTGACCAGGATGGTCTCGATCTCTGGACCTCCTGATCCACCCGTCTCAGCCTCCCAAAGATTACAGGCATGAGCCACTGCACCTGGCTGTCACTGTCTTTTTTTTTTTTGCCATTAAATTTTTTTTTTCTTTTAGTGATTAGGGTCTTGCTATCTTGCCCAGGACTTGAACTCCTGGGCTCCAATCATCTCTGCCTTCCAAGTAGCTGGGACTACAGGCATACATTACCACATCTGGCTTGTTTTTACATTTTTTTTTTTTTTTTTAGAAATAGGGTCTCACCATGTTGCCTAGGCTGGTCTAGAATGCCTGGGCTCAAGCAATCCTTCCGCCTTGGCCTCCCAAAGTGCTGGGATTACAGGCGTTGAGTCCCTGAGCCCATTCAGGCTAAATCATCTTTTTCTCTCTCTTTTTTTTTGAGACAGAGTCTGGCTCTGTTGCCCAGGCTGGAGTGCAGTGGTTCGATCTCAGCTCACTGCAACCTCCACTTCCTGAGTTCAAGCAATTCTCCTGTCTGAGCCTCCCCAGTAGCTGGAATTACAGGTGTGTACCACAACACTTGGCTAATTTTTGTATTTTCATTTTTATTATTTTTATTTATTTTATTTTTTGAGACAGAATCTCACTCTGTCACTCAAGCTGGATTGCAGTGTACAGTGGCATGATCTTGGCTCAGTGCAACCACTGTCTCTTGGGTTCAAGTGATTCTCCTGCCTCAGCCTCCCAAGTAGCTGGAATTACAGGTGTGCTACCACACCCAACTAATTTTTTGTATTTTTAGTACAGATGGGGTTTCATCATGTTGGCCAGGCTGGTCTTGAACTCCTGATCTCAGATGACCCACCCACCTTAGCCTCTCAAAGTGCTGGGATTATAGATGTAAGCCACTGTGCCTGGCCCAGCTGAATAACTTTAATTGACCTTTTTTCTTTGTTTTGTTGTTTTTTTTTTTTTTTTTTGAGTCAGAGTCTCACTCTGTCACCCAGGCTGGAGTGCAGTGGTGCAATCTTTGTTCACTGCAACCTCCGCCTCTTGGGTTTAAACACTTCTCCTTCTTTAGTCTTCTGAGTGCTGGGATCACAGGCATGCGCCACCACACCTGGACAAGTTTTGTACTTTTAGTAGAGACAGGGTGTGCTATAGCTGGCCTAGAGTTAGAACCTGAGCAATGCCATCTTATACAAGAAAAGGCTGTTTTCCAAAATTAAGTTGTAATGGCTGCCCCATTCTCCCACAACAACTACTGGCCTTGGCTTCTGTAAATAAGAATAGTTAGCTTGCTCTGAAAAATGACCACTGTGTAAAGCTGCTTACCTTTTGCTTATCAGTAACTGCTTTCTGTGACCCTAATGTGACAGGCAAGCAGTCCTAACCCATGTCATCTTGTCTTCTGCGACTTGTAATAAGTAACTAAGGTCTGTAATTCACAATGTATAAACTAACACTTATCTTGACTTCTGTAAACCACTTAAGTAACAATTGGAGTGACAGAAGTCCCCTGGCCCTTGGAATGTCCAGAGCCCCCCACCCTCGTGTCCTTCCAGGAGGTGATTTACAGAATCCACTAGCCCTCGGAATGTCTGAAGCCCTTCATCCCCATCCCCGCTCCTCACCCCCACTCCCAAGGTGGTTTTATGGGTATAAAAATGTCTTGACACCCTCCTTTCGAAGCCACGGGTTGGAGAGACGAGAGTCCTCCTTGGCCGCCGGCAATAAAGATCCTGCAATTTGGCATACTTTTGTCTTAATGTTGATTTAATCTTGAACTGAAATACTTCAACGGTTTCGCCATGTTGGCCAGGCTGGTCTCGAACTCCTGACCTCAGGTGAGCTGCCTGCCTCAGCCTCCCAAAGTGCTGAGATCACAGGCGTGAGCCACCACGCCCTACCTGTTTTATTTTGTTTTAAACTGTGTGTTTAGAATATTATAATGTGGCCACTCTGGAAATAGGAGTCTCCCTCCTCCCCAGGGTGTGTTCTTGCTGTTTGTTGCAGTGGTTATTTAATGACTTTTCTGACTGTGATGAGTGGCCATCTCCTCCTGTTCTTTTAGCCTGGTGGTCAGCTAGTGATAGGACATGAATGTCTTTAAACATCTGGAACCAAAACAACAACAACAACAACAACAACAAAAGCCCACAACACCCTCCCAAGTTTGTAGAAGGGGTCTGTGTGCCTGTGGGGTCAGCCCTTCCATTGTGAAACAGGTTTTCTCTGCCTTCACTTTCATGTCCTGCTTGTGCAGAGCTGGAAGGCCAGCCCGAAGTGAGTGCAGGGCCCTCGCCAGCCTCTTCCAAGCTCCTGCACCACTCTGGCCTTGTAGGTTCCAAGCCTTCATTTCCCAGAGCGTTTTATTCCCTGGCCTTTCCTCCTATGCTGTTTGGCTCCTCTGTTTTTTTGCCTCATCTGCTCTCGTGGCCCCAGGCAGCAGAGACTAACAAATTTGTTGTAAACAGTTTCCTACAAATGTCCTCCAGGTAGCACCTCAGCACTGGGAGAATGTCCACTCAGGTGAGATCAAGGCCAGCCCTCGAGCATACCCCTGTCTGCAGTTGCAAATAAGGCCCCTTCTTGGAACCTGTGCTGGGTGTGTGGTCTGTTTCCCTCAGGCCACCACAGTCTAGGCGGTGGGAGAGGGACCAGGATGAGTTAAAATGCCACAAAGCTGTTTGTTCTGAGATCCAACCGGATTATCTTTTTTTTTTTTTTTTTGATGGAGTCTCGCTGTGTTGCCTAGGCAGTGGCGTGATCTTGGCTCACCCCAACCTCCACCTCCCAGGTTTTCAAGTGATTCTCCTGCCTCAGCCTCCTGAGTAGCTGGGATTATAGGCATGTGGCACCACGCCTGGCTAATTTTTGTATTTTTAGTAGAGACAGGGTTTCACCGTGTTGGTCAGGCTGGTCTCAATCTCCTGACCTTGTGATCTGCCTGCCTCGGCCCCCCAAAGTGTGGGAATTCCAGACATGAGCCACCGCGCCCAGCCTCAACTGGATTATATTAATCAAGTGTTCCTCTGTTCCCTGCAAGCTTTTGATTAGGTCCAAAAAAGTTGATTGTAGCCAGGTGTGGTGGCTCACACCTGTAATCCCAGCACTTTGGGAGGCCCAGATGGGCGGAGCACCTGAGGTCAGGAGTTCAAGACCAGCCTGACCAACGTGGAGAAACCCCCCCCAAAAAATACCAAATTAGCTGGGCGTGGTGGTACATATCTGTGATCCCAGCTACTTGGGAGGCTGAGGCAGGAGAATCACTTGAACCTGAGAGGTGGAGGTTGCAGTAAGCCGAGGTCACACCATTGTACTCCCGCCTAGGTGACAGGAGCGAAACTCCATCTCCAAAAAAAAAAGATGACTTATCTGTAATTCCCAGGCCCTCTGCCCTCACCTGGAATCAGGGCAGGAAGGATGACAGGTGTGGATGGGAGGGCATCGCTGCAGGTGCTCACCTGTCTGGCTGGAAACCCCGTGTGGACAGGCAATGCAGCTACAGCAGCTGGTGTGCTTCCCTTCTTCAGGGGTTTCCTGAGTCCGGGGCTACACCATAGGCCGCACCTCAGGGAATCCAAAACGCAACACGAGGGACGTGTCATCACAACTGAGCAATATGTACAGCAGTGGAGGTATCTAACAGGAAAGGCAGTTCTATGCTTTTGGAGGGGTTTGGGTGTTTTTCTTTTTTGAGACAGGGTCTCACTCCACTGCCCAGGATGGAGTGCAGTGGTGCAATCACTGATCACTGCAGCCTCAACCTCCCAGGCTCAAGCAATCCTCCCGCCCCAAGCTATCGAGTAGCTGGAAGTACAGATGTGTGCCACCACACCCGGCTCATTTTCTCTTTTTTTTTTTTTTTTTTTTTTTGTAGAGACGGGTTCTGCCATGTTGCCCAGGCTGGTTTTGAATTCCCGGTCTCAAGCAGTCCTCCTGCTAGCCTCCCAGAGTGCTGGAATTACAAGCGTGAGCCCCTGCACCTGGCCAGTAGTATGGGTAGTCTTTTTTTTGTTTTGTTTTGTTTTTTTTTTTTTTTGTTTTGTTTTGAGACAGAGTCTTGCTCTGTCACCCAGGCTGGAGTGCAGTGGCACAATCTCGGCTCACTGCAACCTCTGCCTCATGGGTTCAAGCGATTCTCCTGCCTCAACCTTCTTAGTGGCTGGGATTACAGGCATCCACCACCGCGTCCAGCTAATTTTTGTATTTGTAGTAGAGACGGGGTTTTGCCATGTTGGTCGGGCTGGTCTCAAATTCCTGACTTCGTGATTCACCTTCCTCGGCCTCCGAAAGTGCTGGGATTACAGTCATCAGCCACTGTGCCTGGCTAGTATGGTTTTTCGAAAGACAAAATTGTTTTCAAATCATCAATCAAAAGAACAGTAGCTAAATAAAATTAAAGTCCATGTTAGTAAGGAAATGTCACATGCCAATGCTTCCTGTGAGGCAGATGGCACAACTGATCTTCAAAGGCTCATGTGGAATTGCTATTACCTTGCTAAGTTCTCCAGCCCTATTTCAGATTCAAAGATTTACATTTTTGGAATCTACCAATTAATTGATAAAACATCCTAGTCCACATCCTGACCTATTATAAATATTTGAAAGCACCTTCATCTAGACATTGGACAATTAGTTGAAAATCCTAGACAGTTAAGCAGATGATGTATAATATTTGTGGACATTGAGATGCAGGGAAGGGCCAGGTATGGTGGCTCAAGCCTGTAGTTCCAGCACCTTGGGAGGCTGAGGCAGGTGGTTTACCTGAGGTCAGGAGTTTGAGACCAGCCCGGCCAACATGGTGAAACCCTGTCTCTACCAAAAATACAAAAATTAGCCAGGAATAGTGGCACACATAGTCCCAGCTACTCAGGAGGCTGAGGCAGGAGAATTGCTTGAACACAGGAGGTAGAGGTTGCAGCATTGAGCTGAGATCATGCCACTGCACTCCAGCCTGGGTGACATAGCAAGACTCTATCTTAAAAAAAAAAAAAGAAAAGAAAAAAAGGTCTGGTATGATGGCTCATACCTGTAATCCCAGCACTTTGGGAGGCTGAGGTGGGTGGGTCATGAGGTCAGGAGTTCAAGACCAGCCTGGCCAACATGGTGAAAGCCCATCTCTACTAAAAATACAAAAGTTAGCTGGTGTGGTGGTATGTCGCTGTAGTCCCAGCTACTCAGGGGGTTGAGGCAGGAGAATCATTTGAACCCAGGTGGTGGAGGTTGCAGTGAGCTGAGATTGCACCACTGCACTTCAGCCTGGGCAACAGCAAGACTCCATCTCAAAAAAAAAAAAAAAAAGAAAAATCCAGGGAGGGTGTGACTTTCAGAGCTTAGAGCAGGCACACGTTCAGTATTAACGTCACCCAAAAATCCAGTGGCTCCCTGTCACCTCCTGCTGTGCAGCAAATTCTGGACCCCATGGAGATGGAGACACAAACTGCCACCTTCAGAAATTTTAGTCCCCCAAAAGTCCTGGCACTTTAGAATGTCACATCCTGCCACGTGTTTTCTTCTCCTTAGAGACTTGCTCCTGGTGGTATTGTTAGCCCAGCTGCCTCTCAAGTGGGAGTGAAGCTGGGAGAGATGCATGCTCACGTCATGCAACATGAATTCAAACAATAAAACAGCCACACCACCTGTGGAGGTTTGGTTTGCAGACCCTGACTTAGGCACAGATGAATGAATGCACTCACAACCAATACAGTGATTTCGAATGGGGTGGGGATGTTTGTTAACTTTCTTTAGAAGGCAGTTTTAGCAAACCCGGCTGTGACTCCCTGTACCTTCTTACATTTATTTGGTATAGACTGAATAACAGAAGTTTTAAGTTAACACACTTGGTAGATAATTAACATGGTTGAAAGAATGGTTTTGAATGATAAAAGCTTTTGGTTTTGGGCCCAGAGAAAACACCCTTCACGTGTAATTTCCCTTTGACCTCCTGCTGAGAGGGCTGTTCAGCATAGGGTTTACATGAGTGAACAGTTAGAATAGAGACAAAGGGATGTGGGTAAACAGGCCACTGGGGAAGCTTGATTGTCCTTATCTTTCACCCTACGACTTTTACGAATTTTACGCTAAAATTTTAGCGTAAAGAACTGGTTGCCTTTAGCCCATTTCATTAAAACCTTTTGGCCTGCCAAAAGGTTTGAGACTATAAATTTCTAACTTTTCCTAATATTTTCCTTCTATTTTGCCAGCCACCCCGAGTAAATCCCAACGCATGGTGAAAACCACATTTGGAATATTTTAGCTGCTGGCTGTGTGGAAAATCACTTGCATCCCCAGTGTTCAATTATAAAAGGGCAAGTATTTATACTGAAGAGCACAGAATTTTGTGACTATAATAAAAGATAATATGAGAGACTCCTGGCAAGATTTGATGCATGAAAATGCTCATACATAGATTGCAGACAAACATCTGTACATGTTAATGGAAGTGCCAGTCACACTTTGGATCTTGTAATCAGGAGGCCGTCATCGCACCCTGTGAACGTGAGAACCTAGTTCCAAATCAGCTACTGCCAACAAGCTTGGGTCAGGTGCTTGGTCACAGCCTCCGCTAGCCTCGTAATCTTTGTCTTTTATTTTTATTTTTGAGATGGAATCCTGCTCTGTTGCCCAGGCTGGAGTGCAGTGAAGCGATCTCGGCTCACTGCAACTTCTGCCTCCCAGGTGTTGAAAATTTGTGCTTTGAATGAAGAGACCCCCCCAGACAGGCTTTGTGTGGGTAATGTGGCTGTTTATTCACCTGGGTGCAGGTCGGCTATGGGTGAAAAGGGTGTTAGCAAAGTGCAGTGGGATGGGAGTTGGTTTTACAGGTTTGGGGTCGGCAGTGGAAAGTCACAGAGTAAGATCAGTTACTGGTGGGGTAGGGGCAAGGAGTGTACATGACCCCAAGTTCAGTTACAGTGGCGGCTGGGGTGAGGCAGAAGAGCAGTTAAGATGACAGGATGGGTGAGAGGCATTCACATTATCATAAGAACAGTTGAGATGGCAGGGTTGGGTGAGGGGCTTGTCTGGGGAAGCTCCGTTGGGCACTCAGGGACAATGGCGAACACAGGTTGGGGGGTGGGAGACAATCAGCCCAGGCAGGCAGGATGTCAGGCTTGCATATGGAGACCTGACATACCTGTCTTTATCTATATAGAGAGAAAGAATTAGAGAAGAGGGGGTGAGCACAGGTTTCTGGGGGTGAGGATGAAGTTTCTTAAGGTTACTTTGTGCCTGACAGGGGACTGCGGGGGCACGTAAAATTTTTTTTTTTGAGCGGGGGAGACAGGGTGGAAATGGGAACAGAACAGGTGTGCAAATAAGGAAGGTCTGGACAATACATTCTGCCTTATGAATGCTTAAGCTGCTGGGGGACTTAGAGGCACTCCGCGGTACTGTGGGTCGTCCAGAGAAGCATCGGCTGATTTGTGGTCACCTGGATGCGGTTTTGTACGAATTGGGAGACTAAACAGAAGATACAGGGTCCAAACAGGAGAAGAAGAAAGATGGGTATTAAAGGAGTAAGGATTGGGAGGAACCGTGACTCCAGTTAGACAGCATCCAGCCCGTCCACCCAGGTCCAGAATAACCATTTGCCTGATTTGTGTGCTTTTGGGCTCTGTCTCTTCATTAATTGATGTCATTAAATATGAGGCCACGCTGCTTTACATATTAACAACATTTTTTCTGGAGCTTTGGACCCGAAAGCCAAGGGAACCAGTAAGGGCTGCTGCCGTTACAGGGCTTGGTGGGGTAACTGTGTGGAGGGAGAGCTTTTGTTTTCATGGCATGTGAGGAAGAGTGCGGTATCTATAAGCAACCACTCACTTTTATTAACAAGATTGTGTTTGAGCAGAGAACGGGAGCCAGATGAAGAGTGAAATGTCAGCTGTAATTGCCTGGAGGAAACGTGTAAACCGGCAACTTAAAGAAAAGCAGGGCATGTAAAAGTAAATGAGTGCTGTGAATTTCGGCTCAGTGAGGAATAACAGAAACAGACATTTTGAGGTGTGGTTTAAGCAGTAGGGGCGACTGCTTAAAGCTGGAGAAGGCGAGGGGCTGAAGGTAAGTGTGTGAGGTGTAAAGACAAAACTTTGGAGGCAGTGAGAGCAGGAGGGTAAGTAGGGCAGAGCCTGTGACTTTGAGGGATTCTAAGAGTATCAGGGCAGCAGCTGCTGTTGCACATAGTCATGAGGGCCTGCCCAGGGCTGTGAGCTTAAGTTGTTTGGATAAAAAGGCTGCAGGCCATGGGCCTGGATCCTGTGTGAGAATCCTGACCGCACAGCCCTGGACTTTAGCAGTATAGAATGAAAAAGTGTTGAGACAGGTTGGGGAGAGCTAGGGAGGGAGTAGTTTTTAGAGCTGTTTTTTAAGGAGCAAAAGGAGGAGTGAAGAAAGGATTTGGGATTAATAGGGTTGGATAAGTTTTCTTTAGTGAGTTTATACAATGGCTCAGTTAGAATAGCAAAACCTGGTATCCTGAGGTGAAGCAGCAACCACACCCAGGAAGGAGATAAGTTGTTGTTTGGTGGAGGGGGTTTTGGGGTTTGGGAAATTTACTGGATGCCATTGGCAGGGGGAGCATGTGTATGCTGGCAAAAGATTATAAAAGATGGGAAGAAATTTGGGCTTCGGAAGGGGATATATGATACCCCTTTGAGTACAGATGCCGAAGAAGCAGACAGGTGAATTAAAAGGCCATGTTTCAACAGACAGGTGATAACAGGCTTTACTTTTAAAAGCTGTTGTGGGATGGGGTACAGGAATGGGCAGGGTAAGGGTGGCTAGGTTCTAAGGCGATGAGAAGGGGTGAGTGACTTGTAGCAACGGATGGGAAGGTGGTGTTTTACTTCCAGGCTTAAGGTTGGGGGACATAAGGGGAGCTATTGAGGGAGGTATGGGTTTGGGGAGGAGGGCGGCAATGAGGTGTTGACGAGGGAGCCCCAGGCATCTCAGATCAACTTCCCTTTTCCTAAGACTGTAAACTTCCCCTTTTCATTCCCAAGACTGTAAACTGAAGCCCTTTTCATATGTAATTCCTTAGACTGTAAACTGAAACTCTTTTCATATGTAATTCCTAAGATGGTAGACTGAGACCCTTTTCATATGTTAAGCTATAAACCTAAGATTCTTCCAGGTAACATCTAAAGTATAAGCCTATATAAAGAGGGACACTTTTGTTAGGCGAGCTTGGATATTAGGCAAATATGCCACCTGGCTTCTGGCCGAATAAACTCCTTCCTCCAATATTCGGTGTTCAAGAGATCTGTTTCCTGTGGCCACTCCTGCAACAGTGTAGCTGTAGCCCAGGAACAGTCAAGGAGGCAGACAATTTCCCTAGGATATCCCAGCCTAACAGGGAAACCAGACAGGTGGGGATGATTAGGAAAGAACGTGGAAGGGAGTGCTGGCCTGATTGACACCACATGTGGGGAGTTATGAGAGGCCTGGAGGCCTGGCCGTCAATTTCCACAACAGCACGGCAGCCAAGGGGACAGATCCTTGAAAAGAAGGCAGCATGGAGTGGGTGCCTCCGTGCTGATTAAGAAGGAGATGGACTTGCCCTCCACGTAAGACTTACCCTAAGTTTGGCATCTGTGAACGTCCAGGGGGCTTCTGAGATGGTCGGGCAGCATCAGTCTTTAGCCGCCAAGCCGAGGGTTGGAGCTTCAAGAGCTCTGGGAGCAGCAACCTGAGTCGGACAGTCGACTTTCTGTGGGGGCCCCGCACAGACGGGGCAGGGCTCAGGAGGAGTCCCAGGCTGCGGGCATTCCTTGGCCCAGTGGCCAGGTTTCCGACACGTGAAGCAAGGTCTGCGGGGTCGGCTGGAGCTGCTACAGTCCGGGTGCTCTGAAGTCTCTGTGAGCCGGTGGCATGGCTGGGGTTTGTCTTACTGAGGAGGCAGCGTCTGCAGTTCTGAGATGTGCAGCCGGGCAGATTTCTCCCTGTTATTGAACACCTTGAAGGT
Source organism: Saimiri boliviensis (assembly GCF_048565385.1). Taxonomy (NCBI): domain Eukaryota; kingdom Metazoa; phylum Chordata; class Mammalia; order Primates; family Cebidae; genus Saimiri; species Saimiri boliviensis. Next base: position 49,417,833 of record NC_133466.1, read on the forward strand.
AGGGTTGCCTAATTCCTGTTGCGGTGTTTGAGGGCCAGATTTTAATTTTTGTACCTTTTTGTAATGTTGGGGTTGACTGGGTGATAGAATGCACATAAAGCGTTTTTTAGGGGTGAGAGTGGAAGTAAGGATGGCATTTAAGTCACTCCAGGTGAGAGTATGGACTGGGTGAAGAGTATTGGAGGATCTGAAGAAAAGGAGCCTAACCAGTGGTCGATTTGGGAAAGGTCAGATAAAGGGAAGAAACGTGACCCTAACTGTGCCTTTGGCTCCAGCCACCTCTGGAAGGGGGATTGTCGGGCAGGGGTGCAGGACGAAGCCGCAGGACTAGCTGTAAGCCGGGTGGGGCGGTGGGGAGGTGACAGGAGGGGCATGAGGAGGCGGGTTGTGGGCAGAGGAAGAGGAGGAAGGCTCTGGGGTGGGGTTAGGTCCTGGATGAGGGCCTGGTTCACAGGCGGGAAGGAGAAAGGTCGGAAGGTTGATGAACAGGGAGGAGTCTGGCTAACCCGCAGAGGAAGGAAAGGCAGATGGAAGCAAAGAGAAGGAGTAGAGATTAGGGAGGGATTGGTGTGTAAAAAAATTGCCTGAACTTAGGGAATTTCAGACCATTTGCCCATGTTGTGATGAAAATTGTCTTAATTTCATAAAATAGAGGTGAAAGGTGCCAATTTTTTTGCCAGTTGGAGCCATTGTTTCACTTGTATTGTGACCATGCAGTGGCCCAGTAAAGAGAATGCAGTGTTTACAGAGACGTTTGGGTTTTAGGTTAGGGCACAGTTGGAGAGGTTTGAGGTTCTTTAAACACAGGCCAGCGGAGAGGAGGGAGGGATAGAGGATGGACGATTGCCCATGGTTCTGGAAAGACAGCAGAGACAAGGAGAACAGGCACGCATCCCAGCCGCTCAACAGGTGTCCCTCAGTGAGCCTGCGTTGAACCTCGTCGTTGGTGAGCAGTCAAAAAAAGCGTCTTGAATGTTGACCTGCCACCAATATCGGCCCTGAGCCTGGTGGGTGAGTGACTAGGGTGAACGTCTCCATGATAGTCAAACTCCTGGGGAAACTGGGTACAAGGATCCATGACCTACATAGGGTTTTTTGGGTCCCAAACCTCATGGAAGAACCTGGTTTACCTGATTTTCCTTGTGTTTGTGGTGGAAAAACGATGAAACTGAAAGGGGGAGGAAGTGGAAAGGAAAAGATAAAAGAACGAGAAAGCAAAAAAGTGTGACTGCTTACAAAACAGCCAGTGGTGTGTGTTTGGGCTGGTCTGATGACCGGGGTCGGGTTGGTAGGTCGATCTCTTCATGGAAGGAGCACAAGAGCAGGGATGGGGGTTTGGTCTCCTCTAGGAGTTCCTCCATCCTGGGTTTTGGTACCAAAATGTTGAAAATTCGTGCTTTGAATGAAGAGACCCCCCAGACAGGCTTTGTGTGGGCAACGTGGCTGTTTATTCACCTGGGTGCAGGTCGGCTAAGGCCAAAACAGCGTTAGCAAAGGGTAGTGGGATAGGAGTTGGTTTTACAGGTTTGGGGCGGGCAGTGGAAAGTCACCGAGTAAGATCAGTTACAGTGGTGGGTAGGGGCAAGGAGTGTACATGACCCCAAGTTCAGTTACAGTGGCGGTGCGGTGAGGCAGAAGAGCAGTTAAGATGACAGGATGGGTGAGAGGCATTCACATTATCATAAGAACAGTTGAGATGGCAGGGTTGGGTGAGGGGCTTGTCTGGGGAAGCTCCGCTCCGCACTCAGGGACAATGGTGAACGTGGGGGGCAGGGGTTGGGAGACGATCAGGAGGTAAGCAGGACTTCAGACTTTCAGGTTCCAGGTTTACCTATGGAGACCTGACACCGGGTTTAAGCAATTTCCTGCCTCAGACTCCCGAATAGCTGGGATTATCGGTGCCCGCCACCACGCCCGGCTAATTTTTGTGTTTTCAGTAGAGACTGGGTTTCTCCATCTTGGACAGGCTGGTCTTGAACTCCTGACCTCATGATCCACCTGCCTCAGTCTCCCAGAGTGCTGGGATTACAGGTGTGAGCCACCGTGCCTGACCACCTCATAGTCTTTGTCTGAAATACAGGGGCAGAAGTATTCTTCCCAGGGCGGTCCAGGGTCCAGTGAGACGAGTTATCAGGTCTCTCAGCAGAGTGACTTGGACAAGGGAGAGGCTCCACAGCTGTCCTCTTTCCACAGTTGCTCAGAGCGATTGTGAGTGAGACTGGAAAGTAGCCCAGGTGGGAGAGTGACCGTGTGCAGGGAGGAGGTGACCTGGTGAGAGACCCAAGCATCTAAGATCACCTCCCCCTCAACTTCCACACTGCATTTCAATAGAAGTAAAGGCTGCTGACCGGGCGCCACCTTATAGATCGCAGGCATGGCGTGGGGGAATCTTTCTGGAATTCGTTCTTTAAACTTACATGAGTTCAAGCCCCCACCTCACACCTACTCCATGGACCAAGACCCTTTCCCATGTAATTTCCAGAACTGTAACCCCAAGACCCTTTCACATGTCGTATCTGGAGTTGTCAGCCTCTGTAAAGCCGGGCTTCTGATTGTTAGATGAGCTTGGTCATCAGGCAGTTATGCCGCCTTGCTCCAGCGCGCCCTCTGCTGGCGGCCGGGGCACTGCAGGGCCCTCGCGCTCACAGCGCTGGCCAAGGCCGCGCGCCCTCTGGTGGCCGTCCCGCTGCACCACTTGAAGTCGGAGCGCAGAGTGTTCAGCGCCCTCCTTCTGGAAATGCAAACTGACATGGAGCCCACTAGCCCGTGTGTTTATAAAAAGGAAGAAGGGCCAATTAACTGGAAACCATAGGAATGAGATAAACATGGATGCACGTTTTACAACTGATGGAAAAATTCACTCAACATAGTCTTTGCACTTAAAATGCAAAATCATCAGAGGCATCTTAACCGTAATGACTTTACTTTAAATAAAAGCTTTAGAAAAAGCTAAATCTGGGCAGAGTGCAGGGCTCACGAATGTAATCCCAGCACTCTGGAAGGCCAAGGCGGGAGGATCACTTGAGATCAGGAGTTCAAGACCAGCCTGGGAAAATATTGAAATCCTCATGCCTACAAAAAAATATAAAAATTAGCTTGTGTGGTGGCTCGTGCCTGTGGTCCCAGCTACCCAGGAGGCTGCGGTGGGAGGATCGCTTGAGCCCAGGAGTTTGAGGCCGCATTGAGCCAGCCATGATCACACCACTGTACTCAAGCCTGGGAGACATAGTGAGACTCTCTCTCTCTCTCTCTTTCTCTCTCTCTCTCTCTCTCTCTCTCTCTCTCACACACACACACACACACAGGTTAAATCTGTCGGATCATATATTTAGGGATTGAGCACCTTTGGTTATAAAATATTTATGGTTGCAGGAACAAGTTAATAACTAAATAAAGACCCAAAACTTATAAAAATATACCAGTACTTTAAGCCAAAAGTATTCTTAATTTAAAAGTAAGTTTTAAAGGTAATAGTACACTAATAAATTATTGTTAAAATCAATAGTAACAAAGAAAAGTAGCAATACAAATAGCCTGACACAAACTGATTATAATCCTTCATAAGAGACAACACTATTCTTAATAACCTATATAAATGAATATTAAGTAATTTTGTTTGTACGTTAATGTCTGGCCATCAGCATGGCTAACATGGTGAAACCCAGTCTCTACTAAAAATTAAGAAAAAAAAAATAGCTTTGCACAGTGGCAGTATTGTAGCCAATGAGGTTTATCTGAGGTATGATTATGGCTAATTGAAAACTTTTCCCAATACCCCACAATGATGACTGGAAATATAGTCGGCATTGGCAATTTTTGGAAGTTTCTACAGGAATGGAATTTAAAAATTAAATTAAAAAAAATAAAATGGAAAAGAAATACAAAAAGATTAGCTGGATGTGGTGGTGCACACCTGTAATCCACCTACTTGGGAGGTTGAGGCAGGAGAATCCTTAAACCCAGGAAGCAGAGGTTTTAGTGAGCCGAGATCATGTCGTTATGACAAGAGTAAAACTCCATCTCAGATTTTTTTTTTCTTTAAAACAGGTGCGTTCCTCCTTTTGCTTTCTGAGGACTCCCTGCTCTGTCACTTAGTAGTGGCTAAGAAACCCTTTTTACGTCACTAGACTGTGCGACTTGCCGTAAATTCCATTTCGTGTGAGATCCAAAATCCTGTTGCTGGGGCCTGGGACAAGACCCCTCTTCTGGAGACAAAATTATACTAATTCTTTTCTTTTTTTTGAGACAGTCTTGCTCTGTTGCCCAGGCTGGAGTAAAATGGTGTGATCTCGGCTCACTGCAGCCTGTGCCTTCCAGGTTCAAGTGATTCTCCTGTTTCAGCCTCTTGAGTAGCTGGGATTACAGGCGCCTCCCACCACACTGGCTAGTTTTTCCATTTCTAGTAGAGACAGGCTTTTCCAATGTTGGCCAGGCCAGTCTTGAACTCCTGACCTTAGGTGATCCACATGTGTCAGCTGCCTAAAGTACTGGGCTTATAGGTGTGAGCTACCTTGCCTGGCCAGCTTGTATCCTTGGTGATTGCTTGGATATGGAGGGTGGAGGAGGAGGCATGTCACGCAGATATCGCTCTTGGATTACCACCTGGGATATTAGGCACAAGCCTCTATTATTGGTTCAAACCCTAAGAGCGCCAGCAAACAGCTTGAGGTGGTGTGGAGCAACATGCTGTTTTCATGAGTGCCTGGGTGCAGACGGGCTGAGGCCTAAAAGGGTGTCAGCCCCAAGTGAGGGTGAGGCTGGGGTTTTCTAATCTCCTGTAAATGGAACGTGTTCCAGTCTGATGTAACTGCTCCATGGTACCTAGACAGCCTCTCTCCTGATATTCAGGGGCTCCTTGTCTTCCGGCCTGCCCTTTTCTGGCTTCTGCTGGCTTGCTGACCCATGCTGCTGGTGCACGCGGTCTTGTACCTTGGGACCGAGCCTAAGGAGGGAGGAGTTACCCCCAAGTTGTCAGGCCCCGGGGAGAATCTTTCATTAGAGAGAGTAGGCTGGCTGATTCTTCTTTGTTAGGCACAACTTGGTTTTGCAGGTGCAGTGGGGTGCCTCAAGCCAAAAGCTTTACTCCTGGTATGGGCCAGACCCCAGGTGGCCGTTCCTGTGACTGCCAGGCCACTTTGAGGCTGAGAAACAGTTTTTATCTGGCCTCTGTCCTGCATATGTTTACGATGCCTTCTCTGTTTTGGCATATCTGGGGGTCCACCAGATAGGATCCCATGAAGAGATCTCAAAGGTTGTTAGTCCACTGCGTTTATCACATCAGTTCCACAATCAAAGATGTGTAAAATATAGAGGAGTATTTAGTGATAAGGCTGATGGTGCACCTGTGCTAGGCAGTGTTTTAGTTCCTTGAGACACCAAGGAGTTGAGACAATCCTTTGCCTTAGAGTTTTGCCTCTCTAAGTACTGCTATTGCGAGCTGTGTGTGTTAAAATGTCTGATTTATCAGGCGGGATCTGGGCTGTCTGTAAGCTTAGGTGAGGGGAGGCTGGTGTCCAGCAAGTATCCAGTACCCCTCAACATCCAGTTCTTCTCCACCAATCTTCCAATTCTAGGACTGATACGGAGGCCCTCAGAGTGACTTAAGAGGGGAAGTAGTCAGTGTGCTCTGTGGCTAGCTTGTTTGGGGGCGTACATTTTAAATTCTCTCCCGAAAAAACGTTGGAAACAAGTAGTGTTTCAGCTTGAGTTTCTCATAAATAGCTTGCAGTCGTATAAACCAGAGCATGCATACCACAGGGCAACATGAGGGTCCCTCTACCAGCCTTTCTCCCAGTGGCCTAAGTGGGTATCTACACAGAACAATGTGTGCAGCCTCACTGTGTGAAAGTCCAGTGCTTTGTGCTTGGAGTGTCATCAGGGAAGTGTCAACTTGGAAGGTTGCTGAGCTGCTGCGGAGGGAAGGAGGGGGCGTGTAGTGCTGCTGGGTCTGCGTCTCGCTCTGTGACATGAGGCATGAGATAGCCTTGGTCTTATGAAGACCTTGGGTGTCCCAGCTCACTTCAGCCCTGAGCAGCCTGATGCAGGTGCTGGGCCCTGGTTCTGGAGGTGACAATATAGCGCGGGCTTCCACTGCATGGCTGGCACAGTGGGCATTCAGGTGCCTATTTGGGGACTACTATGGAGTCCTGTGCCAGATGCAGTGGTGCACAGCTGGGAGCCAAGGGTCCCTGCTTTTGCTAGAGAATCTGAGCAGATGTAAAGGGTTAAGGTTAGTGGTAGGGTTAGGGGTTAAGTTTAGGGTTGGTGTTGGGGTTTGGGGGTTGGGGTCAAGGGTCAGGGCTAAAGAGTAGGATGAGGAATTGGGGTAGGGGTAGGGTTAGGGTCACAGGGTTAGGGTTTAGGGTTAGAGGTTAAGGAGGTGAGGGTGAGGGTAATCAGATTACTAAAAGCAATTCTGCTTCACTTCAATAACAACCTTCTCCAACTCATTTTGTCTCCACAAACTTATTTTTCCAAGAAGAATCCCAGGCTTCTTAAAGCACCCAGTGACTTTTCACACCTTAAATCTGTGAAATTCTGTCTTCTGCCATATGCATAGTTCAAACATACAAGGCAAGGCAAAGCCAGACGCCTTCCTGAAGGGACCCGAAAAATTCCTCTCTTTCTCTCTCTGGAACAAAATGAATTCCTCTGTTTCTCTTTTTGGACAAAAATGAATTATCTGGACCATCAGTGCTAACCTTCAAAAGCCAAACCCATTTGTGAGATCTTTAAAACTACTGTAGACCCAAGTGTTTATATTTATATGATATTAATTTAGTATTTCTATTAATATAAGGGAAAATGTTTAAATCTGTCTATGCCACATGTGCCTCTGGCTTATTGCCCAGTTAATTGTCGCCTCAGGCTAAACTTTGGTTTCTGTCTCTAATTTTTGTCGGAAAGAATATAACTGATCTCAAAACATCTGCTTTTTTTTTTTTTTTTTTTTTTTTTTGAGGCGGAGTTTCGCTCTTGTTGTTACCCAGGCTGGAGTGCAATGGCGCGATCTCGCCTCACCGCAACCTCCGCCTCCTGGGTTCAGGCAATTCTCCTTCCTCAGCCTCCTTAGTAGCTGGGATTACAGGCACGAGCCACCATGCCCAGCTAATTTTTTGTATTTTTAGTAGAGACGGGGTTTCATGATGTTGACCAGGATGGTCTCGATCTCTCGACCTCGTGATCCACCCGCCTCAGCCTCCCAAAGTGCTGGGATTACAGGTTTGAGCCACCGCACCCGGCAAAACATCTGCTTTTATTTTAGGGACTCATGCTGCCATCTCCATTCCTCCCTCTTTTCTTTTGGTCTGTGCAGAAGTTCTTTAATGTGAACATTTTGACCGCTTTAATGCTCCCATGTCCACTGTTAGCACATTCAGACTAACCCAACCAAGGCTGTCATCTTAGGCCAGGAATTTTTTTAGGGATCTTTATTTTGCTGTGATACGGTTGGCACTCCTTTGACTCACTGTATCACCCTAGAGTTCTTTTCATTTTAGGAGCCCAAGAGGGCAGAAAAAGAAGTAGGTGAGCAATCAAACCTGAGTAGGGAGAGAGTCCCGTTGTGTTAAGCAACATTGCAGAACATCGTATGTAGCAATCTAGCAGATGAGCCACCTGGCTGCTGAGCACACATGCCTGCTTGCTGCCGTGAGCTCAGACTCCCTCATCATTAGTCTTTTCTATCTCTGGAGGGAATTATAAGGGCCACTTATTAGCCTGTAAGTCATAGAGAGTTAAAGGTGTTTCCCCAAAACGCTGAGGACAGAATGAAAGGTGAGGAGTGTTAGCCACAGCTCAGAAGTGCAGGAAAGTCTTTGGATGTGGGTTGTTGGAGAAATGCAGGTCTTTTTTCTTTTGGAAGACTCCCTAGAATGGGGTCAAGAACTCTGCCCATTCTAGGATGAATAATTGGTATATTAGACACCCTCGGATATTTATCCCAAGCCTTCATTTAGGGTTCTTTTTTTTTTTTTTTTAACAATGGTTTATTAAATGAAAGGAAGTAGCACTTTGCTTATCCAACATAGATCATTTTACACTGTGCCCTAGTAGACAAAACATCAGCTTTGTGACCACAGACCTCAGTTTAAGGCCTGGCTCTACCACTTTTTGCCTGGAAAATTTATGGCAGCTTCTTAACTCCCAGTACTTGCCTCACAGTAGTATTGGGGTCCGTGTGTGACAGTAACCTTCTGTTTGACTTTGGGAAACTTAACCCCTAAGCCTCAGAGGCTTCATTTCTTAAATGCATTTAGGGTTCTTAATGAGTTTGTTCAGCCATCACAGTCTCAAATGCTAAGTAGGACATTGTAATCTCTCCACAGTCCAAATTAGCACTGTCTTTTAAAGTTGAGTTTCTCATTATTCTCACCTGACATACCTTATGTCAGGTATGACATGCTAATAACACATTGTGCTCACTGTTACCTTTGCAACAAGACTTGAACTTTACTTAGCCTGGAGGAGTGCACTTCACATGTCCAGACCCAGTTCTGACTCATTCTTCAGCCCTACGTCAGTCAGTGTGGGCTGGTTAAACCACAGTGACAAACAACCTCCAAGTTTCAGTGGCTCAAAAAATCTTCTTCCTCGTTTATTTGCATCTCATCATGGATCAGGCGAGTGGTCGCTCTGTGTTGTGTCGTCCTAACACAGGTATCGAGGCTGAAGGAGGTACCATCAATAATATCCCCATTGCTCTAGAAAAGACAAAAAGCATACTGGATAGAACTCTTTCTTGGATATTACTCCTGAAAAAGTCACATATTATTTCTTCTCACCTGCGATGGCAAAAAAAAAAAAAAAAAATTATGTGGCCATGCAAAAATTTAAGTAGGTAGGATGGAACACTCAGAATGCATTAATAAAAAATGAACTGAAAATATGTGGAGAACAGCGCCAATGACTCTCGTGAATGCTAACATGCATTCCTGACAACCCAGTGCTGCTACCCTTCACACTTCTGTCTTGCAAAGTATTAGAACTTTTTATCTGAAGCCATGCCACTCACAGGGACTACAGAATACATAATGACATCTCCTTTAGGATGTCCTTAGAGAATTCAAGGAAAAGAAGTTAAATAACCAAAAAGTGCTTTTGGTACAGCTGTTTAGCACTAGAGGGTAAGATTAGAGAGAGATTGTAGTGATAATAATAGGGTTAGAATTGGGGTCTGGGTCAGGGTCAGGGCCGGAAGTATGGTTAGAGTTGGGGTCAAGGTCAGGGTCAAGATAAAAGTCAGGGTCAAAGTTTCAAAGATAGGGTCAGAATTATAGACCAGGGTATGGATCAGGGTTTAGGGTCAGGGTCAAAGTCTAGAGATGGGGTTAGGATTAGAAGCAGAGCTTTGTTCTCCTCAGGACCCACCTGAGGAGAGGCCATGGCTTTGGAGCACCTGGTAGCATGTCCACAATGACGACCAAAGTTTTGTTCTCCTCAAGTCTGACCTGGGGAGACGTGACTGCAGGCCACGTGAGGAAGGTGAGGCAAAAGCTTCCTGTCTGCTGCCCGTGTGCAGAGGAAGGAACTCCAACACTGGCTTTACTTTCACACATTATATTCTACAAGTCTTGTTTTCAGAAGCATCCCTTGCCTGAGGCTTTGGCTGCTCATCATCTTAGCGTGCCCTAACGTATTGTAAGATTTGGGTTTGTTTTTTGGGGTGAGGTCTTCATATAGAGAAAGGAGAAACACTTAGAGCCACCATCAGGACAGCTGGGATAAAAGCTCAGGATGGGCAGTTGCCTTTCAAGTCGCCCATATCCTGAGGCTGGAGGAAACATGTCCACCCCCTGTAAACACTTTTATTGATGTTTTAATTACTCATTTTTTCTTACAGCATTAAAGTAGTCAAAATAGGCATATTAAAAAAATAAAAAGTAGGCATATTAAAACTTGCAACATTATTTAAATTTAAATATATTATTCATACCTCATCAACATTTTTATTTTGTTGAGAAAGTCTAAGGTTAATTGGCAGTATAGTTTTAATAGTAGATAGAATAATGTGTGTTTTACAAACATTAACATCCTACATTACATGTATAAACCCCAAAAATCTGAGCCAGGCCTTAGATATTTTTAGGGAGTTTATTTTGCCAAGTTTGATGATGCACGCACCCATGATGTATCCTCATGAGGTCCCGACAACATGTGCCCCAGGTGAGAGGAGCACAGCTTGTTTTTTTTTTTTTTTTTTTTTTTGAGACGGAGTTTCGCTCTTGTTACCCAGACTGGAGTGCAATGGCGCGATCTCGGCTCACCGCAACCTCCGCCTCCTGGGTTCAGGCAATTCTCCTGCCTCAGCCTCCTGAGTAGCTGGGATTACAGGCACGTGCCACCATGCCCAGCTAATTTTTTGTATCTTTAGTAGAGACGGGGTTTCACCATGTTGACCAGGATGGTCTTGATCTCTTGACCTCGTGATCCACCCGCCTCGGCCTCCCAAAGTGCTAGGATTACAGGCTTGAGCCACCGCGCCCGGCACACAGCTTGGTTTTATACATTTCAGGGAGACATGAGACATCAATGATTATGTGTAAGATGTACATTGGTTCAGTCCAGAAAGGTGAGACAACTTGAAAAGAAGGCCAAACAGGGGGCTTCCAGATCATAGGTAGATCAAGATGAATGATTTCATTCATTTGAGTTGCTGATTTCCCTTTCCAAATGAGGCATTCAGATATGCATTTATCTCGGTGAGCAGATGGGTGACTTTGGATAGAATGGAAGGCAGGTTTGCCGTAAGCAGTTCCCAGCTTGACTTTTCCCTATAGCTTAGTGATTTTGGGTCCCCAAGATTTATTTTCTTTTCAGAAGGTCTAACATGTTTTCCCATGAGCATTAATTATTCATTGTGTATTTTATTACACAATGCAGAGATTTTTAAAAATACATCAAGTTCATGACTAGCTAAATAATTACATAGAAGTTCAACTAAATTTGGAAACATTCCAGAGTTTGGGTTTCCAGTAATTCTTTGTAATTATTTTAAAGGTAAAGTATTTTTTCCCCATAAAACATGGAAACATCTAAAATCACCCATAGGATGTTCTGCCAATTTTGTATCTCTAGTTTCCTCATTTTCTGCAAAGCCTTATTGAGGAAATTGACTTTGAATATCCTTTTAAACATTTTTGTTTTAGGAAGTGTTGTGGTAAAACATTGAATTATCATGGTCACAAGTTCGGTTCACATTCTTTTTTTCTTTGAATATTTTTTCCCAGTGGCCAATATTTGATTCTGGTGTATTATGGCTAAAAGGTAGACATTGGAAAAAAATAAAGACAAGAAGTATTTGGAATAAGTGATCCAGTCACAATGAGTCAATCAGCCATTGGAACATAATTTTACAAAGTCGCTCTTATAAAATATCCATGAATTGAAATAGAATCTGTAAGGTTATTATTATTTTTCCTGGTCTAAGGTGAACAGCATTTTAGAGAATGAACCCAGGACACATCCACAGCACAAGAAAAAAATGTGAAAACAAGTTTACACATATGCAAAGCCCACACTCATGGAGTGAGGCGTTAGCTCCACCTTCTTGATGGCTGAGTGTCTACATTAAGTATTTGGAATTCTTTTGCAAAGGAGATTTCTATTCAACTCCATTTGCTTATTCACCTACACACACAAATGGAGACACCTAGATGATTACTTGAAGCTTTAGTTAGTATTAAACACTGCAGCAGTATGTTGAACAGTTCATTCCTGTGTTGGCCACCAGTAGCTCTTTTTATTGGCTGCAATTTTCCTTTGACATATTTCAATTTTTTTTTTTAGTTCTTACTTTCTGATACTTTGAGATTATCCTGGCTCATATATTTACTGTTCCAGTTCTAGTATCACACATTTCTTCAAAGAACCTGATTTCTTTCAGAATGGTAGAAAGAAATCTGGCTGCTGAGTAAGCACATTGTGTCTTGTCTCTCATTAGCAATGCTAGGAAGTATATGTGTGTATGTCGCCTACCTTTACACACCTAGTTAGGAAGGTTTCGATGTGGAACTGTATGTATCTGTATTAAACTAAACATAAGTTTATGTTGATGTCTTCACCTCTGATCTACTATCACATGAATCTTTCTACCCTTCTCCCCTTGCTAATTTATAACCTCCCATTTCAACAGTGAGGGACCTGGTTCCTACCATCTGCGACTTTATGAAGTGGAATCCAATGATGAAGTATAGTTTATTTTCCTTCAGCCTACAGATTCTACTCATTGTTAAAGAGACTTAGGTCAGCACCGTTTTCGCTACACCTTCAGAGAGTTGCTTCCCACATTTGCGTCTTAGTCCATTTTGTGCTTCTGTAACACAATACCTGAGGCAGGGTAATTTGTAAGTAAAGAAGGTTCATTTGGCTCACAATACTGCTGGCTGGAATGTCCGAGATTGGGCAGTTGCATCTGGCGGGGCCTCAGTCTTTTTCACCTCATGGTGAAAGTGGAAGGGGAGCAAGGGGTGCACCAGAGATCACAGCAAGAGTGAAAGCACGAGGGAAGCCAAGGAACCAAGACTCTTTTTGACAATCTACTCTTGCAGGATTTAATCCATTTATGTGAGAGCAGACAGAACTCACCCCTATGGGAGAGCATGAATCTATTCATGAGAGATCGATCTACATAATCCAAATACCTTCCACTAGGCCCCACCTCCCCACACTGCCACCTTGGGGGTCTAATTTCAACATGAATTTTTGCAGGGACAAACAACATCCAAACCAGTGTAATTTGTAACATAGTTAAATTATTTTTCACATTATGGATTCTGTGCTGGGATACTCCACATCCTGAATAATATTTAATTTGAATAGAGTTTGATTTACCCATTTAGCTGTAAATTCTGCATGTTTTGACAAATGGATAGTGGCCGGTATATACTATTAAAGTATCATATAGAACACTTAAAACCCCCTCCCCACGCAGCCAATGGCTTCCCATCTGTGTAGTTTCCCTTCTCCAGAATCTCATTAAATGAGGTCACACTGTGTCGATTCTCCTCACACTGTGAGGATTCTCCTTCCACTTAGCAATGTGCATGAAAGATCACTTGTGTCTTCATCTGAGTTTATAGCTTGTTCCTTTTTATGGTGAAATAGTATTCCATTGCATAAATGTATTACAATTTGGTTATGCATTTCTGGGACCAAACCTTCCTCTCCTTTGTTCCAGGGTTGGAGGCCTGCAAGTTGTCTAACAATAGATACATTAATAGAGGAGACAATACTTGGTGGCTTTTTCCACCTGTATCATCATGTGACAAAATTCATGAGATGGCAGGATCCAGTTTACAAAGAGGTAAAAATAGCCCAAAGAAAAGAAACAAGACTAGAATCTGATAACCCACAAGGGCTGTAGTTTTCCTATTAAAAAAAAAATTTTTTTAGACAGGGTCTGGCTCTATGGCCGAGGCTGGAGTGCAGTGGTGCAAGTTCAGCTCACTTCACCCTCTATCTCCTGGGTACGAGAAAGCCTCCCTCCTCAGCCTCCTGATTAGCTGGAACCACAGGCACATGCCATCATGCCCAGCTAATTTTTGTACTTTTAGTAGAGACGGGGTTTTGCCGTGTTGCCCATGCTGGTCTTGAACTGCTGGCCTCACAAAGTGTTGGAATTATGGGCATGTGCCACCATGCCTGGCTGAGTTATAGTTTTTCATTGAAACATAAAATTTCTCTCTTTAGTAACCTTAATTTTTGATCATAGATAATCACAGATTATTCTTGTTTTAAAATAAGTCTAGTTTTGTTAGATTTTGCCTGATTATTTATGTAAGTGAAGCAAGAAAAGGAGCTGACCACATAGGTGCTTTCAAGCTTCTTTGCTGCAAGTTTTCCTACAGAATCTCAGATTGGAGTTTTAAAGGCCTTATTGAGGCTAAAAGCCAAGCCCAGAACATACTATCAAATTTCAGCTGCAGTCCTAATAGCTTTGAGTGAATTCCTCTCTTCTATAGGCTCCCAAACTATCCCCAAATTTCTGGGCCTACAAGAAAGGACCTTTCTTACTAACCTGTAAGGATGTGAATCCTGTAATCTAGGTATCAGGCTGGCTTTTCTCAGACTGCTTTGTAAGGATTGGGTCCATAAAAATCAACCTTAGTTCCTTAAAATTGCTGGTCATAGCTGATCTTAGGTACACTATTGCTAAATATGATATTCCTGTAAAAGCCTTGATAATATAAACAAAGTTTCCAATTATGTCCTGTTCTAAGGTGAACAGATTCTTATTGGACTTCTGCTAACAACTATATTGTCATGAAAATAAGAGTGTTCAGTAAGAATTTCAAAATTCTGGAGAAATCAGTCAAGAAAAAAGATAAATGCTTCATTTCTATTTAAATAAATGTAATCTACTAAATTGTTGTGAGTTATAGTTAGCTTAAGAGAAAGAGATTTCTTAAATCCAGAAACTATAACATTAAAGAATCAGCAATGCTTAAAATAAGCTATAAAATTATAATCAATTTTCATCAGTTTATTCAATGCCATGTACTCAATTCCAGTTTTGCTGAATCTTGGGTTAGCTGTGTCATGAACCCATCAGTTTCTCAACTAGACTTCTGGACATCTTCACTGAGTCTAGTGTATGGTCTTAAAGTTATTTGAGCAATATCATCAGAAAACTGTAACCAGAGTACCTGTCACAGTCTTTTATGTGAGTCTCAGAGGGAGTCCTGTGTTGGAGATGAACATTCTGATCCATAGCTGATTGCAGGAGCTTTTCAGAAAGCATCAGGGCTAAATAATATCTAAATGACAAAGAGCATGAAATGACTATGACAGAAGACCTGATGAGAATTCATTATACCACAATTGACAAGGATATTCAATTTTGCCTGTGGCATATGACATTTAAAATAATAATTGAATATATGACTCATAACACTATACCAGCAGATAGCATAAATAAGGAAGACATTGACAAATTTCCAGGAATTTTATATAATTTTTGAAAACATAACATTTTACCAATTCAAATATAACCCAGGGAAGGTTAGATATCTCTTTTTACTTGTGTATTTGGTATAGTTTTTCTTATAAAAAATACAATGTACTTTATTTGCATAACTTGCCTTACTTTTCCTGCATACTTTGCATAGAGTTTCTAGTTATTCTGTTATTTCTAGTAATTTTATTTATGTATAGATTATATTTTAAACACTTAATCTTTATTTTCCAGAGTAAACTAGGAAGTAGACAATTTTAAATTGTCATATATTAACATTCTATAGTAGATTAGAAAATGTATGAGGAGCTGGGCACGGTGGCTCAAGCATGTAATCCCAGCACTTTGAGAGGCCGAGTGGATCACGAAGTCAAGAGATTGAGATCATCCTGGTCAACACGGTGAAACCCCGTCTCTACTAAAAATACAAAAAAATTAGCTGTGCATGGTGGCATGTGCCTGTAATCCCAGCTACTCAGGAGGCTGAGGCAGGAGAATTGTCCGAACCCAGGAGGAAGAGGTTGCGGTGAGCTGAGATCACGCCATTGCACTCCAGCCTGGGTAACAAGAGCGAAACTCTGTCTCAAAAAAAAAAAAAAAAAGGAAAATGTATGAGTATATGATCTCTCCCGACATCTAGAGTGATGTTTCCTCATAGTATAATTTCTCAGTGTTGTCTAAAAAAAATTATTAACAGGCCAAAATATCTTTATTCTCTCCATAAAAATACGGGACAAAAGTATATAAAATTGAATTAGCTATGCTCAGTAATTAATGTTTTAGTATAGTATCTTATTTATAAATGATTAGATATAAGAACCATGGTTAAGCCTCACGCCATGGCATTCCTATAACAAGAGTCACCTTTGCTAATTCAGGGTAACTTGTTGGCTGCAAACTATAACCATAGGCAACTTCTTTAGCAATATAAACCTCTAGATGAAAGAAACACTCGACAATCATAATAGAAACATATATGGTCAATGAAATATCTTTATGGGAACATGTGTTTTACAGCCTCAAAAGAATATTTTCACCTAGACTACACTAAAAGAACAAGATAAATCTGAAACTGAAACTTAAAACGGCCTTTATGAACAGAAACACTTTGACCCCTCAGGTAAAGGGCTACATATTTCCCTCTATATTTTCATATCTTAGCTTTAAGATGAAATGACATTGTCCTTTTACTTATAATAGGAGAACCTAGGAATAGGAGAACTTAAATAACATGGTCATTTTACTTAAAACAGGACAACCTAGAAACTTGATTTCCGCTTATTAGTGCAAACCAAAGGGGTTATTTCCAAATATTTTCAGTTTAGTTTTGGTTCATGTGTAATATAAATGATTTAAAAGCCAGGTTTCGGGGGAAGCTGTCACAAATGTGTGTAATAGTTGCTGCCTCAGCATCCAGTTTCAGACCTGACCTAAGTTGTCTGAAGCCCAGTCTCACTGTATCCCCTCCGATCTGGGTAACCCTCCCCCTCCCCGAGTGGTTGTGATGTGGCCCATTTGCTCTTCATCCCACTGCGCCAGAACCCACCCATCACAGAGCTGCTGATCATGATAAAACCTAATGGTCAACACCAGAACCCTGTAAATAAGCCCAGCTCCACGTGTTCTCTTAAATCAGCAAAGCCACACCCTCACAGGAAAGTCCCAGAACAAAGCTTCAGGCCCTCCCTCTGCTCTCTGGTTTCTCACGGCCTTCAGACTACCCCTCAGGCTCCAGACGCTCCCCGAACTTCTCCAGGATGTATAAAAGTTAGAGATTTCTTCTGTTCCTGTGTTTTGATGTTGCCTCCTCCTCATGCCTTAACTGACTGACACCCCAGAGCCTGCCTTTCCCCCTGGCCAGGGCTCTCCTGGAGATGGGCTGGTTTCTAGCCTCCTTTAAAGAGAGACCTCAAGACCAAGTTAGAGAGAAACCTAAATAAATAAATCACAACAGAAAGCTTGGTTGTTTACTTACAATACATATTTATAATGTAAAGTGTGTTTATGCTAGATTTAGAACACACTAGGCCTGTTCTAGCTCTAAATTGCACTGCTATCTTGTAGTATGCAGTTATTCCTCATTTTATTTTCCACTTGAAGTCATTGTATTCCCTCAGTTTATAAACACCTTGAATTCTTTAGCTGAAAAGACAAGGTAACTTGATAGGGCACCCCCCTTAGGAACCATAACCCTCAATGGAGAAGAAATTAAATGTGCAAAACTGTGAGCACCATATCCTATGTTATTAAAGAAAGAAAACAATGCTGAAAGGCAGGAAAGTCTTTATGAAGAAGTTTAAAGGAGTAGAAGAATGGACAGATGAACTGGAAATGGAAAATCAGTTTTCCTTTCCTTTAGGAGTAAGCCCCTTTGGAAACTAGCTGGTAAATGTCACAGTCCCTTTAGATGGCAAGGTTAGTGAATACCAAGAAAGCACTAGGGTACAAGTGTTCATCACGCAAAGCACACCTGTAATATTTCATCTGGTCTCTCAGTGACCCTATAAGAAACAAGAGACGTTTTCAGATGAGGAGATTGGGCTTCACAGTGAAATTAGGAGACTGGTATGACTCACATAGTCAGTGGTTGTACGGAGTTCAGATCCCATTCTTCCAACTGCAAGTACAGGGCATTTTCCACTAATCAGCGCACTAACCCAAGAAATCTAATTTTTCCAAACATTTAAAATGATGCTATGGCCATTTGAGTAAAACCAGTTTTGGCCTATACCTCTGATTTCTCATTATCAGCCTACCATTGTTCATCTGATACAGGCAGCAGAATTAAGATTTAATGAAGTCTAACAGAACCCCTCATTATCTGTGTAGATACAGTAGTAACAGAGATGGTGATATCGTTTGGATGTTTGGCCCCTTCAAATCTCATGTTGAAATGTGATTCCCAGTGTTGGAGGTAGGGCCTGCTGGGAGGGAGGTGTTGGCTCATTGGGCAGATCCTTCATGAATGGCTTGGTGCCCTCCTCACGGTAATGGCTGAATTCCTGCTCTCTTCACTCACTGAGATCTGGTTGTTAAAGTGTGATACTGCCCCCGTCTGTCTCTTGCTTCCTCTCTCACTATGTTAGGTGCCAGCTCCCCTTTGCCTTCTGCCATGATTGTAAGCTCCCTGAGGTCTCACAAAAAGCAGATGCTGGTGCCATGTTTCTTGGGCGGTCTGTACAACCATGAGTCTAATCACCCTCATTTCCCTATAAATTACCCAGCCTCAGGTATCCCTTTATTACAGCAATGCAAATTGGACTAATACAGATGAAGAGATAAAATACTAATTTAAAAGATGTTTATATATATATATATATATATATATATATATATATATATATATGTTTAATATTCTCACTGAGACTGGGAGGTGTTAGAGACAAATAATTGAAAACAAAATTTCCTCCCAACCAAGGAAACTTCTCCACAAAAGTAGAAGAGAAAGAAATACTATTATTACACTTTAATTTCCAGGGTACATGTGTAGAACGTGCAGGTTTGTTACATAGCTATCCACGTATCTTGGTGCTTTGCTGCATCTGATCCTCTCGTCAACTATACTAGGTATTTCTCCTGTTATCCCTTCCCAATCCCCCACCCCTGCCTGTTCCTCCCCACCCCTCCCCCACCACCCACAGGCTCCAGTGTGTGATGTTCCCCTCCCTATGTCCATGTGTTCTCATTGTTCACTATCCACTTATTTTTTAGAAAAATTTATTGTGTTTTAAGTTCTGCAATACATGTGCAGATCATGTAGGCTTGTTCAATAGGTATACACATGCCATGGTGGTTGTTACTGCATCCATTGCCCCATCATCTACATTAGGTATTCCTCCTAATGCTATTCCTCCCTGGCCCCTCAACCCCCTGGGCCCCAGTGTGTGATGTTCCCCCACCTGTGTCTGTGTGTTCTCATTATTCAACACCCACTTATGAGTGAGAACATGCAATGTTGGGTTTTCTGTTCTCGTGTCAGTTAGCTGAGAATGATGGTTTTCAGCTTCATCCATGTTGCAGTAAAGGACATGAAGTTATTTTTTATGGCTGCACAGTATTCCATGGTGTATATGTGACATATTTTCCTTGTCCAGTCTATCTATGATGGGCATTTGGGTTAGTTCAAAGTCTTTGCTATTGTAAACAGTGCCACAATAAACATACGTGTATACGTGTCTTTATAATTGAATGTTTTATAATCCTTTGGGTACATATCCAATAATGGGATTCCTGAGTCAAACGATATTTCTATTTCTAGATCCTTAAGGAATCACCACACTGTCTGCCACAATGGTTGAACAATTTACATTCTCAACAGCAGTGTAAAAGCATTCCTGTTTCTCCACATTGTCTCCAGCATCTGTTGTCTCCAGATTTTTTAATGATTGCCATTCTAATTGGCATGAGATGGTATCTCAAAGTGGTTTTGATATGCATTTCTCTAATTATCAGTGATGATGAGCTTTTTTTTCATGTTTGTTGGCTGCATGAATGTCTTCTTTTGAAAAGTGTCTCTTCATCTCTGTCACAAAATATTTTGCCCATTTTTGGTTGCCAGTTCACTCTAATCCTAGTTTCTTTTGCTGTGCAGAAGTTCTTAAGTTTACTTAGATCTCATTTGTCTGTTTTGGCTTTTGTTGCCATTGCTTTTGCTGTTTTAGTCATGAAGTCCTTGCCTATGGTTATGTCCAGAATGGTATTGCCTAGGTTTTTCACTAGGCTTTTTATGGTGTTAGGTCTTATGTTTAAATCTTGAATCCATCCAGAGTTGATTTTTGTATAAGGTTCAAGGAAGGGATCCAGTTTCAGCTTTCTGCATATGGCTAGCCAGTTTTCCAATACCATTTGTTACCTGGGGTTTCCTTTCCCATGGCTTGTTTTTGTCAGGTTTGTCAAAGATCAGACAGTTGTAGCTGTGTGGTGGTACTTTCAAGGCCTCTGTTCTGTCCCGTTGGTCTATATATCTGTTTTGGTACCGGTACCACGGTGTTTTGATTACTGTGGCCTTGTAGTATAGTTTGAAGTCAGGTAGTATGATGTCTCTATAATTGTGTGCTTAGGATTGTCTTGGCTATGTTGGTTCACTTTTGGTTCCGTTTAAAGCTTAAGGTGTTTATTTTCCAATTCTGTGAGGAAAGTCATTGGTAGCTTGATGTGGATAGCACTGGATATGTAAATTATTTTGGGCAGTATGGCCATTTTCACAATATCGATTCCTCCTAACCATGAGCATGAAATGTTTTTATATCTGTTTCTGTCCTCTCTTATTTTCTTAAGCAGTGGTTTGTCCTTCTTTTTGAGGAGGTCCTTCACATGTTTTGTTAGTTGTATTTCTAGGTATTTTATTCTCTTTGTAGCAACTGTGAATGGGAGTTCACTCATGATTTGGCTCTCTGTGTGTCTGTTCCTGGTGTATAGGAATGCTCATAATTTTTACACATTGATTTTGTATCCTGAGACTTTGCTGAAGTTGCTTATCAACTTAAGGAGATTTGGGTTAAGACAATGGGGTCTTTTAAATATACAATCATGTCATCCGCAAATAGAGAAAATGTGACTTCCTCTTTTTCTAATTGAATAACCTTTATTTCTTTTAGCATTAAACAACAGAGTAAGATGCACTTCTCAGGAAATCAGCTCAGAAATTGCAAAGACAGAAAAAAAAACCTCACCTTTTTATATAACAGGCAGATACAACCTTTAACATACTAATTCTCAAGGTAAGCAATAACTTGTCCTCAAGAGGACTTTACATTCCCATTTGTCACACACCTTTCATTTTAAATTTTCTTAGTAATTGGGGTAACCATCTCTTTTAGACAATTGGCTTTTCCAAGAAAAAATAAACTTCTTATGTCTTTATAAAAGGAGGTTTCTTGCAACTTGGAGTAAGATACCTGCTGAACTTACCCTCCCAGCCTCCTACTGAACCTGAGAAATGGAGGTGTTATCTTCCTTGATAATTTTCAAAGTGATGATTCCCAGGCTTTCAGAACAGCATCCTTGGGTCTTAAAACTAATGAGACTAAGTTATCTTTTAAGAATATTTACATACATTTCAAAATGACAAAGATGTACAAGCTCTCTAAAGTAAACACCCAAAGCAAAAGGTGCTTCTTTTCTTATTTTTAAAATGGAGAATATATTATTCAGTTAGTAATTATAGGCTTCCTAACAAAATACTACAGATTGGGTAACTTAAACAACAGATATTTATTTGCTCACTGTTCTTGAGGCCGAAAGTCCAAGATGAAGGTGCCAGTGGGGTTAGCTTTTGGTGAGACTGCTCTTCCTATCTTGGAGACAGTTACCTTTTCACTCTCTCCCATGTGGCCTTTTCCGCATGCACAGGGAGAGAGATCTCTTGTGTCTCTTTCTCCTCTTAGAAGAATACCAGTCTTATCAAACTGAAGCCCAATCCTTGTCATCTCATCTAACCTTAATTAACTCTTTAAAGGCCCTCTCTTCCAATAAAGTCACACTGGAGGCTGGGACTTCCACATACAAATTTAGTGTGGGGCACAATTCAGTCCTTTACACAGAGTTGAGCTTCTTATTTTTAGTTGTCTTTTGTCCTTATGGGAATAACAAGCCAGGCTGAGTCCTTCTCATCATGGGGCATGTATTGGAAGAAGAGATGATGAAAAGCAAGTACATTTTTTTTTTTTTTGAGACGGAGTTTTGCTCTTGTTACCCAGGCTGGAGTGCAATGGTGCGATCTCGGCTCACCGCAACCTCCGCCTCCTGGGTTCAGGCAATTCTCCTGCCTCAGCCTCCTGAGTAGCTGGGATTATAGGCACGCACCACCATGCCCAGCTAATTTTTTGTATTTTTAGTAGAGACGGGGTTTCACCATGTTGACCAGGTTGGTCTCGATCTCTCGACCTTGTGATCCACCCGCCTCGGCCTCCCGAGGTGCTGGGATTACAGGCTTGAGCCACCGTGCACGGCCGAAAAGCAAGTACATTTATCACTTGCAAGTAATAATCAAGGAAAGAAATAGTGATGAGTGAAGGCCCTTGGCTCAAGGATGAGAAGATACCTGTGAAGCTCCTGGTTAGTCAGGCAGTAAATCAAGCATTCCTGATGATTTGGAAAGAATGGATCTAGAAAAACCAATTCATGGAAGCAGAATCATCTAGATAGTCAGTGATATAACTAAGTTGTATGTACTATTTAGGCCATCAATCTATAATTAACTCATTTATTTATGCACTCAACATTTAATCACCCCTAGATTCATTGTACACATCAGTATGGCTGAAAACTACCCAGATAATTTTTTCCTTCCTGCAATCACTTACTACCACTGTAGATTTTATGAAACTATTAATCAGGTTTGAACTTAGATTTCAATTTTAAGCTGTTGTCATGTTGATTTTACACAAACAGTTATGAGGTGACATGACAGAATTCTCCTCCTACCAGTACAGTTCACAAAACCCATGAAACATTTATATGGCTTGAAGCATCATATGTGCTCAGTTTATGGTGAGAAAACAGTTATCTGCATTTCTTCCCTGTTTTAAAAAAGAACCATCAACTAATTGAAAAAGCATAACTCACTCAAAATAACTAAAAGACGGTCTGGATAAATTTACAATATTATGTAGTCTGATAACATCCACAGATAGATAGTAAACTTACATCTAAGGAGTTTGGGACGAGTCTTCACTCATGAAGTACTGAGTTTCAGAACTCAGTACTTCACTCTTCTCAATTTATGGCCGTTCTGTTGAGAGGGTGGATTTTCATCACTGGAGGCAGATGTTACACTGCTCCTCCCCTCAGGCAATCTGGCTTAGAGGAAGGCAAGCGAAGACCAGATGAGACTGAGCCTGCACCCAGCTCCCCATGCCCATCCAACCCTCTGATTCTCTGCCCTGTGAATCTTGAAGTCAAGTTAGATATGTTTTAATGACTGTGTCATATTTTAAAGAGATGAAAGAGATGATGATTCATTGTGCATTTGTTAAACCAAGTTTCAGACATGATTAACATGGTCCCTAGACACCAACCATGGGTGAATCATTTTAGTCTCAGGTAGACAGGTTTTGTCCTGTATTCTGTATTAGGCAGAATCAGAAAGTAGAGAGATTGGAGAGTCCTAGATAAGCTGATAGAGAATGGGTAGGACACCACTGGCACTTTCTCACCCTTCTTCTGACCAGCAGAAGGCTGGTTAACCCCGACTTTGGCCTCACCTAGCTTCCCACATGGTTCATCAGTAGCAGTGGGGCACAATGCGTTATCTGCTGAAATGCAAAGGAAACACTGATGCGTTTTAAATTTATTTCCTCAAGTCAATTGAGTTTTCCCCTGAAATATGGTCACATTATTAATTACTTTAAATCTTGGCTTTGCCACGTATTATGTGTAACATTGAGTAAGTAATTTAACTTTTCTACGTCTCATTCCCTCATCTGTAAAATGAGGTTGACAATAGTGTCCCCTGAGAGTGGTTGGTGAGAATATTAAATAAATCAACATATGTAAACCTCCTAGAACGATGCCTAGTGCATAACAAATACTTCATAAGAAGATTCTTGGTTATTTTATTTTCCACAAGTTATTGGGGTGCAGGTGGTATTTGGTTACATGAGTAAATTCTTTAGTAATGTGTGAGATCCTAGTGCACCCATCGCCTGAGCAGTATACACGGCATTGTATTTGTTGCTTTTGTCCCTTGTGCCTCCCCTCCTCCACCAAGTCACCGAAGTCCACTGTGTCACTCTTAAGCCTTTGTGTACTCATAGCTTAGTTCCCGCATATCAGTGAGAACATACAATATTTGGTTTTCCATTCTCGAGTCGCTTCACTTAGAATAAGTCACCAATCTCATCTAGGTTATGGCAAATGCTGCTAATTTATTCCTTTTTTGGCTGAGTAGTATTCCATCATGTATATGTATGCCAGTTTCTTTATCCACTCATTTATTGATGAGTATTTGGGTTGGTCCCATGATTTTGCAGTTGTGAATTGTGTTGCTATAAACATGCATGTGCAAGTATCTTTTTTCAAATAATGACTTTTTTTCTGAGTAGATATCCCGTAGTGGTATTGCTTGATCAAATGGTAATTCTACTTTTAGTTCTTTAAGGAACTCCACCCTGTTTTCCGTAGTGGCTGTACTAGTTTATATTTCTTCTAGCAGTGTTGAAGTGTTCTCTAATTGTCGCAACCACACCAACATCTACTGCTGTTGTTGTTGTTGTTGTTGTTTTTAAATTCTTTGATTATGGCCATTCTTGCAGGAGTAAGGTGGTATTGCATTGTAGTTTTGATTTGCATTTCCCACATCATAAGTGATGTTGAGCATTTTTTTAACTTTTTGCTAGCCATTTGCATGTCTTCTTTGGAGAATTGTCTATTCATGTCTTAGCCCACTTTTGGATGGGGTTGGTTGATTTTTTATCACTGATTTGTTTGAGTTTGTTGTAGATTCTGGATATGAGGAGTCCTTTGTCAAAAGTATATATTGTGAACATTTTCTCTCACTCTGTGAGTTAACTGTTTATTCTGCTGACTGTTATTTTTGCCATGCGAAAGCTCTTTAGTTATCTCCCAGCTATTTATCTTTGTTTATATTGCAATTGCTTTTGGGTTTTTAGTCATAAAATCTTTGCCTAAGCCAATGCTTAAAAGGGTTTTTCCGGTGTTATATTCTGGAATTTTTATAGTTGCAGGTGTTTGGTTTAAGTCCTTAATCTGTCTGAGTTGATTTTTGTATAAGGTGAGAGATGAGGATTCAGCTTTATTCTCCTACATGTGGCTGGCCAATTATCCCAGCACCACTTGTTGAAAAGGGTGTCCTTTTTCCACTTTATGTTTTTGCTTGCTTTACTGAAGATCAGTTGGCTGTAAGTATTTGGGTTTATTTCTGAGTTTTCTATTCTGTTCCCATTGATCTATGTGCCTGTTTTTATACCAGTACCATGCTGTTTTGGTGACCATGGCCTTATAGTTTGGAATTAGGAAGTGTGATGCCTCCAGATTTGTTCCTTTTACTTAGTTGTGCTTTGGCTATGTTGGCTCTTGTTTGTTTCCATATGAATTTTAGAACTGCTTTTCCTGAACTCCCGACCTAAGGTGATCCACCCGCCTTGGCCTCCAAAGTGCTCAGATTACAGGCGTGAGCCACCATGCCCAGCCTTAGAACTGTTTTTCTAACTCCGTGAAGAACGACGGTGAAGTTTTGATGGGAATTGCATCGTGTTTGTGCATTGCATGTATTTGTACATTGCAGTATGCTCATTTTTACAATATTAATTATACCCATCCAGGACCATGTGATGTGTTTTCATTTGTTTGCATCACCTATGTTTTCTTTCATCAGTGTTATGTAGTTTTCCTACTAGACGTCTGTCCACCCTTTTGTTAGCTATATTCCTAAGTTTGTTTTTTTTTTTTTTTTCTTTTTCTTTTTTTTTTGGCAGCAATTGTGAAAGGGTTTGAGTTCTTGATTTGGTTCTCCTTTTTGTCGTTGTTGGTGTATAGAAGAGATGATTTGTGTACATTAATCTCGTATTGGGAAATCTGCTAAATTCTTTTATCAGTTCTATGAGCTTTCTGGAGGAGTCCTTTGGGGTTTTCAAGGTAGATGATCATATTGTTAACAAACAGAGTCAGTTTGACTTCCTCTTTACTTGTTTGGATGCCCTTTATTTCTTTCACTTGTCTGTTTTGCCCTGGCTAGGATTTTCAGTACTATCGGGAAGAGGAATGGTGAGAGTAGCCATCCGTGTCTTGTTTCCATTCTCAGGGGGAATGCTTTCAACTTTTCCCCATTCAGGGGAAAGTATTATGTTGGCTGTGGGTATGACATAGATGGCCTTTATTAAATTAAGGTATGTCCCTTGTGTACCGAATTTGCTGAGAGTTTTAATCAGAAAATGATGCTGGATTTTGTTAAATGCTTTTTCTGCATCTATTGAGATGATCATGTAATATTTGTCTTTAATTCTGTTAATGTGTTACAGCACATTTATTGACTTGTTTATGTTACCCCATCCCTGCATCCCTGGTATGAAAGTACTTGATCTTGGTGGATTATCTGTTTGATATGTTGTTTGATTTGCTTAGCAAGTATTTTATTAAGAATTTTAGCATGTATCTTTATCTAGGACATTGCTGTGTAGTTTTCTTTTTAGTTGTGTCCTTTCCTGGCTTTGGTAACAGGGTGATGCTGGCTCCATAGAATGAATTAAGGAGGGTTCCTTCTTTCTCTGTCTTGTGGAATAGTGTCAAAAGGATTGCTGCCAATTCTTTGAATATCTGGTAGGATTCTGTGATGAATCCACCTGCTTCTGAACTTCTTTTTATTGTTGGTAACTTTTAAATTCCATTTCAGTCTTGCTACTTGCTATTTGTTTGGGGCATCTAATTCTTTCTGATTGAAGCTAAGAGGGCTGTATATTTCCAGGAATTCATCCATCTCTTCTAGCTTTTCTAGTTTGTTTCTGTCAAGGTGTTCATAATATCTTCGGTTGTGCTTCTCAGTGAGGTTATTGGGATGTTTCTCTCTCTCGGGTAATCTTGTTAATGGTCTCTCAGTTTTATTTATTTTTCCAAAGAACCAGCTCTTTGTTTCATTTATCTTTTGTTTGTTTGTTTCCATTACATTTAGTCTGGTGTTGGCTATTTCCTTTCTTCTGGGTTTGGGTTTGGTTTGTTATGTTTTTCCTCTCATTCCTTGAGGCATGACCTTAGATTGTCTGTTTGTGCTCTTTCTTTTTTTTTTTTTTTTTGAGACGGAGTTTCGCTCTTGTTACCCAGGCTGGAGTGCAATGGCGCGATCTCGGCTCACCGCAACCTCCGCCTCCCTGGTTCAGGCAATTCTCCTGTCTCAGCCTCCTGAGTAGTTGGGATTACAGGCATGCGCCACCATGCCCAGCTAATTTTTTGTATTTTTAGTAGAGACGGGGTTTCACCATGTTGATCAGGATGGTCTCGATCTTTTGACCTCGTGATCCACCCGCCTCGGCCTCCCAAAGTGCTGGGATTACAGGCTTGAGCCACCGCGCCCGGCCTGTTTGTGCTCTTTCAGACTTTTTGACGTAGGTGTTAAGGGCTATGAAGTTTTCTCTTAGCACCTCCTTAGTTGTAGCTCAGAGGTTTTGATAGATTGTGTAATTTAAATAGGTCATTGAGTTTGATAAATTTTTACATTTCTATCTCAATTTCCTTTTGGACCCAGTGCTCTTTCAGGAGCAGGTTATTTAATTTCCATGTATTTGTGTGGTGTTGAAGGTTCCTTTTGGAGTTTATTTCCAGTTTTATTCCACTGTTGGTATGATGGAGTGCTTGATATAATTTCAGTTGTCTGAAACTTCCTGGAGGTAGTTTTATGGCCTATCATATGGTCTATAATGGAGAAAGTTCCATGCATTGTTGAACAGAATGTGTATTCTGTGGTTGTTGGATGAAGCATTCTGTATATATCTGTTAAGTCTATTTATTCCAAGGTATAGTTTAAATCCATTGTATCTTTCTTGACTTTCTGTCTTGATGACCTGTCTAATGCTGTCAGTGGAGTATTGAAGTCTCCCACTATTATGATGTTGCTGTCTATCTCATTTCGTAGGTCCATTAGTAATTGTTTTATGAATTTGGGAACTCCAGTGTTAGCTGCATATATGTTTAGGATCGTGGTATTTTTCTGTTGGACAAGGCCTTTTACCATTATGTAATATCTCTCTTTGTCTGTTTTAACTGCTGTTGCTTTAAAGTTTGTTTTGTCTGATCTAAGAACAATTATCCCTGCTCAGTTTGGTGTCCTTTTGTATGAAATGCCTTTTTCCAGCCTTTTACTTTAAGTTTCTGTGAGTCCTTATGTGTTAGGCCAGACTCCTGAAGGCAGCAGATGGTTGGTTGGTGAGTTCTTTCCCATTTTGCAGTTCCGTATCTTTTAAGTGGAGCATTTGGGCCATTTACATTCGATGTTAGTATTGAAATGTGAGGTATCATTGCAGTCATCATGCTCTTTGTTGCCTGCATACTTTGTATGGTTTGTTTTGTTTTGTTTTTGCTTTTTACCTTGTATTTTTGTTTTATTGGTTTTGTGTGATTTATGCGTTAAAGAGATTCTGTTTGCATGTGATTCCAGGATTTTGTTTCAAGATTTAGATCTCCTTTTATAGCGGTTCTTGTAGTGGTGGTTTGGTAATGGTCAATTCTGTCAGTGTGTGTTTGTCTGAAAATGACTGTATCTTTCCTTCTTAAATAATGCTTAGTTTCACTGGATGCAAAATTCTTGGCTGCTAACTGTTTTGTTTGAGGAGGCTGAAGATAGGGCACCAATCCCTTCGAGCTTGTAGGGTTTATGCAGGTAAATCTGCTTTTAATCGGGTAAGTTTTGTTTTACAGGTTACCTGGTGCTTCTCTCTCACAGCTCTTAAGAGTCTTTCTTTCCTCTTAACTTTGGATAATTTGATGGCAATATGCCTAGGCAAAGACCTTTTTCTGATGAATTTCCCAGGTCTTCTTCATGCTTCTTGTATTTGCATGCCTAGGTCTCTATCTAGGCCAGGGAAGTTTTCCTAAGTTATTTCCCTAAATATGTTTTCCAAACTTTTAGAATTTTCTTCTTCCTCAGGAATACCAATTATTCTTAGGTTTAGTCATTTAACATAATCCCATAATTTGTGGAGGCTTTGTTCCTAATTTCTTATTCATTTTTCTTTGTCTTTGTTGGGTTGGGTTAATTCAAAGTCCGTATCTTTGAGCTCTGAATTTCTCTCTTCTACTTGTTCAATTCCATGGCTGAGACTTCCCAGAGCATTTTACATTTCTAAAAGTATGAACAAAGTTTCCTGAATTTTGGATTTTTTTTTCTTGAAGCTGTCTGTTTCCTTTAATATTTCTCCATTCACTTCTAGTATCATTTTTTGGATTTTTTTCCCCACCCCCACAGGGCTTTGCCTTTCTCTGGTCCCTCCCTGAGTAGCTTAACTAACCTCCTGAATTCTTTTTCAGGGGAATCAGGGATGTCTTCTTGGGTTGAATCCATTGCTGGCGAACTAGTGTGATTTTTGTGGGGTGTTGACATGCCTTGTTTTGCCATATTACCAGGGTTGGTTTTCTGGTTCTTTCTCATTGGGCTAGGCTGTGTTAGAGCAAGGTCTAGGGCTGAAGGCTGTTCTGATTTTTTGTCCCATGGGGTGTTCCTGTGGTGTAGTATTCTCCCCATTCTCCTGTGGATGTGGCTTCCTGTGAGCTGACTGCAGTGATTGTTGTCTCTTCTGGATCCAGCCACCCGGTGAGTCTACCTGGTTCTGGGCTGGTACTGGAGATTGTTTGCACAGAGTCCTGTGATGTGAACCATCTATGGATCTCTCAGCTGTGGATACCAGTGCCTGTTCAGGAGTAGGTGGTGTAGGGTGCAGTGAACCCATGAGGGTTCTTAACTTTGTTGATTTAGAGGTCTATTTTTGTGCTGATTGGCCTCCTGCAAGGAGGTGGCACATCCCAGAAAGCATCAGCTGCAGTAGTGTGGAGAGAAACCATTGGTGGGTGGGGCCTTAGAACTCCCAAGATTATATGCCCTTTGTCTTTCCCTACAAAGGTGGGTAGGGAAGGACCGTCATGTAGGGCAGGGCCAGGTGTGTGTGAGCTCAGACTCTCCTTGGGCAGGTCTTGCTGTGGTTGCTGTGGTGGGTGGGGATAAGACTCCCAGGTCACTGGCATTGTGTACCTAGGATTATGGCTGCCTCTGCTGGGTCTTGCAGGTTGTCAGGGAAGTGGGGGAAAGCTGGCAGTCGCAGGCCTCACCCAGCTCCCAGGAAACCTGAAGGGCCAGTCTCACTTCCACGATGCCCCCTGCAGCATCCCCGAGTCTGTTTCCAGGTGAATGACGAATCGGGCTCAGAAACTTGCCAGAGGGTTTCCTTCTTTCAGCTTCAGCTTCTCCATTGGGGACGTTTTCCACTTCCAAAGCCGGGTCTCTCATAGTATTCGGGGTGTCTCTGGGTTCCTGAGAAAGGAGTCTGTTTTCTTCAGAGGGTCTGTCAGTCATCTCAGTATTGCTGGTTTGTTCTTGGAGTCAATCTGGAGCTAAAATTCACAGTGGAAGCCTCCACATGCTGCTCTGACTGGAGCTGCCACCTACTCCTGACTCTCGTTTGCGTTGATCCATAAGTAGATTCCTAATTATGGAATTTGTGATTATTTTAATTTATTTAAGGCAATTGTGTTCAGATCTTATTTTGCCACTAAAATTGCCTTGGAAATACATTCTCTACCACTCATGCTAAGAGTGGTTATAGTGACGCAATTGCATAACAGTTTCTACAGAAATAATTCCAAATTCTCGAACAGTTTTTATTTGTGTCATTCTTTGGTTTATTTGGACAGATTCTGTTTTCCCATGAATTATACTTGACCTTGTACAGAAATGTAACCACATAATTGAAAAGTAATTTTCTATTCATTATACTAGTTATTTAATCTCTTAAATGATTATATAAAATAAATTTCTTCAGAGCATAAGAAATTGCACATATAAAAATGCCTTTAAGAACTTGAAAAAAAAAATGTTTTCAAGAGGAGTTTTGGTTGTCTGCTTTAGCTTGGTTTGTTTTTACTAAGCTCATTGGTAATTTCTGTCCAACACCCAGGATGACTGAGTCTAGTTGAGTTGGACAGGGTTTGTGTACTGAGTCTGAAGGTTAAAATCCAAAATACATGTTGAATTCCATCTCAGAGGTTATATTTACCAGAAAGTTGTATGTTTTTCATGGCATATAATATGAATGTCCCAAGTGTGGGTATTCTTTCTACCAAAAGCACTACATTAAAAAGGATCATTTCTATATCCCATGCCAAACATGCCTCCCTGTGAATTTTAGATAACTCATTTCCCACAAGGGAGATGGCTATGGAGGTCAGCTTTGTTGTTTTTAGTTTCATGGGATTTTCTTCCAGGAACTGGAATATAAAGAGTATGGCCATGATGCGAACTTAAATGACGATAAGTCCCAGGCTTGCTTTGAGGAGTTACCACTGATATGCATATGCACACACCCACATGCAACAAAAACTTCAGAGGCCGAATGACAGCACCAGCAGCTTTATGTATGACCCTGATTGGAGGCACTGCACAGGTGTGAGAACTGGGGATATTGTTTGGATGTTTTATCTTTTCTGACTCTCATGATGACACGTGATTCACCCAGTGTTGGAGGTGGGGTCTAGCGGGAGGTGTTTGTGTTATGGGAGCAGATCTCTCATGAATGGCTTGATGCCCTCCCCATGGAAATGAGTGATTTATTGCTCTATTAGTTTAGCTGGTTAAGAGTCTGGGACCTCCCTCTTCTCTTGCAATGTGAAACACCGGCTTCCCCTTTGCCTTCCACCATGAGTAAAAGCTCCCAGAGGTCTGACCACTAGTTGAGTGGGTGGTGGTGCCATGCTCGTATTGTCTGCAGAACTGTGAGCCAAAGAAACCTCTTTTCTGAATAAGTTACTCAGTCTCAGATATTCCTTTAGAGCAATACAAAATGGACTAACACAACTGGGAAGTCCCGTCCTTGGGAAGAGCTGTCCCTAATCTTTTTGACAACAGAGACTGGTTTCCATCTTGGGCAGCTTTATCCCAAAACCAGTTGGGATGGTTTTTGGATGAAACTGTTCTACCTTGGATCATCAGGTAATAGTTAGATTCTCATAAGGAGTGCACAAGCTAGATCCCTCACATGTGCAGTTGACAACAGAGTTTATGCTCCTGTCAGAATCTAATGGTGGCTGATGTAACAGGAGGCAGGTCTCAGGTGGTAATGCTCACTTGCCTGCCACTTACCTCCTGCTGTACAGCCCAGTTCCTAGCAGGCCGCAGACCAGTCTCAGTCCACTGCCTGGGGGGTTAGGGACCCCTGCTCAGGAAGGTAAGAGCCAAAGGCAATTGTAGTGCCAGCAAAGAATTCTACCAGGTGCATTAGGAGATGGCCTAACACCTTTTGAATCCAGGGTCCTCTGGTAGAAGGACATTCTACCGAACCTGCAGGCCAAAGTTTCTGTGCTTGTAAGGGGTTTATTTTAGGTAGCCCAAGGGTTGTGGTCCTCCACTTATGAACCCCAAATATGTCTGGGGTAAGACATGGAAGGAGAGGGAAGATTGTTGGGCATGGAGAATTGTCTGAGATGCTGCAGAAGAGGCAAGAGAGTCACCCCTGTGTAACACATAAGAATTACAATAAAGAATTGAATTTTGATTTTTTTCATGGACTGGTAATCTACACGACATATACTAAGAATGTAAAATATTTGAGTAAATTAATTAGTAAATACTGTATTAACATAATGTAAGAGATGAGGAGACTACTAACATTAGTGATAATTTCGGGCGTTAAAAAGCAAATATGTACGTATTTTATTCTGAGGGTCTAAAAATACATTAAGTCCAGCTAATAATTTAAAAAATTTTCCAGTTCTACCTAATTTTGATGGAGGACAATAATGACTTTTTTTTTCAAAATTGAGGCATTAAATATGTTCCAGGAATATGGACTTTGTCTTAATATTTTACCAATGAAATAATCGTTTGGGCTACCTAATGAAAGAATATGATGCTTTTTTTTTTTAGATGTTTACATAATAGAAAGGAGTCTAGCTTTAAGACAGGTCAAAATTGTCCATGAATATTTTATAAGACTCCTAGAATGAGTGGAAGATTTTAACCTGTAAGGTCCTTTTGTAATTCTAAAATTCCACGATATTGAAGTGGGATTTAAAAATTGAGTGAAAAGCTGTTTGTGTACACGGAGAGTTTGATGCTCTCCAGAGGCACATCCAGGCCCAGCACATATGATCTGGGTGGATTAAAGTTCTGTTGAATCAACCTGAAGGAAGCAACACTAGTAAGGGTTGAAGTTTTCTCAAAAGAATTCAATCAATATTGATTCAGTTCAAGCACTGTAAAGTTTAAGTGGTAAAAACTGAGTCAATTTCTATTAATTTGATGTCATAACTTTTACTAAGCATTCTAAATTTTTTATCTTTTTGAAAGAAAACCTGGGCTCTTTCCATGTCAGAAAATAGTTTAAGCAAAAAGATTAAGCTCTGAGTGTTTATATGGAAACATTTATGCACTTGTTGTCTAGCCGGCAGTCAGGAAATGTTAGCTATATTGTACTGAGGCACAAACATGTATTTGACAAGAGTTTGCTTTCCTTCAATCACTGCAGGAATATTTGTTTTGTTTATTTCTCTACCCTGGGAACCTGGTGCTCAACAAGTATTAAATGGAAAATCGGCAATTGTGCTGTGGTAAAATAATAATAATATAGTAAAATGCTATTCTAATCATATTCTACTTTCCCCACCAAATTTCCCATAATAATCATACATTTCAGTAATAGCTCACTTTACTTTAGCAAATATGTTCATATTCATGACAGCATCTGGTCGCACCTATATAGGTAGATAAGTATTCTCATTCTCATCTTATCAATGGGGGAAAAACAGAGGTTCAGGGAGATTAAATAATCCCATTAGTGACTAGGATACACATCCCTGCTTCAAGATTCCCTGTTCAGAACATTTCTAATAAACATGAGGGTTTATGCCAGCTTCAGAGGTACAGATCAAGAAAAGAGAAAGGCTGAATAATTTCTTCTCCATTTGATGACTTTTTGCTTGCTTTTGCTTTGACTTTGTGTCTTCTATAAACCTGCAGTGTCATCTCTATTTCTTCAGTATCTACTTGCAATCATTGTTACATTTTTATGTTATTTGTGGATAAAAATGGTAAGAACTATTTCTTTCACTCCAGTAAGACTATCCAACTTTCTAAATGTAAGATTTTTCCAAAGACACTTGTTCATGATGGATCTAGGGCAGGGGGAGGAGAGTCAAGAAAGCGATTGTTCCTATAGTAGTAAAATGTTCCAACGAATTGAAACACATCGTTGTCTACATGGTTTTTGAAATTTCCTTTAAGAAGCTTCCTTCAGTGGTTAGCTGTGCAGTGAAAAATTCTTCCTCACATATAAACAAATTTACTTGGGGTCTGTGTGAAGCCTGTTACATCACATATTTCTGGTCTGTATGGAAATGAAGGATATCTGCTTTTTTGCTTCTTGAGTAGTACTTAGAACATTAAAAAATTGTATTGTCCTCACTCGTCTTTCCTCCGACCTCTTCCGAAGAATTGCACTTAAACTTGAAGATAATAGTAATTACCTAGGCCACTTAAAATAAAGACATTATGAAGATTAACCTCTTCTCTTGCTTTTGTTGTAATTGTTTTAAGTACTTTGTTTTTTTAGGAAGAAATTTTTTAGGTCTAAAATAGCAAGTATATGACCATTTATTAACCTCTTATTCAACCAGGTGATTTGGAACAAAGAGAACAATGGACACCATTCTTACTCCAGAATAGTTTATGATCTAATTTGGCAGGACACAATAAACAAGTGTGGTACAGTGAGAGAGTAATTTCATGGTAACACATATTTGTGTGAGAATGTGGCAGGTCCGGGACTGTTTCTTGATCTTATCTAAGTGAGTCCTCTCTCAATTCTGCAAGAATAGTATTGTTATGTAGGGAACACTGTGAGGAAAAGGTGTATCTAGGGAAGGATTTTAATGAGGCATGTGATTTAGGGATTAGAGGATTTTTCCATGAACATCAAAAGGTGTCACCAAAGGCAAAGATGTATGAATGAGCAAGCTGTATTCAGAGTATAGGGAAATGGGCCAGATAAGCTGGAGTCAAAGGTCCAATTTGAGAACAAGATGAACTCAGCTAGCTTATGTTAGATTATAGGGGGTCTTTGAGATTCCTTTGCCCCTGTGGTACTGTCCTATTGCTAAATGCACAATAATTGTCAGATTGTAATATTCCCTGTAACTCACTTTTTTGTACCTTATTTTTCAGATATTTATTGATCAGTAACATGTCTGAATTATGGATTATTCTCACAAATCAGTGTTTGGTTTCTATCTTTTCTATAAAAAATGTGTTTTACCTTCGAAAACAAGTCTTTTTTGCTCTGCATTGATTCTTTTATTTTATTTATTTATTTATTTTATTGTACTTTAAGTTCTGGGATACACATACAGATCTTGCAGGATTGTTGTAAAGGTGCACACGTGCCATGGTGGTTTGCTGCCCCCATCCCCCCATCACCCACATCAGGTATTTCTCCCAATGTTATGCTTACCCAGCCTCCCCACTCCCTTCTGTCCCTTCCCTAACTCTGCACCCCCCAACAGAACCCAGTGTGTGATGTTCCCCTCCTGTGCCCATGTGTGCTTATTGTTCATCACCCACCTGTGAGCGAGAACATGTGGTGTTTGGTTTTCTGTTCTTGTGTCAGTTTGCTGAGAATGATGGTTTCCAGATTCATCCACGAACATATGTGTGCATGAGTATTTATAATAGAATGATTTATAATCCTTTGGGCATATTCTGTTGTCTCCAGATTTTTTAAAGATCAGCATTCTAAATGGCCTGAAATGGTATCTCAGTGTAGTTTTGACTTGCATTTCTCTAATGACCAGAGATGATGAGCATTTTTTCATATATTTATTAGTCTCATCTATGTCTTCTTTTGAAAAGTGTCTGTTTATATCCTTTGTCCACTTTTGAATAGTTTCGTTTTTTCTTGTATACCTGTTTTAGTTCTTTGTAGATTCCGGATAGCAGTCCTTTGTCAGATGTGTAGGTTGCAAAATTCCTTTCCCGTTCTGTTGGTTGCCAGTTCACCCTAGTGATTGTTTCTTTTGCTATGCAGAAACTCTTCAGTTTAATTAGATCCCATTTGTCTATTTTGGCTTTTGTTGCCAGTACTTTTGGTGTTTTAGTCATGAAGTCCTTGCCTGTGCCTATATCCTGAATGGCTTTGCCTAGGCTTTCTTCTAGGGTTTTTATGGTGTTAGGTCTTATGTTTAAATCTTTAATCTAACTGGAGTTAATTTTTGTATAAGGTGTAAGGAAGGGGTCCAGTTTCAGTTTTCTGCGCATGGCTAGCCATTTTTCCCAACACCATTCATTAAACATGGAATCCTTTCCCCATTGCTTGTTTTTGTCAAGTTTGTCAAAGATCAGATGGTTGTAGATGTGTGGCATTACTTCTGAGGTCTTGGTTCTGTTCCATTGCTCTACATCTCATTTTTGGTACCAGTACCATGCTGTTTTGATTACTGTAGCTTTGAGAATGGTTTGAAGTCAGGTAGCGTGATGCTTCCAGCTTTGTTTATTTTGCTTAGGATTGTCTTTTTGTGGGCTCTTTTTTTTGGTTCCATATGAAGTTTAAAGTGTTTTTTTTTTTCTTTCTCCTAGTTCTGTGAAGAAGGTCAGTGGTAGCTTGATGGGAGATAGCACTGAATCTATAAATTACTTTGGAAAGTAGGGCCATTTTAATGATACCGATTTTTCCTGACCATAAGCATGGAATGTTTTTCCATCTGTTTGTGTCCTCTCTTATTTCCTTGAGTAGTGGTTTGTAATCCTCCTTGAAGAGGTCCTTAACAGCCTTTGTTAATTTTATTCCTAGGCATTTTATTTTCTTTGTGGCAATCGTAAATGGGAATTTACTCATTATTTGGCTCTCTGTCTTTTACTGGTGTATAGGAATGCTTGTGATTTTTGCACATCGATTTTGTATTGTGAGACTTTGCTGAAGTTGCTTATCAGCTTAAGGAGATTTTGGGCTGAGACAATGAGATCTTCTAAATATACAATCATGTCATCTGCAAATAGAGACAATTTAACTTCTTTTTTTCCCTAATTGAATATGCTTTATGTCGTTTTTCTTGCCCGATTGCTCTAGCTAGAACTTCCAATACTATGTTGAATAGAAAGGGTGAGATAGAGCACCTTTGTCTAGTGCCAGTTTTCAAAGGGAATGCTTCCAGTTTTTGCTCATTAAGTTAGATGTTGGCTGTGGGTTTGTCATAAATAGCTTTTTTTATTTTGAAATATGTTCCATTGATACCTAGTTTATTGAGAGTTTTTTTTTTAGCATAAAGGGCCGTAGAAGTTCGTTGAAGGTCTCTGCATCCTTTGAGATGATGTTTTTTTTTTTTCTTTGTTTATGTGATGGATTACATTTATAGATTTAAGTATGCTGAACCAGGCTTGCATCCCCATGGTGAAGCCTACTTGATTGTGATGGATAAGCTTCTTGATGTGCTGTTGGATTCAGTTTGCCAGTATTTTATTGAAGATTTTGGCATCAATGTTCATCATGGATATTGGCCCGAATTTTTTTCTTTTAGTTGTATGTCTGCCAGGTTTTGTCTGAGGATGATGATGGTCTCATAAAATATGTTAGGGAGTATTCCTTCTTTTTGTATTGTTTCGAAGCGTTTTAGAAGGAGTGATATGAACTCCTCTTTGTACATCTGGTAGAATTCTGCTGCGAATCCATCTGGGCCTGGACTTTCTTGGTTGGTAGGCTATTAATTGCTGCCTCAACTTCAGACCTTATTGTTGGTCTATTAAGGGATTTAACTCCTTCTTGATTTAGTCTTGGGAGGGTGTAAGTGTCCAGGAGTTTATCCATTTCTTCCAGATTTACTGGTTTATATGCATAGAGTTGTTTGTAGTAATCTCTGATGGTAGTTTGTATTTCTTTGGAATTGGTGGTGATACCCTTTTTATCGTTTTGTATTGCATCCATTTGAGTCTTCTCTCTCTTCTATGTCATTAGTATGGCTATCTTGTCTATTTTGTTGATCTTTTGAAAAAACCAGCTGCTTGATTTACCGATTTCTTGAAGAGTTTTTCTTTGTCTCTATATCTCCACTTCTGCTCTGATCTTAGTTACTTCTTGTCTTCTGCTAGGTTTTGAATCTTTTTGATCTTGCTCTTCTAGCTCTTTCCATTTTGATGATAGGGTGATGATTTTAGATCTTTTCTCACTTCCAATGTGGGCATTTATTGCTATAATTTTTCCTGTAGTCACTGCTTTAAATGTGTCTCAGAAATTTTGGCATGTCGTGTTTTCATTCATTCATTTCATTGGTTTCGAAGAACATCTTTATTTCTGCCTTCATTTCATTGTTTTTTTTTTTTTTTTTTTTTTTTTTTGAGACGGAGTTTCACTCTTGTTACCCAGGCTGGAGTGCAATGGCACGATCTCAGCTCACCGCAACCTCTGCCTCCTGGGTTCAGGCAGTTCTCCTGCCTCAGCCTCCTGAGTAGCTGGGATTACAGGCACGCGCCACCATGCCCAGCTAATTTTTCGTATTTTTAGTAGAGGCGGGGTTTCACCATGTTGACCAAGATGGTCTCGATCTCTTGACCTCGTGATCCACCCGCCTCGGCCTCCCAAAGTGCTGAGATTACAGGCGTGAGCCACCGCGCCCGGCCATTTCATTGTTTATCTTGTTGCTGTTCTAGAGCAAGTTGTTCAGGTTCCATGTACTTGTGTGGTTTTGAGTGACTTTTTTTTTTTTTTTTTTTTTTTTTTTTTTTTTTTTTTTTTTTTTTGAGACGGAGTTTTGCTCTTGTTACCCAGGCTGGAGTGCAATGGCGTGATCTCGGCTCACCGCAACCTCCGCCTCCTGGGCTCAGGCAAGTCTCCTGCCTCAGCCTCCTGAGTAGCTGGGATTACAGGCATGCACCACGATGCCCAGCTAATTTTTTGTATTTTTAGTAGAGACAGGGTTTCACCATGTTGACCAGGATGGTCTCGATCTCTCGACCTCGTGTTCCACCCGCCTCGGCCTCCCAAAGTGCTGGGATTACAGGCTTGAGCCACCGCGCCCAGCCTGTGAGTGACTTTCTTAATCCTGAGTTCTAATTTGATTTCACAGTGTTCTGAGAGATTGTTAGGATTTTCGTTCTTTTGCATTTGCTGAGGAGCGACTTACATCCAATTATGTGGTCAGTTTTAGACTAGGTATCATGCAGTGCTGAGAAGAATATATATTCTGTGGATTTGCTGTGGAGATTTCTGTAGATGTCTCTTAGGTCCACTTGGTCCAGATCTGCGTTCAAGTCCCGGATATCCTTGTTGATTTTCTGTCTTGTTGATCTGTCAAATAGTGACAGTGGAATGTTAGTCTCCCACTATTATAGTTTGGGAGTCTAAGTCTCTTTGTGGGTCATTAAAAACACTGCATGTTCTCACTCATAGGCGACTGTTGAACAATGAGAACACATGGACACAGGGAGGGGAGCACTACACACTGGGGTCTGTCAGGGGAAAATAGGGGAGGGACAGCAGGGGGTGGGTAGTTGGGGAGAGATGGCATGGGGAGAAATGCCAGATACAGGTGAAGGGGAGGAAGGCAGCAAATCACACTGCCATGTTATACCTATGCAACAATCTTGCATGTTCTTCACATGTACCCCAAAACCTGAAATGCAATTTAAAAAAAAGGGAGTATTCCTTCTTTTTATATTGTTTCAAATAGTTTTAGAAGGAGTGATATGCTTTATGTATCTGGGTGCTTCTATATTGGGTGCATACATATTTAGGATAGTTAGCTCTTCTTGTGTTGATCCTTTTACCGTTATGTAAAAGACCTTGTCTCTTTTGATCTTTGTTGGTTTAAAGTCCATTTTATCAGACCAGGGTTGCAACCCCTGCTTCTTTTTGCTCTCCATTTGCTTGGTAAATCTTCTTCCATCCCTTTATTTTGAGTCTTTGTGTGTATTTGCACATGAGATGAGTCTCCTGAATACAGCACAACAAAGGATCTTGACTGTTTATCCAGTTTGTCTGTGTCTTTCAATGGGTGCATTTAGACCATTTATATTTAACATTTATATTGATATGTGTGAATTTGATCCTGCCATTTTGTCACTGGTTGGTGGTTTTGCCCATTAGTCGATGCTGTTTCTTCATTATGTCCATGGTATTTACCTTTTGATACGTTTTTGTAGTGGCTTGTAGTGGTTGTTCCTTTCCATGTTTAGTGCTTCTTTCAGGAACTCTTGTAAGGCAGGTCTGGTGGTGATAAAATCTCTCAGCAGTTGCTTGTCTGTAAAGGATTTTATTTCTCCTTCACTTATGCAACTTAGTTTGACTGGATATGAAACTCTGGGTCGAAAGTTGTTTTCTTTAAGGATGTTGAATATTGGGCCCCACTCTCTTCCGGCCTGTAGGGTTTCTGCTGAGAGATCCACTGTAAGTCTAATGGGCTTCCGTTTGTTGGTGACCCAACCTTTCTCTCTAGCTGCGCTTAACATTTTATCCTTCATTTCAACCCCAGTCAATCTGATGGTTATGTGCCTTGGGGTTGCTCTTTTTGAGAAATATCTTTGTGGTGTTCTCTGTATTTCCAGAATTTGAATGTCGGCCTGCCTTGTGAGGTTGGGGTAGTTCTCTTGGGTAATATTCTGAAGTGTGTTTTCCAGCTTGGATTCATTCTCCCTGCCACATTCAGGTACATTGATCATTCATAGATTTTGTTTTTTCATATATTCCCTTAGGTCTTGTAGTCTTTATTCATTTCTTTTCACTCCTTTTTTCCTCTAATGTGGCCTTCTCATTTTATTTCATTGAGTTGATATTCAATTTCTGATATTCCTTCTTTCACTTTATTGATTAAACTATTAAAACTGGTGTGTGCTTTGTGAAGTTCTCCTGCTGTGTTTTTCAGCTCTATTAAGTCGTTTATGTTCTTTTCTAAGCTGGTTATTCTAGTTAGAATTTTGTCAAACCTTTTTTCAAGGTTTTAAGTTTCTTTGCATTGGATTAGAACAAGTTTCTTTAGCTCGGTTGAAGATAGTTATTACCCACCTTCTGAAGCCTGCTTCTGTCAGTTCATCAAACTCATTCTCCAACGTGATTTGTTCTCTTGCTTGTGAGGAGTTGTTTGCTTGTTTGTCGAGTATACTTGTCAATCAGGACGCTCATACACCTATGGTTTATGATTAACTCTTTTACCTCTGCTAGGAATTCACATGGAAAATTCACATTTGATTGACAAGAATGAGAATCGTGTCTCAAGAATTAAAAAAAACTGAATCCTTTATTACTAAAAGAATGCTCAACTCAAGTGGACACAGATTACTCATTTTGACTGCATTTGCTATCGGACTTAGAGACAACTTTTTCAAAATATGCAGCTAAAACTGTCCCTGCTTAAAGTACTAGACAAGTTTTTCAAAATAGTTTGAAAAAGTTGTGCGCTCTACAAATAAAAAGCCACTTCTGTTGTAACTTATGGTCCCCAGGAGAAATTGGAGCTGTTTGCAGAGAGCATAGGAGACACATGAGTCCTTTGCAGGGCTCTTGGCTGCCTCTGAGGGTGAAATGAGAGTGTGAAGCACTTTGGGAGGTGGCCAGGCCCAAAGCTAGGCTAGAAGCAAAGCAGAGCTTCTTTTTGTTGGTGTGTCCCCAGTCATCATGGGCCATGTCTGAAAGAATTAATCACATATCATATGCAAGCATGCTCTATGTTTGACTGTGCTGTTGTTTTTAATGAGAGCATCATTGAAGATGCTTTAACCTGATAGCACTGCCTATTTTTTTTCTACCTAATAATGCGTGGGCTGGAGGAGGAGCCAGTGTTGGTCGAGAAGGGGGAAGGATGTACGTGTGTACTAGGGAAACGTGTATCTCCCTTTGGAGCACGGATGGGTTCAAAGCCCTCCTCATACTACTAAATATTTCACTGAACACTACCAGTTGTGTGTCTAGACCGTGTGTGTGTGTGTGTGTGTGTGTGTGTGTGTGTGTGTTTGTGTTTTTATGTGTGTCTGTCTCCAGGCCTGAGCAGCACCTCCTTCTTTCTGTGGTAGCATGATGGAATCGAATATCTTTTAATGTTGAATTCAATTCAGTAAAGCCCTTGTTAATTCATTTACTGTAAAATTGAGCCTTGGAGAGGCAGTGCACCCTCTGAAATTAGAGGTGAGGTGATTTGGATTTGATTTCCAACCCACTGCCAGTCAGCCAGACACTCACTTTCAATTGACAAGCCTTAGGTGAGTCCCTTTCTGTCTCTGTTTCTCGATTTCTGCACAGGGATTTATGTGGGCCTTAAGGTCCACTGAGAACCAATCCCTCTTCCAGCACAGCGCCTGGATTTTTGAGTACACTTGTAAATCAGGACTTTCATACACCTATGATTTTTGATTAACTCTTTTACCTCTGCTAGAAATTAACACAGAAAACTCACATTTGATTGACAAGAATCAGAATCATGTCTCAAGAATTAAAAAATAACCGAATCCTTTATTACTAAAAGAATGCTCAATTCAAGTGGACACAGATCTCTCAAGCTAACTTCATCATCTATAGCACTTAGAGTCAACGTTTTGAAAATACACAGCTAAAATATTCAGTTTCTGCTGTGTATTTTGAGAGAGTGGAGTGTTCTACAAATAAAAAGCTACTTTTGTTACGTTTGTTTCCCAGGAGACAAGGGAATTCTTTTCAGAGAGCACGGGAGACACATGAGTCCTTTGCAGTCCACTTGTCTGCCTCCGAAGGTGAAATGAGAGTGCGAAGTGCTATGGGATGTGGCCAAGTACACAGGTAGGCTCGATGGATAGCAGAGCTGCTGTCTTGATGATGTGGCCAAAGTCATCATGAGCCACGTCTGAAAGAATTTATCACATTTTATATGAAAGTGCGTTCTCTGATGGTGCGGTTGTTTATACTGAGAGTATCGCTGACAATCCTGTAACCTGATAGCCCTGCCTAATTGTGCTCTATGTAAAAATTGATTGGATTGAGGTGGAAGCACTGTAAGGGGAGAAGACAGGAGAATGGACGTGTGAATTGGGAAAACGTGTCCCATCCTTTGGAGCATGGATGGGTTCATAGCCCTGCTCTTACTACTAAGTATTTGGCTGGACACTACCAGACGTGTGTCTAGCCTGTGTGTGGTGTTTGTGTGCGCATGTGTGTGTGTGTGTTTCTCTGCCTCCAGGACTCAGCAGCAAATCTTCCAGTGGTAGCATTTTATTCAGAATCTTGGATAACCCCAGCCCTACTAAAAACACAATACGAGTATGTTATAAGAACTTTCTGCTGATGATTGGTGAGAGGGTGGTGATTGAAAACAGCTTATTTCCCATTTACTACTGAGTTCAGGTCGCCTTTGCCAAAGAGGTTTCTTGACTCTTCCTTTGGAGCAGAAACTCCTAAGGTAATCAAAGCTTTTCAAGAGTTTCAGGCTGAAAGTCAATGTCTCACAGGTTACATCCAAAGTTAAAATTAGAACTGGGTAAAATTTCATTAGACACAAGAGGCCAAAGAAAGTTCAGATGAAATCTAATATCTTTTAGTGTTGACTTCAATCCAGTAAAGCTCTTGTTAAGACATTTACCTGTGAATTTGGGGAAGGGGGGACAGTACACAATCTGCAATTAGAGGTCCAGATATTTAAAGTGCTTTAGGTATCAGTGCTTTATCACTTAAATTGAGGACCATTGTAACTGTGTATTTTGGAAAAGTTGTGGGCTCTTCAAAGAAAAAGCTACTTTTGCTGTGACTTTGGGTCCGAAGGGAAATGGGAGTCCTTTTCAGTCAGCAGGGACTACACCTGAGTCTTTGCAGTCCTCCTGTTTGCCTCTGAGGGTGAAATGAGAGTGGCCCCTGTCATCATGAGCCATGTCTGAAAGAATTATTGACATTTCTGACGAGAATGGCCGTGTGAATTAGCGAAAGGTGTGTCTTCCTTTGGAGCATGGACGGGTTCAAAGTGCACATCATACCACTAATATTTGGCTGAAATCTACAGGTTGTGTGTGAGGCCTGTTTGTGTGGTTTTTGTGTCACTGTGTGTGTGTGTGTGTCTGTGTCAG